>NW_024041150.1:52340182-52365412 GCF_014851395.1 Micropterus salmoides
CCTATCTACTCGTTAAAACTGCTTGCGTAAACCCACTTAAAAAGCTGGGCCTGGATCCCTCCCTCAAAAATTTCGACCAATTTCCAAATTACCTTTTATATCAAAGATTTAGACGTACTGTAATTGTGTCCAAACAACTGCTCTCTTTACTGGAAAAAAATATTTGAAAAGTTTCAGTATGGTTTCAGAAAGTACCACAGCACTGAGACTGCCCTGCTTAAAGTCACCAATGACCTTTTTAATGTTTGCTTATGATGGCATGTGCTCAGTCCTAGTACTCCTGGATCTTAGCGCTGCATTTGACACCACGGATCACAACACATGTTAGACAGACTGAGGCACTGGGTGGGGATCTGGTAAGCTTTAGAATGATTTACATCCAACCTGTCAAATAGATTCTGTGTGTCTGTGAATAACTGTCTCTTCATTCTGTTCAGGTAAATATGGTGTGCCTCAGGGTCAGTCTTAGGACCCATTTTATTTTCCTTGTATTTACTTCCCCTTGGACACATTATCCAGAAACGTGTCTCTTTTCATATTTATGCTGATGACACACAGATCTACCTGCCCGTCAAATCCACAGACCCTGGAATGCTGAGTTCACTTACCGACTGCCTTTGTGATGTCAAAAATGTATTTCCTCCAGCTGAACAAAACGGAGATCCTGGCAAATGCAAAGCAAATACTGCCATCTGCTGGATCCCTAGTGAATCACCTTAAGCCTGTTGCTAATAATCTAGGCATCTGGTTCAACAGTAATTTACAGACATTGACAAAATTGTTGGTTCCATTAAAGAAAGAAAAACACAGTGGTTCCTGAAATAACTTTGAACTGACAAAAGTAATAATACATAAAATTTACTGATGAAAATCAGACAATGCTTTTGAATTGTGGTTAAACAGAATCATTAAAAAAAAAAAACTATTGAAACTGGCCTGGACAAAATGATAGTACATGAAAGTAACATTTTGTTGCACAACCTTTTGAGGCAGTCCTTCCATGAGACTTCTGTACTTGTCAACTGGTATTTTCCCACTCCTCATAAGCAAACTGCTCCAGCTGTTTCAGGTTTGAAGGGTGTCAGGCCCGTCCACAGATGTTCAATAGGACTTCAATCAGGGCTCATAGAAGGCCACTTCAGTATAGTCCAATGTTTTGCTCTTAGCCGTTCTTGGGTGTTTTTAGCTGATTTGTGGGTCATTATCCTGTTGGAGAACCCATGATATGCGACTAAGACCAAGCTTCCTGACACTGGGCTGCACATTTTGCTCCAGAATGCCTTGATAGTCTTGAGATTTCATTGTACCCTGTACAGATTCAAGACACCCGGTGTCAGATGCAGCAAAGCAGCCCCAAACATAACAGAGCCTGTGATGGCAGTTCGAGTTTTCAAATAAACAGCTCAGGCAAACACTTGTCTTTCTGTGATTTTATTCAAGTCTTCTGCAGAAGGACTCACAGAAACACACATACATACATGTATGCTCGAATGAGTGAGGAGAGCTCAGTGAGCCTGTTATTTTCCAGCTTTAGGGTCAATCTTATCATCCCACAGAGACACGTTGTCCCTGAAGTCTAGATAACACAGAGAACTGAGATATTTTGACTGTTACGTTTACACAGAGTCAGTGCCACATCACAGATGAGTCTCCCTGAGTCCAGGGTTACATGCAATATGTTTGGAATTCCCATAACAGAGCCTCATCCATGCTTCACAGTAGTACGGTGTTCTTTTCTTTGTATACTAATTTTTGCGTCTGCAAACATAGAGCTGAGGTAACTCGCCAAACAGGTCCAGTTTTGTCTAATCTTTCTAAAGGACATCCTATCATAAGCTTTCTGGCTTGTCAAAATGCATTTTGGCAAATTCCAGGCTCGCTTTTTTATGACAGTTGTCGTCTTCCATTAAGTCCATGTTGGACCAAACAGCAACAGATGGTGTGATCTGACAATAATGTACCTCAACCTTGGAGTTCACCTCCAATCAACCACAATGTCTGTGAAAGTTGTTCTGGGCTCTTTGGCTACCATTTGTACTATCAGTCTCTTCCAGTTGTCATCAGATTTCCACGTCCAGGGAGGTTGGCTACAGTCCTGTGGACCTTAATCTCCTGAATATGTGCAACTGTAGTCACAGGAACGTCAAGCTGCTTGGAGATGGTCTTAACAGCCTTTACCTTTTAACAGGCTTGTCTATAATTATCTTTCTAATCTCCTGAGACAGCTCTCTCCTTAGCTTTCTGTAGTCCATGTTCAGTGTGGTACACACTATGTACCAAACAGTACACAGTAATTGCATAGGCGGTTTTACCATTGAGGAAAGGTGGGCAACTGCCCGGGCATCAGCCGCCAGGGGGGCCTCACGATTTCACTCCTCCACTCCCCCACTGCCACAATTTACCCACATTTGGCAGGTGTTAATTTCATTCCCTGCAACCAATGGAATACAATAAATACACTCAGGCAAATGCTGCACACCAAAACATCGCCCAGACTACGGGAGGTAACAACAGTGTTGGAGAATCACTTGTTTGTAAAACGCGAGGCATCACTTGGTTTTATTTTCGTTGGCCAACTTTTGCACTCAGTATTTATGGTTACCTTGCTGGGATCCAGAAGAGGAATTTTTTTTTTTTTTTTTTTTTTTTTGTTGAGATGGACTCTGTGGAGATTTAAACTCATTCATTGGTGGTTGAACTGTGGGCTTTGAATTGAGCACTGACTGAATAACACACTGTGGTGAACTTAGATATTATGATGTTTATTGATTGCCATGACTTGACTCTCAAATTATCATACTTCTCCACTACTCATCAGACAACCCATTGTTCTGTCCCTTTTTTAATGTGCTTCCTTCCTGTCATGGCTGACATACAGTAATACTTTATTTTGATCGTGCGTCTTCAATTGAAATACCTTGTGGTTGACAATGGATGGATATATATATATATATATATATATATATATTTATGGAAAAACAGCTTTTTTTTTTAGGAGTCCCTGAATCACATGAAACAGAAGCTATTGAAAAAAGCTTTTTTTCATGAAAATATTAATGAAGGGAGGGCCTCTTCTTTGCCCAGTGCCTCCAAATCACTAAAACCGCCACTGACTACTTGTCACCCTTTAAATAGGCAGACTGACTGACTGCAAGTTTGAAGACACCTGTGATGTTAATTGCAGGACTCACCTTAGTTTAACATGTCCCGTTTCAATTACTGCAATAGTCTTTTAACTTGCTTGACCCAAAATCAGCCCTGATTAGGTGCATAACTCCTATCACTCAATCAACAAAATCAGACTTATTAGCCGGTTAATAATAACAACAAACGCATCAATATACATATACAGTTACAACCGCTAGATTTGGCTGATTTTGCAGGTTTTTTTGTCCAAAAACAGCTGTTTTGTGTGTAAAAATAACTCTCAGGCCGTCATCTTGGTATTGCGCAATATCTCTAAACTCCAAAGTTTGGTTTTCGGCTAAAACTGTTACAGTAGGTGTAGGGTAGAGCAGGTTGGTGTACCCAAATGCAAGACACGCAGGCTGACTGGTACAGTTCAGTGATTTATTAATGCACTACAACACAATGCAATGACTGGACAAATATTTAACAGAAACACCAGGCATATATACACAGGGACTAACCAGCAGGGTGGGAGCAACACAGGTGACAGAGATCAAGGTAACAAGGCAGAGAGACATCAGGGAAAATGGAGGCAGGCAGGCAGAGAGACAGCAAAGGGGAACAGACGGAGCATTTGACAGGCAGACATGGGGCAAAATAAATAACCAACACAGACAGAACACAGTTACAAAATACCAGACAAGAATCTAACTTCAGACAATAACACAGAGAACACAGAACTAGAACACAGAATACAGAGCAGACTAAACTAAAATAATGCAGACAAAGAACTAGAAGTTAATACTAAGGCATGAATTAAGGCACAGGACTAGGAACAAAGACATGGTACCAAAATACAGACTAAATAACAGATACTGAACTGACAAAATAATAAACTCAGAGAAACTCAGGACAGGATCGTAACAGAAACTGCAGCACAGGAAAAGTTCCACTTTGGAAGAGACTGTCCTTTTTGTCGTCTGCTGGCCCACAGACATCCAATATATCAAACAATATCTATTCTCAAGTTAAGGGGCTATAAAGCATGAAAGCTCTTTCGGTTATAGGACTATTGATGATATTGACAATTTTTATCAATTTCAATATGTTGGAAGCTTTATTTGGAACGTAGATGGATGGACAGAATATTGTTTCTACATACTAACCCCACATGCATTCACCACGTGACCTCCTGAAGCTAACCAGACCTGGACCGATAGCAGTCTAGCATCAGAGTGCATCCCCATATTTGTTTTGTAGTTCAGGAGAGGGAGATTCTCTGCCATCTTGATCCTGAAATCACATGGTCTGAACAGCCATCTTGATTCCAAAATCAGTGGTCGAATCCGCCCCCTCCGTAATCCTATTATTATAATTTTAAGAAGTTGTTGCCTGTGAATATTTGTGTATAATGTTGTAGTAAGAGTTGGTTGCCACGGCTAGTTACGGATTCACCCTTCTGTTTGCCATCTACAGGTGGACAAACCCATTTTAGACTTATCATATTTGGCTCATATTTGGTTATTGGTCCCTGATTCCTGGGTGGTGCCCCGTATTAATTAATTAATTAATTATAATGAATACATTTGAATATTAATAGCTTTATTAATATTTCTAGAATATCTTTGATGTTCAGCTAATAAACATACCTGAACCCCAATGTTGAAAACCCCAACACACTGATGATTTATTTAGGTTACAGTAAATACTGAGTGTGTGGTTCAGTACAGTATGGTGTTTATGGTTCTAGATAGCTCTCTCCACCATGACATCTCATGTCTTTCTGTATGTTTATCTGTTGCTATAGAAACGGAGACGACGAGATGGACTCGAACGTCATCGCTGTCAGCACTGTGACAAATCCTTCGCAACATCTGGATATTTGAAGATTCATCAGAGAGTTCACACTGGAGAGAAACCGTACAGCTGTGACCAGTGTGGGAAAACTTTCAGTAGATCAGATCACCTAGAAATCCACAGACATGTTCACACTAGAGAGAAACCTCACAGGTGTGAACAATGTGGTAAAACTTTTGCTACATCAGGTGTCCTACAAATCCACCAACGTGTTCACACTGGAGAGAAACCTTACAGTTGTGATGAGTGTGGGAAAACTTTCAGTAGTTCACATGAGCTAAAAATGCACCGACGTGTTCACACTGGAGAGAAACCTCACTGTTGCGAACAGTGTGGAAAAACTTTCAGTCAATCTTGTCAGTTAGGAATCCACCAACGTGTTCACACTGGAGAGAAACCTCACTGTTGCGAACAGTGTGGAAAAACTTTCAGTAGATCTTATAATTTAGAAGTCCACAGACGTGTTCATACTGGAGAGAAACCGTACTGGTGTGAACAGTGTGGGAAAACTTTCACTAGATCTGATAAGTTAGAAATCCACCGACGTATTCACACTGGAGAAAAACCGTACTGGTGTGAACAGTGTGGAAAAACTTTCGCTCAGTCAGGTAACCTCCAAATCCATGAACGTGTTCACACTGGAGAGAAACCGTACAGCTGTGAACAGTGTGGAAAAACTTTTGCTACATTAGGTGCCCAACAAATTCACCAACGTGTTCACACTAGAGAGAAAC
This sequence comes from Micropterus salmoides, assembly GCF_014851395.1. Lineage (NCBI taxonomy): Eukaryota > Metazoa > Chordata > Actinopteri > Centrarchiformes > Centrarchidae > Micropterus > Micropterus salmoides. Next base: position 52,345,903 of record NW_024041150.1, read on the forward strand.
CGTACAGCTGTGGCCAATGTGGCAAATCTTGTACCAAGAGGAGAACCCTTAGAAGACACAAATGCATTCACAAAGCATCAGTGTGACAGTTTTCACAGAGCCGAGCTAGCTGTTTCCTCCTGCCCTGAATACAACCACCTGTTATCATGTGACTGTGCTGGACTAACGTCATGTGATGACAGCTGAGGAAGTTTGATTTGGAAAGAGCTGGAAAGCGTCAGTCCGGAGGGTTTATCAGCCAATAGCAAAAGTAAATTGGAGTAGCCAGTTTTCCACCAGTAGAGGGCAGTCCCTGCATTTTATAGCACTATATGTGGAATTCAAATACTTTGCAGTAAAAATTCAAGACAATCCATCAACAACACTACTAAAAACCCATACACATTGGTTATCAGCTGAAATAAGAGGTTTGGGGGTTTAGTGACTCTTTAAGAAGGCCATGGGATGTGGTCAAAATCTCCAACAAATAGGTGGAATGTGAGGCTTGAGTTCAGACTCATTTATTACAGATGTGTTCCCCAAGGTCAAGAATGAAGCTCCACACTTAATGAAATATTGTTTCTGTGTTATTCATACATATATTCTTGTAATTAAGCTGTAGTTACACATATTTACATTAATCTGTATTTTACATCTATATTCACTGTGTTTATTTTCAATTGCTGAATGTGGTTTTGTTCAAACTGAAAGCAAATATAAATCTAGTCGATGCAAAGAGCGCAGATTCACTCAAGTTGGCTCCAGATGAGGTGAGGACATGTCCGCTCAAGTTTTAAATGTTTCATCTTAAATAAAAGATTCTCTTTGATTCTTCATGAAGCTCTGCTTTGAAGCAGACTGAAGCTCTCAACGTGGCCATTAAGAGCTTTGTAGGTAAGAAGAATGATTTTAAATTCTATTCTGGATTTTACTGGAAGCCAATGCAAAGAAGCTAAAACAGGAGAAATATGATCTCTTTTCCTGGTTCCTGTCAGAACACGTGCTGCAGCATTCTGGATCAGCTGAAGAGTCTTAACGGACTTTTTCGAGCAGCCTGATAATAAGGAATTCCAGTAATCCAGCCTAGAAGTAACAAATGCATGGACTAGTTTTTCTGCATCATTTTTAGACAGGATGTTCCTGATTTTCGCAATATTACGTAGGTGAAAAAAGGCGGTCCTTGAAATTTGCTTAATGTGAGACTTAAACGACATGTCCTGATCAAAGATAACTCCAAGATTCCTCACAGTGGTGCTGGAGGCCAGGGCGATGCCATCAAGGGAAACTATATCTTTAGATAATGCGTCACGGAGGTGCTTAGGCCCCAGAGCAATAACTTCAGTTTTATCTGAGTTTAACATTAGAAAATTACAGGTCATCCAGGTTTTAACATCCTGAAGGCACATTTGAAGTTTAGCTAACTGATGAGTTTCATCTGGCTTGATCGATAGATATAACAGAGTATCATCTGCATAACAATGAAAGCTTATGGAATATTTCCTGATAATATTGCCTAAGGGAAGCATATATAAAGTGAAGAGGATTGGTCCGAGGACAGATCCTTGAGGAACTCCATGACTAACTTTGGCATGCTGGAGGACTCATCGTTAACATGTACAAACTGAAATCGATCTGATAAATAGGACTTAAACCAGCTTAGAGCGGTTCCTTTAATGCCAATGAAATGTTCCAGTCTCTGCAATAGGATCTGCTGGTCAATGGTATCAAATGCAGCACTAAGATCTAATAAAACCAGTACAGAGACAAGTCCTTTGTCTGATGCAATAAGGAGGTCGTTAGTAATTTTCACCAGTGCTGTCTCTGTGCTATGATGAGCTCTAAATCCTGACTGAAAATCCTCAAATAAACTATTGCTCTGTAGAAAGTCACACAGCTGTTTAGCAACTGCTTTCTCCAGAACCTTAGAGAGAAATGGAAGGTTAGATATAGGTCTATAGTTGGCTAAAACATCCGGATCAAGTTTGGGTTTTTCAGAAGAGGTTTAATTACAGCTACTTTAAAGTACTGTGGTACATAGCCTGTTGGTAAAGATAGATTGATCATATCTAGTATAGAAGTGCTGACTAAGTGTAAAACATCTTTAAGCAACCTAGTCGGGATGGGGTCTAAGAGGCAGGTTGATGGTTTAGATGAAGAAATTATTGAAGTTAGTTTGTAAAGATTGAGGGAAGCAAAACAGTCTAAACATGTATCTGGTTCTACAGCTGTTTCTAAGGTTCCTGAGTTAAGAGATAAGTTGGTGCCAGTTGAGGGCAGGTGTTGGTGAATTTTGTCTCTAATAGTTAGAATTTTATCATTAAAGAAGCTCATGAAGTCGTAACTACTGCGAGCTATGGGAATACTTGGCTCAATAGAGCTGTGACTCTCTGTCAGCCTGGCTACAGTGCTGAAAAGAAACCTGGGGTTGTTTCTATTTTCCTCTATTAATGACGAGTAGTACGCTGCTCTGGCATTACGGAGGGCCTTCCTATAAGTTTTAAGACTATCTTGCCAAATTAAACGAGAATTTTCCACTTTGGTGGAACGCCAATTCCTCCGTTTCTAGTTTCCGCAATATTTGCTTTAATTTGCGAGTTTCAGTATTATACCATGGAGCTAACCGTCTTTGTTTTAGTATCTTCTTTTTTAGAGGGGCTACAGAGTCGAGTGTCATTCGCAGCGAGCCTGCAGCACTATCAACAAGATGATCGACTATGGAGGGACTGAAATTAGCATAGGAGTCCTCCGTTACTTTATGACTTGATAATGAATTTAGAGCTGATGGAATTGCATCCTTAAATTTAGCTACAGCACTATCAGACAGACATCTTGTATAGAAACTTTTGCCCAATGGCGTGTAGTTCAGCAATACAAACTCAAAAGTTATCAAACAGTGGTCGGACAAAGAGGGATTCTGTGGGAACACTATTAAATGTTTAATTTCAATACCATACACCAAAACAAGGTCGAGGGTGTGGTTAAAACAGTGAGTCGGTTCATGAACACTCTGAGAGAAGCCAATGGAATCTAACAGAGAGATAAACGCAGTGCTGAAGCTGTCATTCTCAACGTCCACATGAATATTAAAGTCCCCTACAATAATAACTTTGTCCATTTTAAGGACTATTTCCAACTTGGGTGCGAAAGACTAAGAACAAGACTTTCAAATGAGTTATAATTAAGTTTAGGTCTACAGCTGATTAGTAGGGTAGAGTCGAAGATAGCTGCAACTCCACCTCCTCGGCCTGTGCCTCGAGGAATGTGAGTATTAATATGACTGGGAGGGGTGGATTCATTTAGGCTAACATATTCTCCATCACCCAGCCAGGTTTCAGTAAGACAAAATAAATCAAAATCATAATCTGATATTAGTTCATTTACTAGTACACCTTTAGAGGAGAGAGATCTGATGTGTTTAAGAGTCCACATTTAATTTTCCTATTCGTTTGCACTATTGCTCTTGTGGTTTTAATTTTTATGAGGTTTTTATGCACAGCTCCTCTTCTGTTTTTAAATAATTTCGATGGTCGGGGGACAGACACCGTCACTATAGGATTTTCACTAAGTAACTCCTGAAATGGAGGAGCAGAGAAGTGTGTTAGACTGCGACTCTGCGTAGGGTTTTGGGTGAGTAACTGCTGAAAAAGAAGGGCAGAGAAGTGTGTTAAACTGCGACTCTGCCTCCTGGTCTCAACTCTGGGTTGTCATGGATTTGATCCACTAATAAACTTGGCCAGATTTCTAGAAATGAGAGCTGCTTCCCCCCATCGGGATGGATGCCGTCTCTCCGGATCAGACCAGGTCTTCCCCAGAAAGTCTGCCAATGATCTACAAAGCCCACATCGTTTGCTGGTTATTGTGTGGTTATGTGATAATTAAGTTACTTTATACAAACAACAATGGTTCTCCGTTTGTTGAGAATAAAATTGGTATTGGAAAAAGTATCGTTCAGGAACCGGTATCGAAGTCAAGGTATCGGTATCGATATCGAAAATCTTTGAACGATACCCAGCCCTAGACCATGTGACGGCCAAAGGGGGAACTGTAATAGAAACAAATAGATTTTACTTGTATGTACTTTTAATAATCTTTCTATATGTCATTTCCTTATGTTCTTTGTTCTTTCCTCTATATGCCATTGTTCTTTGCTTATCTTAGGTATTATGTGATGTTATAATTTCCACTAAGTGTACCAGTGTTTTGATATAATGACCTTCTGTGAGATTGTTTTGTGTCATGCTTTCCTGTGAGAAAGGAGTTTCCACTGTGGTTCAAGGCTGAGAAAGGCTTTTCTTTTAGACTCCACAATTATTCTCTAGCATTAAATGTCTTCTCTGTTTCTCTGGGTCAGACTCTCTAACAGCCCTCTGGTGTAGGAGCTCTGCTCTTCAGCTGAATCACTTATTCTTACTTTAATAAATATCACAAAGACACCTGTTTGTTGTAACTTCTTTATTTCTTCAAAAGGAAAAGTACAATTTCCACCACAAATCAGTTGGTGTAACCTCAGACCTCCAGTCATATGTACTGTGACGTGTTCACCTTGATCCCGTCAGGTCTGTGAGAGCGCCAGATTGAAAATAAATCTATAAAGTTTTATAAATGACACTTGGGTTTGGCTAACGTTAGCTGGTTATTTAGCTAAGTCGGTGCCTTTTATTTAAACACGTTCAACTTTTCATAAAAACGAAGCGCTCGTCAATGTCACTTTTAGTGATCAGATCTATCAAAGCCTGAAGTTTGCTACAGCAAACTTTATAAATGTTGAACTCAATGTTCTGCATAAAAGGTTATGATTATTGACGAGTTAGTAGCCCAAAATCAAGGTTGGAGACTATCATGTAGCCTAGAGCATTTTTCTTGCACAAAGTTAATGAATAAAAAAACCCAAACTGAAACAGCTGTCACTCTAATTAATATTATACTAGTGGTAAGTTATATACTATTATATAAAATTATATTGAATACAGTAACATAATGAATATATTAATATCAAACTTACAGTTTACTATTAAATTAACAATGTACTTTTCATTTAATGTTATATTATACTAATACAGTAATTTAGAGTAGTTCCTCCTCCAGGTTGTGCCTGTGCTACACCGCCTACATTACTTCATCAGTTTATTCTCTTCATCTTTGTTCCCTCCTGCCCTATTTGAATTTTGTTGCACTGATCAAGTGGTTGATGAAAGTTATCACACATATCATTGCCGGCAAGCTCAGATTATCTAGTTTAAACCAACTAAAACACAAAATTACACTGTGTTTCACATGATTTGCTGTAATGTTGCGTACATAAACGTCATAGCTTATGTAAGACATTTGCTTTTCGCAGGAAATCTGACCTTCACATAGAAAACAGTTGGCCCATACAGGCTGTTATAGGCAACTGAGAAAGTTGGTGAATGCCTCAATTTTTAGGTGGCGTTACAACCTGATGACATATAGGCAATAAATATATTATAAATATATTTAAATTCCTTTTAAAAACTCACAAATATCTCTTTTAAAGGTGTGTGGCTGATTTAATCGGTTACAGCTTGTGGTGGGAAAAAGCGTGTTTAAATAAACAGCTCAAGCAAAGACTTTCTGTGAATTTTATTCAAGTCTTCTGCAGAAGGACGGGGCTGTGGTGTCACGGGGACACATACACATCAGAGAGTATCATCCGAGTGAGCTGCAGTGTAACAGCTCATGCAGCTTTTATCTTAGTCTCAGGGTCGGAGTACTATCTCATCAAAGGAACATGGTGTCTTTCACTGTTCCCTAGGGGATCTATAGAAAGACACCCATGTCCAAGGTACATGTGGTGAACCACTTAAAGTCATGACCCCTCTGGACATATGTTAAAGCATCACACACATTTACCTTCCATTGACCCCATACTCAAGAGGCAGGAGGCCCCTAGTGAGATCAGTTACATTGTTTTAAAGATGGTTCTCATGAAATTCTCATTACAAGCTCAAAGTGGCGCGGCAGTCTTAAAATATGTTGAAAAAGTCTTGAAAAAGGTTTTAAAAGGTATTGAATTTTACTTCAGGATTCCTGTATATACCTTGGTGAAGTAAAAGTACAATATTTCCCTCTGAGATGTGGAGCAGAAGTAGAAAGTAAAGTACAAGTACCTGAGTGTTGTACTTGAGTTCAGCAGTGTAGTAAATGCAGCTGTTGTGTTAATGTGAATGTTTTGTGAGGAGCTCTCCAGTTTGTCCTGAGGGACGAACAGACTGACAGTGACAGGAAGCAGCCAGCAGGAGGCAGCAGAGGAGCTTCAGTTTGTTCAACAGATGATAGTTTTCACTTTAAAGTCACTGGAGGAGCAAACTGTGTGCAGAGGGTTTGTGTCCTGCATTTCCTTAGAAAGATTCTGGCCCTTAAGCAAAACTAGTGAAGGACCCCTGTTGTGCTGGATGGATGGACTACCCACCAGGATCAGGCCCAAAGGCCTGAGGGGGGGCCTGGGGCCAGAGCCTCTGTTTGAAATAACTTTCAACTGTTCTCGTTGAAAAATCACAGTTTTCAGTTAAAAGCAGAGGTGATCGTGTTTCTTGGCTCCTGATCTGAGTCTTTTAATATTGATACGACATAAGAGCTCCGAGGTGCAGGTGCTGTTGGCCGGGCTCAGGAGCGGAGGGAGAGAGAGAGAAAGCACACACAGGGGAGGAGACACAGGGAGGCAAGCAGAGAACAGAGAAAACCAAGGAAAAAGGAGAATAACTGATGAAAAGGACAAAAAACCAGGACACTCAGTCGGGGCCGCCACCACAACACCCACAACCAAATTCAAACCATGTAAAAACCACAGAAATATGTAATCACCACTACTCCGGCTAAATCCTTCCATTCTCACAAGCTTTCCCGAGTAAATAACCAGAACAGCTGCATGAAGGGTTATGTATATAATTACTATCATTATCTTTAAGTGCTCATTCCTACAGCAGCCTAACGTCCCTATGCATGAGTAAAATATTAATATCAGATTTGCAGTAAATATACTGAAGTAATAAGCTTGATACACTATATGAATAAACACAATCTTATTAAAATTCAACCAACTTAATAATAATCTGGATCGAGCCACCAAGAACTCCAGCACAGAGAGAGGAACAGAGAAATAAACACATATAAACGCAGCAGTTTGGCAGGTCTGGAAGCAGAATGGGCCACATCAGGTCCTGATTCTGCAGACAGAGAAACAATCATGAGCACATCGCTCTCAAACACTGCAGGTTGTTCACCAGTCACGAGCTGCGAAACAACAGCACGGCTCTGTTGGTAAATAAAAAGGAAAAATTACTTGTGTTCTCTGGTGGATCTGGATCAGCTACGTTGCTACGTGGCTGTGTTTTAATGTTTTATTGACTGTGTCTGTTTGTTTTGGAGAGGAGACGTCCTCTGAGGTAATTCAGCTCCAGGTACAAACCTGTCAGGGACAATTAGAACAACTCTCATCAGCTGTTGGCTGTAATGTTAAACACTAGCAGGACTAAAGTAACAGTGCGGCTGCGTTAAAACTATAACTGCGCTGTAATAACGTTACGCTTTATAAAATGTCACATAATTAACAGCATAGCTATATAATGTCAGTCCAGTGACGCTGGCAGTCACTCAGCCTGCAGAATAAACGAAAGACTGAGGAGGACCCATGTGTAAAAACTGTGTAGAAGTCACTCTGTATTTTTGTGGATATGATGATATGATATTTCACAAATGTAAAGAAGAGAAGAAAACATTAAATATATTAACACAATTAATTCCCTCACTTTCACGCAATTGTTAATACTGAACATTTTTACATTTCCACAAAATAATAATCAGAGACCAGGGTCTTCTTTAGTATTCACTAGGTTTATCACAGGAGCAGGCAACAGCAAAGGAAACTATGCCACAGTGTGCTTTTTTTTCTATGCTAGTAGATTCCGACTGATATATATCAGCCGTCCGATATTATCAGCCGATATGAGCTAATTGCATATAATCGGCATCGGCCGTTTATAGTAGCAGATATATGACTATTAAAAAAGAAACAGAGTCACCTTCCGTGACTTAAACAAGAAAAGAACAGGGCTTCCTGTAGCTTCACTTTTTGTGATGTTGTAGATGATGTGAAACGCTGTAGTCAGAGCCGTAACAGCTCTGATTGTAGTTATAACGTTAGTTAAATGAAATCTCTAATCTGCAGGTCCTGTTGTAGACAGTCATGTAGTATTAGATACATTCAACAGCAGCTCACTGTATCATAAATGGCATGATTTAGACAGATGATGAGAAATGTTTTCTCGTAGCTTTGGTTAGAAAGAAAGAGTGCTGGATGAACTAGATGTGAATATACTACATTGAATTTATGGCAGATTATGTGTAAAGTGAAATACACATGCTTATTCTCTCTCACTCTCCGTTTACAGATGGCTGAAAAAGTTGCACCTTCCAGGAGCAAATATTTATTGATGTGCAATTGTTTACATGTTCACTTTTTGAGACAGTAATCTATTTTATTAACATAGTCCATTTAGGAAATGGAAGGGCTGTCTGCATCATGTAGAGATCTATCAGCATACAACAAACTAATAGAATGGATAGGAATCAGATGAGGAGCCTGCCATCAAAGCTATGAAGTTACTTGTAGTATCAGGTTAACTACTGAGGTAGGAACCTTGTGCAGGAACAATAAATCCGTGGGATCAACCAACACACTGCTGTGGTCCTTGTGTAACGTTAGAGCCTCCCAGCGGAGCGCTGCGGATACGGGGCTCTGCATGAGGAAATGGTGAGAGATAAGACTTGTTGTGGGTCTGAGAGATAAACGCTCGACAGAACAGCTACAACTCGATCCTGAAATGACTAGAGAAAGAAATTAACAAAGCAAGCAGGTAAAGGAGTAAGGAGTAACAAGAAGTGCTAAAAATGAACAGATTTCTCCAACACTCAGCTTGACAGCATGCACAAGCAAACAGATAAAACACAGCAGGAAAGACACCAATGCAGAAGATGTGGTGATTCAAGATGGCATGGCCTACAACAATGTCCAGCTAGGGACGTAATGTGCAACAACTGCAGCAAAAAGGGACATTACGCCAGAGTGTGTGAAGTGCATGTAGCTGCAGTGATTGAGGACACTGATGAGGAAGTTGCATTTCTGGGCTCACTGTCAGCGGAAGCAAATGGCAGCCCATGGATGACAGACATACATGTGGATAATCTCAATGCACGGTTTAAAATCGACACTGGCGCAGATGGTCACCACAATACCTGAAACGCTGTACAAACAGGGTCAGTTCAGCAGGCTGGAGAGGCCAACAAAGGTTCTGCTGGGGCCTGGAGGGACTCGTCTGAATGTGAAGGGCAAGTTCACAGCCACTCTCAGAAAGAACAGTAAAAGTACTTAAAGAGGAAATATATGTTGTGGAGGGGCTGTGCACACCACTGCTAGGCGGGCTTGCTGCAGTGGCACTGCAGTTGGTTGTCAGATTAAAAAACATTAGCCTGGACTCCAAAGAGAAAAAAGTAAAACTCTCAGGCGCATCTCCCTCCCAGTCCTGCCGAAGGTCAAAGAGCAGCTGGACCGTATGGAGCAGTGGAGGAGTCCACTGAATGGTGAACGCACAGTCACCCACCCCCCCCCCTCAGTTGAACACACCTTAGGACAGCTTGCTGGGGCCAAAGTGTTTTCAAAGCTAGACGCCAACGCAGGATTTTGGCAGATTCCACTGTCCAAGGAGTCATCTCTGCTAACCACTTTCATAACTCCATTTGGGCGGTATTGTTACAATCGCCTGTGCTGTGGAATCTCGCCAGCACCAGAACACTTGCAGAAGCGCATGTCACGCATCCTGGAGGGCGTTCTGTGTCAGATGGATGATGCGCTCATTTGGGGAGCCACACAGACGGAGCATGATGAGAGACTGTGGAGAGGACGCTTAACGACTGCAGGAGGCAGGAGTGACGCTTAACGACAAGTGTGAGTTTTTCAAGAACAGGATAAAGTTCCTGGGGCAGGTCTTTGAGGTATCAGGAGTCAGCGCTGACCCTGATAAAGTGAGCGCTGTAAAAGCCATGCCAGCGCCCAGTAATGTCAGCGAGGTGAGACGCTTTCTGGGGATGACAAACCACCTGGGGAAGTTCTTGCCTCACTTGGCTGAGAGAACGTGACCTCTCAGAGACCTGCTGAGAAAGTCCAATATGTGGGCCTGGGGGTCGCAACAACAGCAGGCCTTTGATAGCATCGAAGAAGAGCTGACGACACCCCCAGGGCTTGCATTGTATGACCCTAACGCTGAAACGCTTGTCTCTGCTGACTCATCCTCATATGGGATGGGCCCCGTTCTTCTCCAGCGGCAACCAGATACAGAATGGAAACCTGTGGCGTATGATGCCTACTGAGTTCCCGCCAAGACCATGGTCTACTGTAGGAGCAGATTTGTTCCTGTTCCAGATAGACAACAAACAATACCTGGTCATTGTGGACTATTTCTCAAGATATTTTGAAGTAGCCAAACTGACATCCACAACTTCTGGAGCTGTGATTGATCACTTCAAGTCTATCTTTGCATGTCATGGTGTACCTGAAGTGATCCGCTCAGACAACGGCCCACAGTTTGCATCCGAGACCTTCAGAAAGTTCGCATAGGATTGATGCTTTTGTCGTGTTACATCCAGTCCCCATTTCTCACAGAGCAACGGCGAGGCTGAGCGTGCTGTGACGACAATCAAAAGTCTCCTCAAGAAATCCAGCGACCCTTATCTCGCCCTGATGGCCTATCGAGCTGCTCCCCTGGCGAGTGGATACAGTCCCACTGAGCTTCTGATGGGAAGGAAAATACAAACACCAGTTCCTGTCATTCCATCCAAGTTCAACCCAGGATGCGCCGACATGGACCACCTGAAAAGGACAGAACAAAGGTACAGACAGGAAGTGCGACAGAACTATGACAGAAGACACAGAGCACGCGACATGTCATACCTTCACCCCGGTGATCATGTGTGAGTCAAAGACACAGTGGAAAGAGGCACTGTGGTGAGAGACGTTTCCCAGCCCAAATAAGGAATCCTCCATCTTACTTGAAAGACTTTGTTTGTTCTAAGGAACGACACCTGAGTTATGGGGGAGGGCAGTGAGTAGTTGATTTTTGCCAACTTTTGTTGTTATTAGAAGCCAATTAATTGTTCACAGAGGCACATGTTCAAAGTGTTTCATAGCCGAACAGTACGGCAAAAGTTGAGAAGCCATAATTATGTTTTATTACTGTTACTGATCTTGATCACATTTTAATGATGGAATGGTTTATATTTTGCAGTAGAAGAAGTAACCTGAAGAGCCTTCTGTTTAGAAATGCTCTTAATGTTTATTCCTTCATCTGCACAAAGACTATCCTTTGTTTAGAAAGGGGGATGTAGTATCAGGTTAACTACTGAGGTAGGAACCTTTTGCAGGTGGCTGTTTGAAGGGGGAACAATAAAGCCGTGGTCCTTGTGTAACGTTAGAGCCTCCTATAAAGGTTACGCGTACCTATAAACCACGTTACATTACTGTTCAAAGAAGGCACTTTTTTCATATAGTGATCCCTTTTGAGACTTTGGTCTATTGTGCTTCATGACTTCTTTTAAAACTTGAAGAATACACATTTAGATGGTGCTGGTTTTAAGCCTGCTACCGTCCGTCTGTTTGCATCTGTACATTTATTCTAAATTAACCAAATCAAGCTAATCTGCATATTTACTCAGAACATTTCAGAGGAAAATACTCTTGATGTACTTTTGAGTCATTAACTGAGGAAGTTGTGGTGATATGCTTTAGTTATTTTCTTTATCCTATTCACCTGCAGTGACTTGTCAAATAAGCGCATTTTAATTAGTTAACGCCTAATTTGCATATCAATGTGGCGATTGTGATGACGTTGTTAGACACAAACGTCACTGTGTTCACCTGTAGTGTCTACATTAAGTACATTAGCCTGTATGGCCTGAGGGAGATCATTTTTTTTTATACTTTCTATGAAGACCTCAAGCAAAAAACGAGTTAGTTGTTCAGCAAATAACTTCTAAAATACTTTTAATAAAAATCTAAAGTAATGCCATCAATTGCAGGAGATAAGTTGTTTTTCAAATCCTAATGCTACTCAGCAACCCTGATCATTTTCACAGTCTTCTGCGAGTCAAAGAAAAGATCTGTGGATTTGGTGGATTTGTAGATAAACGTCATCACGTTTTCAACTTCCTTTAACTTCCGTCACGTCTCGCGGGCTGCAGGACTTGATCCGAAGAGCTCCGACAGTCCCAGAGGAGACCTGCTGGATCTCAGAGACCAGGACCAAGAGCGGGATGGAGGAGGACAACCAGGACCCGGAGCCCCGGAGCAACAACGTCCCCGGAGGACAAACAGCAGGCTCGAGCTCTGATAGCACCGATGTTCAGGTCAGTGTTCATGAACACAGCTAGCAGCTAACAAGAAGCTAACGTGGCGTTAGCTCGGCCTGGTTCCGACACGTAGCTTCATATTGACTGTAAACAAGATGTAATGTAGCAGGATTCAACAGTGGAGCCATCAGAACCCCGTATCTCTACAGAACCCACACTTAATGTGACGGTCGGAACCGGAGAGGAGGAGGAAGAGGAGGAGGAGGAGGAGGAGGAGCAGGAGGTCTCTTGTAGCATGTAGCCTGCTGCCTGGGTGTTAGCATGCTAGCTAGCGGGACAAAGCTACAGTTAACTTCCGGTTCGGCCGGTGTGACAGTTTAACTGGTGGCTGAATTAACTGGTGAGTCCCAGATGTGTCGCAAATGTTGTCATATCTTAGCTGTTTCAGACGGATAGTCTCCTTCCACTGTTGACTTTGTGTGTGAGGCCACATGGCCTGAGAAGTTGTACTCTTTGAGTTATGGTAAAGTGACCCTGCTTCTCAGCTGATTTATCAGTAAACACTTTCATAATGGGTTCATGGTCTCAGTCGCTAGTTTCAAGTCTTCTTCAACAGAACATGATGTTCATTCAATAATTTATGGTTTAGAAGAAAATAGACCATAAAGAATCCGCTTTATTTGTTCGTTCTTTCATTATTTCGTTTCAAAACCAAATAGAAAAAAAACAAGTTTTGTGTTTTTACGATTTTAAAACCAAAACGGAAAAATATAAAATTTTTGATATTTAATATGTCCGATTTGTGTGTTACACTTAAGGTGACCAGACGTTCCGAAAAATCCGGGACAGTCCCGAATTATGAGCAGTTGTCCCGACCCCTTTCCGGTTTTTCCCGAAAATTTGACCTAACATGAGTTTTGATTATAGCCTAATTAAACATTATACTGATTGGTATATAGTTCTCTTGCTCCAGCAGGGGTTGCAGGTTATCTGTACATTGTGTCAACAGCGTTGTTATAGCCACAAAGTAACACTCGTTGTGCTCTTTTCCCCTTTTTGTTTTCTTGTGGTTAGTGGAATTTACAGTGTAACTTCAGGCAGCCACGGCACGGTGGAGAGATCTGACACGCGCATTGCGCAGACAGATGTGACACTGCACATGAGTAAAATAAATATAAAAATTAGGTAAAAGATCACGATTTATCTACATATCCACAGTTGTGTTTTTTCTAATTTGATTTTCACGTGTGTTAATGTTCATTGACACTCAATGTACCGGTAGCCACGCGGTAACCAGCTGCTTCAGCTCAGCCCAAAATAAAATGCTTCCTTGATCTCGCAAAACACGTAGCCCACATATTCTCATATTTCTTTTTTCTTGTGTGGCTGTAATAGGCCTATAGTGCTCCCTTCCACAATAATTTTTGCCACAGTTGATATGAGATGCGACTTGAAAAGTAGCCTTGGCCTATATAAAATTAAATATATAAATATGTAATATTGACTTCTTGTTTCACACGGGACACGAACACCGGTCTCCTTGTTCAAAGTCCGTGTTCTGGCCCTCCATCCACCCCAAACACGTCCTCACTCAGTCTTTTCTGTTAAAAATATACCCGCCTTTACAGTCAAAAACTGACGCTACAGGGCTTCCCCCACGCTATAGGGATCCCCAGTGTGTTACAAACTGACGCTGGAGGGTCTTGACCTACATGCAGTAAGAACGGGTTGTATGGATACAAAACCGTACAAAATGCAGCTGCTTTGTTTTTCCGTTTTGGGTTGAAAACAGGAAAAAAAGTAACGACTTGTATTTTTGTTTTTTTGTGATTTGGTTTTGAAACGGAATAATCAAAGAACGATCCATACACAGATTGCCAGGTAAACACATCAAGGAATTTGACTCAGGATTGTACAATGCTCACGATGTGCTGACTTACTCAATAATACAATAATAAAAACAAACACAGGCTACAGTATAGAGAACATATGTATACAGACTATAAACGAAAACAAAAAGCAGAGTAGGCTTTAGGGCTGGATTATCTGTTATTGACAAGTCGTTACCATGGTGACCTGTCAATCGGGCTAGAGTGATTCGTACCAATGGCACTGCGTAAATTTAACCAGCGCCGTTGAAAAAGCGTATTAGGAGTTGGCTGTTCTGGTGAGTACATTTAATTTTAAGACTCTCGTTCGCTAGACTAAGTAACCCTAACCCTGTTAAAATGACAGTTAAGGTGAATTACAGATGCACCAAGCTAAGCAAGCTAACTAGCTCCACACACGGCCGTTAGCTCCACCGTCTCATCCAAATATGTCCGGGCACTTCCTGGTTGCAAAAAAATCAACACCTTATCGCACCTTATCGGCCAAACTCGAGGCTTCAGATGGCAGTCCACAAACCAACGGGTGAGGTCACGATGACTACATCCATTTCTTATATACAGTCTATGTGCATAACCTGGGCCCCATAATTCACCTCAGTACTGAGTGAATTACAGGGGCCCCGACCAAGACTCTGACACCGGGGACGAGAGGATCCTCCATAGTGTTGATGTGTCTGTGAGTATTTGCGACTGCTTCATGCATTTTACGAATTCTTATTAGTGCTCGACGATATGACCTAAAATCTAAATCACGATTAATTGAACATTTTACCTCTATTACGGTTAACGATTGATTATTTAGTTTTTGCCCTCATAGTTCACTGAGTGTTCAGAGTGTTGGTATCAAACGTCAATTAACATTAATGATTTTCACTTGGAAGTGAGGACAGCGGGTCGAATTTAGCCCTGCGCCCGCCCGCCTCTCGCAGACTACAGCAACAACACTGCATCAAATGAAATGCAGTCCACTAACACCATAAAACACAGAGGTTTTTTGCTGAAGCCCATCAAACCAAAACATTCAGATGATTTCGAGTAAAAACACGAGAGTCACGTTAGCTAACGCCAAGCAGATGCTAACGTTTTCCGGTGCAAGGTTTTATCGCTTTTCACATTAGTTCACCAAATGACCCATTTTACAATTTATTTTCTTTTTTTACTAGCCAGTTTACGCTACAGTAGCTCGGACCTGCTGCTGTTTGCTTCGTAACGTTCAATATAGATTTATTGTGGTTTTACCAGTACTCGGGTACACAGCTTCTCCACCTCTCAGTCGCTGTAAATAACGTGACCTACATATGGCTGTCGCGGTGAAGTCATTCCCCCCGCGGTAACATGTTGGGGCTGAATATGCTGTATTATCTCATTTTTCATAAGTAATTTGGTGCCATATGGTAATCAAAGTCTGAGCACGCTAGCTGCTGGGTGCTAATCAACAACTTTGCCAAGCCACAGTTCTCACAATAATAATATAATAATAATTATTATTTACTGAAATAAAAACAATGAAAATAATTTGAAAATTTTTACAGTACATTTATTTATCAGGCTAGTCTGAGTTTCCACTGGTTGTCCTCAGTTCGTGGCACGAGGAGACATAATTTCCTGCAATGATTTGGCACTTCTCCTAGTAAATGGGAGTTTGTGTGTCTGATTTCTCTCTCTCTCCCTCTCTGCTACTTGTTTAAGGATCTGAGACAATTTAGATGAGACACACCACCCAGTCAGTCTGCTTTTAACAGCCAAAGCAGGAAACAGCGATGGCCTCTCCTGTTCTAGGTGCCTTCAACTGTTCAACACACGCATACAAAAACACATCCCAGGCATGACAACTGCACCTGTTGCTCTCATGATAGCTCGCAGCAGAAAAGCAATGGCATCGTAGAAGGGTCTAATAAACCTTTAGGATGCAGCATCTCTCTTTATGGGGAAAGGGGAGTTTTCAGCGACCACTAGCTGTGCAGTTCTAAGATTGCAACCAGGTGTGTGCTCGTACGCATGCTCGCTTGAACTCATGAGCGAGCAAAATCTGAAACACAACAGCTTTTATACACAGATCCTGCAAAAAGCACAGAAACACTGGCATATGTTCAGGCTCTGTTCAATGTTCCCGGCCCAGAGACAGATCAAGACCGGCTCCATGCCTTTCATTCAGCACAGCGAGCCGCAGAATGGCTCAATACTCCCGCAAAAAAGGCAGAGTGACAGCGGCTATAGACAGACAGGGAGACCGCTTCACGCAACGTGCTGGAAACTCAGGTAAACTCCCACTGTAACAGTACTATTTTTATCAGCTTGAGGTTGAACTAACCCATGCTCGTTACATGATAATGTTACAGTGACCGCATTTAGTTGATGGGCTACATTGTCGTTAGCTCGCCTTTGTGCTTTTCACTAACATTAAAATGTGTACGTCTTTCACCAGAGGCTAAGCAATGTGAGCAGAGCTAAATGTACTGGACTGAATATTATAAATGAGATCACTGTCACACTTACTAACAGTTAGACCGCAGTAAGTAATGTTACTCTAGTGGTAGTGAATGACTCTTTCTCTGTGGTGCTGTTGTTCCATTTTGGTGCATTATCTTGTGCGCACAAGATTAAAAATTTCATCTTATGGAACTTCAGGTGCTCCATACCATCCGGGTATTTTTGGCACATTGAAGAGTTTGCTTTTGTTTGCCAACTGCCGAATACAGCCTTAGTTTGTGGTACGGGTCAAGCTTCAACAACACGGGACCTCATATTTCCCAAAATGCAACTGCTCAATGTGATTTGGCTTAATTATCATGAAATGTCGGTATCTGTGGTGATGAATCAGATTCCCATAGAGGTCTGTGCCACCTCAGCCCCCTCTGTGGACACAACTAGAGCCCGACCGATATTAAAGTGAAAAAGAGCAGATTTATGAGCCGATATTTAGATTTTGAGAATGATTTGGATAGTAGACCCCTTTCCTGTATAAACTACACTTAGAACAGGCCGATATTGAAAGCTGGTATATGTGGGCTATAAACCTTTTTCTAAATGGATTATGATAATAAAATAGATTACTGTCTTTCAGCCATCTGTAAACAGAGTGAGAGAATAAACGTGTATTTCAATTTACATACAGTCCCCTCCAAAAGTATTGGAACGGTAAGGCAAATTCCTTTGTTTTTGTTGTTCACTGAAGACATTTGGATTTAAGATCAAAAGACAAGTCTGAGACAAGAGTTCAGAATTTAAGCTTTCCTTTCCTGGTATTCACATCTAGATCTGATCTAGGTATCTAGATGTGTTAAACAACTCAGGACATATCACCGTTTGTTTAACCCACCCATTTTTCAAGTGAGCAAAAGTAATGGAACAAATAATCTTAAAATAACATTTAATATTTGGTGGCATAACCCTTGCTTGCAATAACTGCCTCAAGCCTGCGACCCATCGACATCACCAAACTGTTGCGTTCTTCATTTATGATGCTATTCCAGGCTTTTACCGCAGCTTCTTTCAGTTCATGTTTGTTTCTGGATGATTCTCCCTTCAGTCTCCTCTTAAGGAGGTGAAATGCCTGATCTGTTGGGTTCAGGTCAGGTGATTGACTTGGCCAGTCTAAAACCTTCCACTTTTTCCCCTTTGTTTTGTTGGCTGTGTGCTTTGGCTCATTGTCCTGCTGCATGATAAACATCCTCCCCATTAGTTTCAATGCATTTGTCTGTAAATTGGCAGACAAAATCTTCCTGTACACTTCTGAATTCTGTTTTGGGGGTTTTCTTCACAGCTCTCATGATATTTCTGTCAACTACTGTTTTTCTTGGCCGACCTGTTCGACGTCTGTCTTTTTCAGGACATTCCAAATTGTCCAATGGCTCTGGTCGATTTTCCTTATTTTCTCAGCTTGACAGTGGCTTGCTTTTCTCCCACAGACAGCTCTCTGTGTCTCATATTGGTTTATCCTCTTTAACAGGAAATGCAGTCTTTATAGGTTTGAACCAAGAATGAAAACTTAGACTAGTCATGCAGAGCTATTTAATATTTGGACAATCAACCTAAAAGGCAACACTGGGCAACAAGAAAGTCGGTCACATGTTCCAATAGTTTTGCTCACTTGAGAAATGGGTGGGTTCAAACAAAAGGTGGTTTGTCCTGAGTTGTTTAACCCATCTAGTTGTGAATACCAGGAAAGGAAAGCTGAAATTCTGAACTCTTGTCTCATACTCTCTTTTGATCTTAAACCCTAATGTCTTCAGTGAACAACAAAACGAAGGAATTTGCATATTGACATCTAGTTCATCCCTTTACCGGCACGCTTTAATTCTAACCAAAGCTACGAGAAACCATTTCTTATCATCTCTCTAAATCATGCCGTCTATGATACAGTGAGCTGCTGTTGAATGCATCTAATACAACATGACTACACTTAGAGATTTCATTTAACTAACATTATAACTACAACCAGAGCCGTTACGGCTCTGACTACGTCACACAAAGAGGAGCTACAGGAAGCCATGTTAGATTCTGGTTCAGCTCACGTTTATTTACATGTCCGCTCCAGTTTAATCATTTCAGACAATGACTAACTGCAGACAGGCGGCTCGCAAATATATTTAGAATACATCAAACGATCAGTTTAACGGCTCATGATCTTTAGTGCTACTCCACTGATAACACGGCATTAGCTTTGTGGCTAAATTAGGAACATGCAGCATTAGCTGCTGTAACGTTACGTGATTTTAGAGAATATTTAGAAATTATGAACTAGGGACAAATGTGTACCATTCGCTAAAACTGCCACACTGTTTGAAATAAATCTAAAATCACATTTTACAGTAACGTAGCTTCCAACACCCAACTACTGTAACTATTTGCTGTGAGACGGGAGGAAGCCGGAAATGGAAAACAACAGGAGGGTTAGCAAGTCAAATGTTTTCAGGAGAGTAGATTGATTGGTTCTGTTTTTATTATAACTATTTAAATCATGTAATTAACTTGAAGGACTCACCGCTAACACAACTGTGTTTTAACATGATGCTAGTAAACCGGTCAACTGTGGTCAGCTGATTGTTTTCTTCTGCGTTTTTTTTTTGTGGTGAGGCAGTGTTGTTAACAAGGCGCGCCATCTGGTGGGCAAACTATGCAACACCCATGACCTTCTTTTTTAATAGTCATATCTGCTGTTATAAACGGCCAATGCCGATAAATGCAGTTAGCTCACATCGGACGATAAATCGGTTGGGTTCGAGACAGAACCCTGCAGTTGGTTGTCACGGGTGGTAATGCATCAGTCATACTTGAACATGCTC
>NW_024041150.1:52365912-52403549 GCF_014851395.1 Micropterus salmoides
CTGATTTCTCTCTCTCCCTCTCTGCTACTTGTTTAAGGATCTGAGACAATTTAGATGAGACACACACCCAGTCAGTCTGCTTTTAACAGCCAAAGCAGGAAACAGCGATGGCCTCTCCTGTTCTAGGTGCCTTCAACTGTTCAACACACGCATACAAAAACACATCCCAGGCATGACAACTGCACCTGTTGCTCTCATGATAGCTCGCAGCAGAAAAGCAATGGCATCGTAGAAGGGTCTAATAAACCTTTAGGATGCAGCATCTCTCTTTATGGGGAAAGGGGAGTTTTCAGCGACCACTAGCTGTGCAGTTCTAAGATTGCAACCAGGTGTGTGCTCGTACGCATGCTCGCTTGAACTCATGAGCGAGCAAAATCTGAAACACAACAGCTTTTATACACAGATCCTGCAAAAAGCACAGAAACACTGGCATATGTTCAGGCTCTGTTCAATGTTCCCGGCCCAGAGACAGATCAAGACCGGCTCCATGCCTTTCATTCAGCACAGCGAGCCACAGAATGGCTCAATACTCCCGCGAAAAAGGCAGAGTGACAGCGGCTATAGACAGACAGGGAGACCGCTTCACGCAACGTGCTGGAAACTCAGGTAAACTCCCACTGTAACAGTACTATTTTTATCAGCTTGAGGTTGAACTAACCCATGCTCGTTACATGATAATGTTACAGTGACCGCATTTAGTTGATGGGCTACATTGTCGTTAGCTCGCCTTTGTGCTTTTCACTAACATTAAAATGTGTACGTCTTTCACCAGAGGCTAAGCAATGTGAGCAGAGCTAAATGTACTGGACTGAATATTATAAATGAGATCACTGTCACACTTACTAACAGTTAGACCGCAGTAAGTAATGTTACTCTAGTGGTAGTGAATGACTCTTTCTCTGTGGTGCTGTTGTTCCATTTTGGTGCATTATCTTGTGCGCACAAGATTAAAAATTTCATCTTATGGAACTTCAGGTTGCTCCATACCATCCGGGTATTTTTGGCACATTGAAGAGTTTGCTTTTGTTTGCCAACTGCCGAATACAGCCTTAGTTTGTGGTACGGGTCAAGCTTCAACAACACGGGACCTCATATTTCCCAAAATGCAACTGCTCAATGTGATTTGGCTTAATTATCATGAAATGTCGGTATCTGTGGTGATGAATCAGATTCCCATAGAGGTCTGTGCCACCTCAGCCCCCTCTGTGGACACAACTAGAGCCCGACCGATATTAAAGTGAAAAAGAGCAGATTTATGAGCCGATATTTAGATTTTGAGAATGATTTGGATAGTAGACCCCTTTCCTGTATAAACTACACTTAGAACAGGCCGATATTGAAAGCTGGTATATATATGTGGGCTATAAAACCTTTTTCTAAATGGATTATGATAATAAAATGGATTACTGTCTTTCAGCCATCTGTAAACAGAGTGAGAGAATAAACGTGTATTTCAATTTACATACAGTCCCCTCCAAAAGAATTGGAACGGTAAGGCAAATTCCTTTGTTTTTGTTGTTCACTGAAGACGTTTGGATTTAAGATCAAAAGATGAGTATGAGACAAGAGTTCAGAATTTCAGCTTTCCTTTCCTGGTATTCACATCTAGATCTGATCTAGGTATCTAGATGTGTTAAACAACTCAGGACATATCACCGTTTGTTTAACCCACCCATTTTTCAAGTGAGCAAAAGTAATGGAACAAATAATCTTAAAATAACATTTAATATTTGGTGGCATAACCCTTGCTTGCAATAACTGCCTCAAGCCTGCGACCCATCGACATCACCAAACTGTTGCGTTCTTCATTTATGATGCTATTCCAGGCTTTTACCGCAGCTTCTTTCAGTTCATGTTTGTTTCTGGATGATTCTCCCTTCAGTCTCCTCTTAAGGAGGTGAAATGCCTGATCTGTTGGGTTCAGGTCAGGTGATTGACTTGGCCAGTCTAAAACCTTCCACTTTTTCCCCTTTGTTTTGTTGGCTGTGTGCTTTGGCTCATTGTCCTGCTGCATGATAAACATCCTCCCCATTAGTTTCAATGCATTTGCCTGTAAATTGGCAGACAAAATCTTCCTGTACACTTCTGAATTCTGTTTTGGGGGTTTTCTTCACAGCTCTCATGATATTTCTGTCAACTACTGTTTTTCTTGGCCGACCTGTTCGACGTCTGTCTTTTTCAGGACATTCCAAATTGTCCAATGGCTCTGGTCGATTTTCCTTATTTTCTCAGCTTGACAGTGGCTTGCTTTTCTCCCACAGACAGCTCTCTGTGTCTCATATTGGTTTATCCTCTTTAACAGGAAATGCAGTCTTTATAGGTTTGAACCAAGAATGAAAACTTAGACTAGTCATGCAGAGCTATTTAATATTTGGACAATCAACCTAAAAGGCAACACCTGGGCAACAAGAAAGTCGGTCACATGTTCCAATAGTTTTGCTCACTTGAGAAATGGGTGGGTTCAAACAAAAGGTGGTTTGTCCTGAGTTGTTTAACACATCTAGTTGTGAATACCAGGAAAGGAAAGCTGAAATTCTGAACTCTTGTCTCATACTCATCTTTTGATCTTAAACCCTAATGTCTTCAGTGAACAACAAAACGAAGGAATTTGCATATTGACATCTAGTTCATCCCTTTACCGGCACGCTTTAATTCTAACCAAAGCTACGAGAAACCATTTCTTATCATCTCTCTAAATCATGCCGTCTATGATACAGTAAGCTGCTGTTGAATGCATCTAATACAACATGACTACAACTTAGAGATTTCATTTAACTAACATTATAACTACAACCAGAGCCGTTACGGCTCTGACTACGTCACACAAAGAGGAGCTACAGGAAGCCATGTTAGATTCTGGTTCAGCTCACGTTTATTTACATGTCCGCTCCAGTTTAATCATTTCAGACACACTGGCTAACTGCAGACAGGCAGCTCGCAAATATATTTAGAATACATCAAACGATCAGTTTAACGGCTCATGATCTTTAGTGCTACTCCACCGATAAATACGGCATTAGCTTTGTGGCTAAATTAGGAACATGCAGCATTAGCTGCTGTAACGTTACGTGATTTTAGAGAATATTTAGAAATTATGAACTAGGGACAAATGTGTACCATTCGCTAAAACTGCCACACTGTTTGAAATAAATCTAAAATCACATTTTACGGTAACGTAGCTTCCAACACCCAACTACTGTAACTATTTGCTGTTAGACGGGAGGAAGCCGGGAGAGGGCAATGGAAAACAACGGGAGGGTTAGCAAGTCATGAATGTTTTTAGGAGAGTAGATTGATTGGTTCTGTTTTTATTATAACTATTTAAGTCATGTCAAGACTCACCGCTAACACAACCGTGTTTTAACATGATGCTAGTAAACTCCGGTCAACTGTGGTCAGCTGATTGTTTTCTTCTGCGTTTTTTTTTTGTGGTGAGGCAGTGTTGTTAACAAGGCGCGCCATCTGGTGGGCAAACTATGCAACACCCCATGACCTTCTTTTTTAATAGTCATATCTGCTGTTATAAACGGCCAATGCTGATTAAATGCAGTTAGCTCACATCGGACGATAAATCGGTCGGGTTCGAGACAGAACCCTGCAGTTGGTTGTCACGGGTGGTAATGCATCAGTCATACTTGAACATGCTCTAAATGTCATTTCTGGTTTTAGATGGCTCACTTCACCATGACATCTAACTTACTGTGTTTCACTCTGTTTATATAGAGAAGAAGAGAGGCACTTAAACATCACCGCTGTCAGCACTGTGACAAATCCTTCACAACATCTGGATATTTGAAGATTCATCAGAGAGTTCACACTGGAGAGAAACTGTACAGCTGTGACCAGTGTGGGAAAACTTTTACTGCTTCAGGTGCCCTAAAAATCCACCAACGTGTTCACACTGGAGAGAAACCGCACTGGTGTGAACAGTGTGGAAAAACTTTTACTACTTCAGGTGCCCTAAAAATCCACAAACGTGTTCACACCGGAGAGAAACCGCACAGGTGTGAACAGTGTGGAAAAACTTTCACTCAATCAGATAACCTAAAACAGCACGAACGTATTCACACTGGAGAGAAACCGTACAGGTGTGAACAGTGTGGGAAAATGTTTGCTCAATTAGGTACCCTAAAAGAGCACCAACGTGTTCACACTAAAGAGAAACCGCACAGGTGTGAACAGTGTGGAAAAGCTTTTGCCCAATCAGGTGCCCTTAAACAGCACCAACGTGTTCACACTGGAGAGAAACCATACTGGTGTGAACAGTGTGGGAAAATGTTTGCTCGATCAGGTCGACTAAAAATCCACCAACGTGTTCACACCGGAGAGAAACCGTACAGCTGTGACGAGTGTGGGAAAGCTTTCACTACATCAGGTGACCTAAAAATCCACCAACGTGTTCACACTGGGGAGAAAATGTACAGCTGTGACGAGTGTGGGAAAACTTTCTCTACATCAGGTTACCTAACAATCCACCAACGTGTTCACACTGGAGAGAAACCGTACTGGTGTGAACAGTGTGGAAAAGCTTTCACTACGTCAGGTAACCTAAAAGTCCACCAACGTGTTCACACTGGAGAGAAACTGCCAATGTGGCAAATCTTGTACCAAGAGGAGAAGCCTTAGAAGACACAAATGCATTCACAAAGCATCAGTGTGACAGTTTTCACAGAGCCGAGCTAGCTGTTTCCTCCTGCCCTGAATACAACCAGCTGTTATCATGTGACTGTGCTCGCTTAACGTCATGTGATGACAGCTGAGGAAGTTTGATTTGAAAAACGTCAGTCTGTATGTTTTATCAGCCAATAGCAAAATTAAATTGCAATAGCCAGTTTTCCACCAGTAGAGGTCAGTCACTGCATTTTTATAGCACTATATGTGGAGTTTAAATAGTTTGAGGTAAAGTGTCCTGATTTGGACCTGAATCCATCAACAAAACAACTAAATACCCATACACATTGGTAATCAGCTGAAATAAGAGTTTTTGAGGGTTTAGTGACTCTTTAAGAAGGCCATGGGATGTGGTCAAAAGCTCCAACAAAGAGGTGGTGTGTGAGGCTTGAGTTCAGACTCATTTTTACAGATGTGTTCCCCAAGGTCAAGAATGAAGCTCCACGCTGGATGAAATGTTGTTTCTGTGTGTTTCATACATATATTCTTGTTATTGAGCTGTAGTTAAACCTATTTACATGAAATAATCTGTATTTTACATCTATATTCACCGGTATTTTTAAATTTTCGATTACTGAATGTGGTTTTGTTCAGACTGAAAGTAGGGGTGTAATGAGACATAAGTCACAGTTTGGTACGTACCTCGGTTTTGAAGTGACTGGTTTATTTTCTGTACAGTAAGAGAAAAAAAATGCAAACATTGAATTGCTGCTTGTTTATTATGAACTTTTGTAAACATTAAAATTAGTTAACTATTTTTTAAACAAACAGTCAAATTACACATAAATACATCATATAAAATAAAAAATAAGAATTAAAACACTGCTGCAAGAAATAAAACACTGCAGAAACTACCAAGTTCTTCACTTTATAAATTATTCTGAAACATTACCACATATAGCTAATAAAATATAATAAATATGAATAAAATTAGATTACAGTGCAGCATTCTTCTTTTATATCGTCTATGAGCATTATCAATCCCAGCTTGAAGGCCTGCTCAGATAACAAATAAAGCTTTTTCGAAGGTCTGTTTAAATGCCCAAGGGCGTTTGCACTGTTCTCGTTTTGTTTTTTTCCCGTTGTTGCAGTGACATTCTCATTCATGTGATACCATTAGCGAGTTAGCAAGTTTGACATGTTGCCAGAAACATACCCGATCACTACTGAGAAATGTTTGCCCACTGCTTTCGTCTTATCGACTTGTCGAATTTTGTATTTCACTAGGACACTGATGTGTTCCCAAACAGGAGACCTTAACAATAAGGGGGGGTCTTCAAGCTCTGGCTTCTTTGCACTGGCCATGATGCTCAAGTCACTAGTTAGCGAGAGGCTGGGCTAAAGCGTGGCGCTTGTGTAGCCGCCACTTAATTTTTGTCCGTGTGGAGGCCTATATTTGACATTAAGGACTGCATTTGGTACACATTTGCACCGTTCTGAAATTCCTGTACCGAAACAGTCCAGTATAAATACATGTACTGTTACATCCCTAACTGAAAGCAAATCCAAATCTAGTCGATGCAAAGAGATGCAGACTCAATCAAGTTGGTTCCAGCTGAGGTGTCGGCTCAAGTTTGAAATGTTTGATTCTCTTCGATTCTTCAAGAAGCTCTTCTTTAAAGTAGACTGAAGCTCTCAACCCATGCACCATCTCCTCTGTGGGTTGTTTGTACTCTTTGCAACAGTTAATGTGTCCTTGTATGTATTGTATATAATGTAAATATATTGTTATGAGGGACGCCGACCCAGTCGCTTCCTGTTCTGCTTCCTTCCTGAGAAACATGTCAAATGATTCACCTGATTGAATTCACCTGATCATGACAATGACAACATTGATGATTTAGACCAAACTGCGTAAATGTAATGTTTTGTTCCCTAGCTTGCTCACTACTCAAGAATGTCAGCAGCTGAAGCTCATTCCTATAGCGCCTTTTCCACTGCATAGTACCAGCTCGACCCGCCTTGACTGTACTCGCCTTTGTTAGGTTTTCCATTGTGGAAAAGTTGTACCTGCTTCCAGGTTGTTTTTTTTTGTATCACCTCAGTCGAGGTTCCAAGCGAGCTGTGGCAATACTAAAATGTGACGGAAAATCACAGTAGACTACTGATTGGTCAGAGATTCGTCACTATTCACTGCATCATCATTACGCGCCGGACAGAGGCCAGCAATAGAAAGTTTTGTATTTTACAATTTTCATACTTATTTCATCACTAAATCAATTTTCAGTTGAGAATTCAACTGTGTAGATTTCGAATATTGACAGTTTTACAAAAAGTGATGGCGGATCAAAAATGTGCTTGAAAGTTTTGGGAGTTGAGGAGCTGGCAGCGGGAAAGCCTGCACCAACCCGCGGTAGGAGCTCGCAAGGCCGGCCAGCCGCCCGCTCACAGAGCCCTCTGCTGATGTCTTAACCTAGGGCAGAGCCTCCTAGTTCCAACTTTTGTGACTTAATAGGGTTTTCAAGTGGAGTCTTCTTCTACCGCCCCGATTTCCCTCTGCACCATTCCTGTCCGCTCCCTTGACTTTGCGTCCTTCCAATTTGCTCTGGTGATGCAGCCAAAGCCCAGCCTTTCCTGGTTGACCATCCCCATGACATCAGCGTGCCGTAGTCTCTCCTCTGCTTCTCTCAGTGCACGACTTGCTGTCCACTTTCGTCCTGTCCGAATGGTGATATCTGCCCGCCTGACCACCTCATCCTCACTGTCTCACAGCATCATTGCTAACCTGACTTTTGATGTTTTGTACTCCTCCACGACTGATGTGGCAGCTGCAGCTTGCTCCCTGAGCTGTACCAGCCAACAGAGGAAAAACTTTTAAGTACAGACAGCCACTTTCTCAAAGTAGTTGTTTTTTCTTTCCAGCGCTACACCAGCAATGGCCACAGGAGTTTCGGAAGGACTCCATGTTGGTAAACCCCATGCCTTGTATTTCCCAGGAAGGCCACTCCTCTCTATGGCCCTCAGCCACATATCTGCTTGGTTGAGCATCTCCCTCACGCTCTCCTTGTCATTCAGTTCAGCTGTGTACCACTTCCTCAGGCTCTTTACCGGCTTCTCGATAACAGATGGAACGGTCTCTTTGTCTAAGTAATGTTGAAACGTTTTAACTTAAATCACTGCTGTATGTGGGTCACTGGAGTGTGTGTGTGTGTCGCATTGAACATTACGTTGCTGCAGTTGTGTGTGTGGCGTTGCTATGACGACCCGCTAAACTGAGGGGCACTATCTCTGGGTATTATTTGCAATGGAAATGGAAGACGGCGTGCCAAAGTTGAGGCGAGTTGAGCTGGTACTGGTAATGGAAAAACGGCATACGTCTACTAATGATGTGTCTGCTTAAACAGTAAGATGAGAGCATTCATTGATGAACTGACAGTTTGTTATAAACTTAATGTGACCATGGGACGGCCAAAGGGGGAACTGTAATGGAAACAAATAGATTTTACCTGTCTGTACTTTTATTAATGCTCTATATGTCATTACAATGTCCACTAAGGGCGTACTCACACTAGGAAATCCGTACCGTGCCCGAGCCCGTTTAACCCCCCAAGTCCAGTTTGACTTCTGTGAGATTGTTTTGTGTTATGCTTTCCTGTGAGAAAGGAGTTTCCACTGTGGCTCAAGGCTGAGAAAGGCTTTTCTGTTGGACTCCACAATTATTCTCTAGCATTAAATGTCTTCTGTTTCTTTGGGTCAGACTCTCTAACAGCCCTCTGGTGTATGAGCTCTGCCCTTCAGCTGAACTTTTAATAAATATCACAAAGACACCTGTTTGTTGTAATGTCATTATTTCTTAATTTCTTCTGTAGTAAATATACAATTTCCACCACAAATCAGTTGGCGTAACCTCAGACCTCCAGTCATACCTACTGCGACGTGTTCACCATCATCCCGTAAATTCGGATTGAAAAGTGGTACTACAACCCAGGGCTGCATTAAGGCTGAAGTATCAACGAGCATTGTTTCTGCGTTATCATTCAGTGCCTTTACGTATAGTTGTATACATGTGTTTTTAGTCACCAACTGACTGTCAAATAATATTTCAACAATATTTACTTACTTATCAAACTGGAGGGATAAATAATAACAAATCTAATAATTTAAGTTTTAAGTAAACTAAAATAAAGTGCCTAATTTTTTGGGGGGAAAAAGATGTAAAAAGTGTAGTTTGAAGTGATGAAGTGTAGTCTTAACTAATTTAAATAAAATAAACACTCAACACATCTTAACAAATGAACAGCTGTAATGCCTCTTCTCTTTCATTTCCTCTTATAAACCACTTTCCTACTTTTTCTTGTTCAGTGAGAAACTTGAGCTCTAGTTTGTCCTGCCAGCTAGGATTGGAGATCTATAAGATATTTTGGTTTCAAACTGCCCATGGGAGGAATGTACATGTAAGAATCTGTACATTCTTGATTAAAAGCCATGTGAAGTCTCTTTTCTCTTTCATCTCCTCAATTCATGTGTGTTTCCAAAATGTCTGGTGAATCTTGTGGACTCTACTCGCAAAGCTGGTATCTATGTATGTGGGCTATAAAACCTTTTCCCTGAATGGATTATGTTAATAAAATGATCACTGTCTCAAAAAGTGAACATGTAAACAATTGCACATCAATAAATATTTGTTGCTGGAAGGTGCAACTTTTTCAGCCGTTTGTAAACAGAGTGAGAGAATAAGCATGTGTATTTCACTTTACACATAATCTGCCATAATTTCAATGTTCATCCCTTTACCAGCACTCTTTAATTCCAACCAAAGCTACGTGAAACCGTTTCTCATCATCTGTCTAAATCATGCCGTCTATGATATACAGTGAGTTGCTATTGAATGCGTCTCCAACGAGGACCTGCAATCAGAGCCGCTCTCACTACAACGTTTCACATCTACAACGTCACAAAGAGGAGATACAGGAAGCCGTGTTAGTGTTGTTTAGCTCACATTTATTTACATGTCCGCTCTGGTTTAATCATTTCTGACACGCAGACTATAACTGCAGACGGGCAGCTCGCAGATATATTTAGAATACGTCAGAAACGATCAGTTTAATGTCTCATTACTGTTAGCACTCCTCCACTGATAAACACTTCACATTCAGCAATAACATGACCTTTTTTGTGACAGTAGAAGCATTCACGGTGACTGTGGCCCCCTCGCCTTTTCAAAAGGAGGATGGCCAGGGCTAAGCCTCTCAGGTCACGGGCCTGAACTTCTGTCTGGATGAAAGGAAGGAGTTAACACAAACTCATCAGCCAAAACTGGTGCTGTAGACAAAGAAGTCAGCTTTTGCTCATTTAAGAACACCATTTTCTCCGGTAAAGCATTCTTAAAATCTTCCAACAACATTAACTGTCGAAGGGACTCAAAATTATCCTTGACTTCATTAGCAACACACCACTTATCAAAGAGAACTCCTTTTTCTCATGCAAACTCAACGAATGTTTGGCCACTGGATTTTTTATGATTCCTGAATTTTTGACGATAAGCTTCAGGTACAAGTTCATAAGCACACAATATTGACTCTTTGAGGACACCATACTGCAAGCTATCGTATATCGACAGGGAAGACACACCCTCCTGTGCTTTACCTGCCAGCTTGCATTGAAGCAAAATAGGCCACATGTCTTTAGGCCAATTTAGTGCAATCGTTTCAAATGCAGTAAAATAGGAATCAACTACTGACTCTCTAAATGTTGGAACTAAGACAATATTTTTACATCAAAACTTTGTTTTGCAAGGACTGTCTGCAAAGGTGCAGATTTCTGAAATATACAGTGTATAGAAAAAGTCTACACACCCCTGTTAAAATGCTAGGTTCTTATTATGTAAAATAATGAGACAAAGATCAATCATGTCAGAACTTTTTCCACCTTTTAATGTGACCTATAATGTGAAAAATTCAATTGAAAAACAAATTGAAATCTTTGAGCGGGGAAAATAAAAACCCTCAAATAACCTGGTTGCATAAGTGTGCACACCCTTAGACTAATACTTTGTTGAAAAACCTTGTGATTTTATTATAGCAGTCAGTCTATTAGCATGGCACATCTTGACGTGGCAATATTTGCCCACTATTCTTTGCGAAAGCGCTCCAAATCTGTCAGATTGTGAGGACATCGCCTGTGCACAGACCTCTTCAGATCACCCCACAGATGTTCAGTTGGATTCAGGTCTGGGCTCTGGCTGGGCCATTCCAAAACATTAATCTTCTTCTTTGGATGTGTGCTTTGTGTTCATCTTCAGCTTTCTAATGGACGCCTGAAGGTTTTGTGCCAAAATTGTCTGGTATTTGGAACTGTTCATAATTCCCTCCACCCTGACTAAGGCTGGAGAAAAACAGCCCCAAAGCATGATGCTGCCACCACCATGCTTCACTGTGGGTATGGTATCCCTTGGGTGATGTGCAGTGTTGTTTTTGCGCCAAACATACCTTTTGGAATTATGGCCAAAAAGTTCTGCCTTGATTTCATCAGAACATAACACATTTTCCATGCCTATGTAAGGATTATTTAGTGTCCATGATGATGAATAGCTAATATTTTTATTTAGATTCACTATAGTCGTGCTCTTGGAGCTGTTTGGTAAACTTTCGCATTAGACAGCGCAACCTGATGGAACAACAAATATACCGTCCCGGTACAAATATAAGTAGGCTATAACCAGTCTGGAGTTTCTGGCAGTGGGAGTCAACAGGTGTGTGTTTAATGTGATCAACAACATATAGTGTTTATCTTTCTGTTTAAAGATTTTGTTTAGAATAATATAATTCTGTTAAACTCAGAATTACCTTTTTTTGTTTGTGAACAAGCTGCATCAAACAATGCTTTCTTACTTCTGTCTCATAAACACCTCGAATTCTGTATCAAAAAAACTCTTTCCCGTCTTTTTTGACATGTCAGACCATGTTTTCTTTATTTCAGCCATTATGAGTCTCTGAGCCGGCTGCATTGACTGCCATTGTGACACTAACGCCCCTCTGTTGCGTTTGTTTGTGATCGGTTATTTCTTACCCCCCCCTCCACGACGTCAGTGATCAGCACCTCAACCTTGCACTTATTAAAGTGTGTTAGGAGGTGATGCTGGCATATTTATGGTCATTTTCATAGTAATTTATGGGTAGAGCCAAGGCAGGGTATGTGGCTCGTGTATGTTCAATTTCACGTTGATTGGGATCATTGACTGTATATAAGAAGTGGATGTAGTCATCGTGACGTCAGCCGTTGGTTTGTACACTGCTGTTTGGAAGCCTCCAGTTTAGCCGCTACGGCATTGCCATGTTTATTTGCTATCAACGGCACCGGATGTGACCATATTTGGACGAGACGGGTGGAGCTAACGGCCGTGTGCAGAGCTAGCTAGCTTGCTTAGCTATGTGCATCTGTAATTGACAGTAACTGTCATATTAACCTGCATAATAATTATGTCTAGTGAAAAGCCTTAAAACTAAATGTACAAAGGAGTGGAAAATATTCTTCTGTATTTTGTAACTGTTGCGTGTAGTGTGTGTCTGTGTGTGAGTGTGAGTTTGAAGTGCCAGTCTTCTTCTGCACAATTGATGGCTCGGTGTCTCTGTCAGTGTATACATGAAACAAAGGGGACTGGCACTTCCTGGCTACCTGGACACTCATTCACTATTGTAGGCCGTGAACAGGGCATGGAAGTTTCTATTGGCTCAATTAAGGGGTCACTCAAAAGGTCAACGTGGAGATATCTTTTGTTTACATGCTAACTGTAGTTAGGCTGCTATAAAGCAACAGCAGTTATTGATATTATATTGCGTTTTGGACTAAATATTTTACTGGATTGGATCTTTTGGACCTTTGCCAAGGTTAACAAGGCCATTTTTGTCGGAATGTGATCCACCGGTGGAGCACAACTTCGCCAATAAGTGGTGTCAAATTTGATAATATGTGGTGCTTGAAATGGGCCACCGATACCAGCAAGTTACTTCTACATTTTACTCTTTGGCGTCTTGGGACATTTCTTGGGTGCCTTTCATGCAGCCGTGAGCATAAAGAAGCTGTCACAGTAACTTTTTGAGAACCGACCAATCACAGCCTGGAGGGGGCAAAACATTAAAGTATGGTGATATAATTTTCCTCAATAACAATATAACAAATGTTTAATTAAGTGTTTGATTTAATTCATTTTATTCACAAACAAATCAGCACTCAAATTTTTATTAAGATATTTATTTTGTTGAGAAAAAGGGACTGAAAGATTACTTAATTTAAATTTACTTAATCATAATTGTTTGTTTTACCTCAGATTTGTTAAGTTATCCACTGGCATCAAGTGACATTTGTCATGAGAATTGTCGATATTGAATGATATGAAATGTTTTATCGTGATAACATCTCCGGCCATATTGCCCAGCTCTAAGTACCAGCACCTATATTTAATGCTCAAAATCAAATCAAAACAGTATACAGCTATCTTATCGCCTTGTTCTTGTGAACCCATTATCCTGTTACGCTCTTGCCCCCTTGTCGTAAACATCAAACACATTTCAGGCACAGAAAAATGTCTTGCTTTAAGCCCTGTACTCATAATGTCGTACAGTAGGTTAGCATGTGATTTCAAAGATGTGCTGTAATGTCATTTATGGTTATAGATAGCTCGCTGCACCATGACATCTCACTTACTGTGTTTCTCTTTGTTGATATAGAAAAGGAGAAGAAGAGATGGAATCAAACATCATCTCTGTCAACACTGTGACAAATCCTTCACAACATCTGGATATTTGAAGATTCATCAGAGACTTCACACTGGAGAGAAACCGTACAGCTGTGACCATTGTGGGAAAACTTTCACTGCATCAGGTCACCTAAAACACCACCAACGTGTTCACACTGGAGAGAAACTGTACTGGTGTGAACAGTGTGGGAAAAGTTTCACTCAATCAGGTGACCTAAAAAAACACAAACGTGTTC
The DNA here is from genome assembly GCF_014851395.1 of Micropterus salmoides. Classification (NCBI taxonomy): domain Eukaryota; kingdom Metazoa; phylum Chordata; class Actinopteri; order Centrarchiformes; family Centrarchidae; genus Micropterus; species Micropterus salmoides. Next base: position 52,379,515 of record NW_024041150.1, read on the forward strand.
ACACTGGAGAGAAACCGTACTGGTGTGAACACTGCGGAAAAACCTTCACTCTATCCGGTGACCTGAAAATCCACAAACGTGTTCACACTGGAGAGAAACCGTACAGCTGTGACCTGTGTGGGAAAGCTTTCACTGTATCAGGTAACCTAAAAATCCACCAACGTGTTCACACTGGAGAGAAACCGTACAGCTGTGACCAATGTTGGAAAGCTTTTACTGTATCAAGTGACCTGAAATCGCACCAACGTGTTCACACTGGAGAGAAACCATACTGGTGTGAACAGTGTGGAAAAACTTTCAGTCAATCAGGTAACCTAAGAAAACATGAACTTGCTCACACTGGAGAGAAACCGTATAGTTGTGACCAGTGTGGGAAAGCTTTCACTATATCAAGTGACCTGAAAACGCACCAACGTGTTCACACTGGAGAGAAACCGTACTGGTGTGAACATTGTGGGAAAACCTTTTCTCGATCAGGTACCCTACAAAACCACCAACGTGTTCACACTGGAGAGAAACCGTACAGCTGTGACCAGTGTGGGAAAGCTTTCACTACATCAAATCACCTAAAAATCCACCAACGTGTTCACACTGGAGAGAAACCGTACTGGTGTGAACAGTGTGGAAAAACTTTCGCTCAGTCAGGTACCCTAAAAAAGCACCAACGTGTTCACAACAGGAGAAGAACCCTGACACAAATACATTCATAAGCATCAGTGTGACATTTTTTACAGAGCCAAGCTAGCTGTTTCCTTCGGCCCTGAATACAACCACCTGTTATCATGTGACTGTGCTAGACTAACGTCATGTGATGACAGCTGAGGAAGTTTGATTTGGAAAGAGCTGGAAAGCGTCAGTTCTGAGGGTTTATAAATTGAATTAAATTTTACTATTATAGCGCATTACAGCATAATCAACAGTTATCTCATTGAGCTTTTCATAAAAGAGCAGGTCTAGACCGTACTCTGATATTATTTACAGAAACCTAACAATTCCCTCTAAGCGACAGGGGCATGGAAAAACTTCCTTTTAAGAGGCAGAAACCTCAAGCAGAACCACGGCTCAGGGTGGGCGGCCATCTTCCTCAACCGGGAGGGAGGGGGAGAGAGAGAGATATGCATATGCGAGATATGCAAATATTTTTAAGACGTTACATGGCAGGCCAGAATATAGTAAATTTTTTTCTGACTCTTGGATATTCGTGTGTATGTTTAGCTCAGTCGGTATTGTGCGGGACTCCGATTGGGAGGGTTGTATGACTGATCCCAACGTAAGGAAGATATTTTTTTTCTCCCTTGATAAACAATTTGATTGTAATGACACTTTCGGATATGCTCACGGTATGTGTTCATCCCGGCATTTGATCCGCATTCATAAATCTATGGACGCTCCCTGAGAAAATTCACGTTTACTGGCGGCTTTTTCAGAGGTGTGTCAAGTACGCCAGAGACTCTTTTGAATGTCCTTCAGAACTTGTCAAAGTAAAAGCTCTCAATAAACTTGAGATAAAGCATTGCTGCAAAAAAACATTCTAGTGCTTTATTTTGAAGGCACAGTCACTTAAGAGGAAATGATAATGTGAGTAACTGTTGCTGTCATGACTGAGATCTGTTTCAGCACAAGCCACTGTCAATTTATTAATTTTTTAATATTCTGCTATGAAAGCAATCTGGACACGGGCCAGATATTATTCGTGGCGGGCCAGTTCCGCCTATTGCCGACCACTGGCCTACACAATATTCACACAGAGGTACAGACAGCAAAGGTAGAGATGCACCGATTGTTCGGCCACCGAAATTAATCGGCTGAAAACAGTAAAAATAGCATTTTCGGTGTTCGGCCTAATAAGTCAAAAGACCGATTAAATTTTACAGAAAAATTACGTTAACATGTCGGCAGTGGGGAAGCATTTTAAAATGTCAGAGAAAGACGCCAAAATCGCTGTTCATCCACACCATCTGTGGCTGGCAACAAACGGTCTGACCCGCTTTGAGTGTTTCTGTCACACAACCTCCCTAAATTAGGAGTGCACACGTATTCAAGCCTTTATGGTAACTGAATTTAGCGCGAGGATACACATGTGAACAACGTCCGGTTTTCAAAATAAGGTGTCTATACAGTATGGAAATAAGATTAATTGGATTATATTCACAGAAAGTATACAACATATTACATGTGTTCTCCACAAAATTAAATTAGATTAGATTAGATTAGTCGATTGATGACAGTTTTTTATAAAGTGACCATGGTCAAGGGGGCAACTGAAATGGAAACCTATAGATTTTACCTAGATCAGGGTGTCCGGGGTCTTAAACAGTAATAAATCAATTTTGCAAAAATTAAGGCCATTAAATAGTATTGCCATTTAACAAGTTATAAAAGTTTGTAGATACTTTTGTCAATGTGAAAATTATTTTTGCACAAAGAGTTAGTATACTAAAAGTGTGTGTGAACATACATAATTATTTTGCATAGCCAAACAACTAGATAGGCATGTTGTAACGACTGTGTAATTTTTCTGTGTGGTATAACGTCAGGCCCAGTGATCTACAGTGCGAGTATTTCACTCTCATACGCACCTAAAAATAGATCCTTGTTAACCGGAAAACTGATTTACCAGTCACAGATACAACCAAACGTAATCCTCCATTTTGTCGGACCAAGCTCTGACCTTTAACAGCCCCGTTACTCAAACAGAAGAGCTAGATGCATTGTCAACATGTGTTGTCTATGCGTGGTCCTGCGATGGACTGGCGACCTGTCCAGGGTGTACCCCGCCTTTCGCCCGATGTAAGCTGGGATAGGCGCCAGCCCCCCCGCGAGTGTTTACTTTTACAGTCTCAAAATCAATTTATAGCAAATGTAAGTTAAAGGTTCATTGTGTAGTTTCTAGTGGCATCTAGCAGTAAGGGTTCAGATTGCAACCAACAGTTCACCCTTTCAATATTTCTGCCTGAAAATAAATTACAACTATAAACATAAACGTCATAGCCGATTTAAGACAATGGATTTTTGCAGGAAATTCGGTCAGTTCTTCACAAAGAAAACAGGCCTATACAGACTGAGAAGGTTGGTGAATGCCTCAGCTTTTAGAAGAGATTACAACCTGGTCATATATAGGCCATAAAAATTTAATGAGTATATTTAAATTTCACCATTCCTCTTTTAAAGGTGCGTTGCTGACTACCGGTTACAGCTCAAAGTGGCGCAGCCGTCTTAATATGTTGAAAAGGTCTTAAAAAGTGTTGAATTTTACTTCAGGATACCTGTGTATATACCTTGTATATGTACTTTTATTAATCCTCTATATGTCATTACTTTATGTTCTTTGCTCATCTTATGTGGTGTTATAATTTTCACTAAGTGTACCAGTGTTTTGATATAACGACCTTCTGTGAGATTGTTTTGTTTCATGCTTTCCTGTGAGAAAGGAGTTTCCACTGTGGTTCAAGGCTGAGAAAGGCTTTTCTGTTGGACTCCACAATTATTCTCTAGCATTAAATGTCTTCTCTGTTTCTCTGGGTCAGACTCTCTAACAGCCCTCTGGTGTATGAGCTCTGCCCTTCAGCTGAATCACTCTGTTATTCTTACTTTAATAAATATCACAAAGACACCTGTTTGTTGTAACGTCTTTATTATTTAATTCCTTCAGAAGGAAAAGTACAATTTCCACCGCACAGACTCAGTTGGTGTAACCTCAGACTGGCAGTCAAACGTACTGTGACATGTTCACCATCATCCCGTCAGTTCTGTGAGGGCACCGGATTGAAAGTAAATCTATAAAGTTTTATAAATTACTCTCAAGATTTGTACCACAACTTAGGGCTGCATTAAGGCTGCAGTATCAACGAGCATCTGTCTGCAAGAAATGAACCTACCCGTCTCCATGGTGATGACCCTGCCCACCCAGGCTGAGTAGGGATTGGATGATGGTTACCATGATGTCATCACCGCTGTCACCACAGAGCGTCACTTCCGAGCTGATCAGAAATCAAAGAGAGAAAAGTTGTGTTTTCAAAGGAGCATGATGAAAGTGAAACGTCCTGTTTTGATCCTGCAGTCACAAACCTTTAACTTCTACTTCAGATTCTGATGTCTGTGCAGCAGCACCAAAACAAGCGGTGGAAGCTGATTTACAAAGGTGGAAAACCTCTTTATCGTCTTCTCACTCTCACATTCCTTATTAAATATCATGTTTTCTAATGAACTGCATCACTTGTGGAAAACAAAAGCCCACTCTTTAGCCTCTGAGTCTGTTTGGGGTCAAAAGAAACCTCCAGACTTTCACTCTGTCCTTCAGAGTCTAACAGCTTCCAGAGGTTTTGTTGAAGAGTCAGACTGTGTTTGAGCGCCACCTGCTGCTCATTAAGCAGACAGACCAATAAAGATGAAGAATAAAGAGAACAGAGTGCTGCTGTTCCTCCATCCTCCAAAAAGTCTTAAAAGGTAATAAATCAATTTTGCGAAAATTAAGGCCATTAAAAAGTCTTAATCGCCATTTAACAAGGTATTAAATTTTGAAGATATTTTTTCTGTGTGAAAATCCAGTTTGCCCAAACGTTTGTTTGCTAAAAGTTTAGGTGAACGTATTTATTTATAAAGCATAGCCAAAATACTAGTCAGGCAGTGAGAAGCGACTGTATGATTTGTTTCTGTAACGTTAGGTGCAGGGATCTACCGTGTGCCTATTTCACTCTTAAACGCTCCAAAAAATAGATCCATCCGAACCAGAAATTGATTTACAAGTAAAACCGACCGTAATCTCCCACCCTGCCGGACCCTCAATGCTAATCTTCAAAACATAGTCGGAGTGGCGATCAGGAGTAACGGGATTACCCTGGTTGGCCAGTCGCTCTATGGCCACTTGAACATCCCCATTCCTGAAACACAAAAGCGAGATGCGCCACCACCAGCTAAATCCGTAATGGTGCTTTCAGACCAAAAGCGAAATGAGCATTCAGGGCGGTGAGTTTACATACAAAGTGAATGTAAAGACACGATTTCCTGTCGGGCAGCGCGAAGCGACGCAAAGGCGAAGTGAAGGAATTCGCGTGAGTTGAATATTTTCAACTCAAGTGAGAAATTTGCATGATGCTGATTTAAGATAGCCTATCAACGTTGAGATTGTCCGTATGTAACAGCTTCAGAGCGTTGTGTGGAGAGGGCCAAGCAGAGCGGGGGATTGAAAATCTGCATACCGACTGACAGCTGCTAAACTTGGGTTAGAGGAGCAGAAAGACCGTTTATCAGACTGTAACTGATGATTGTCTTTGTTAGAGATTTTCAGTAGTAGAGTCTGGTGTGGAGGATTTATATCGTGTAAAAGAAAACTTATAATAATAATTGTATAAACTGTTGGGAGTTTAACTCAACAAAACATTTTAAACACTAAATTTTAACTCTTGTGTTTGTGTGTAACAGTCGTAATTTGTAAAGTAACTACTAACTTAAGTTGTCAGGTTAATGTAGTGAAGTAATTTCCCTCCCTGAGATGTGGAGTAAAAGTAGAAAGTAAATTTTAACAGCACAAACATTTTACATTTCACCTGAATGACTTTCAAGCTGAAGAAACAAACGCTCGTCTGGCAGCATCTCATATTTATTGTGTTCAACTTGTTCCAGCTCTTCAGTGAAGATCAGCTATATGATGTTAACACTGAGTGAGATATTCAAACCAGATCCTACATGCGTGCCTGCATGAGTGCATGTCGTTAGCTGCGGTGTTGTGGCTGCGGTCTGAGAGAGACTCGGCCCGTTGACAATAATAGCAGATTATTGGCTGTTGCAAGAATCAGAGAAAACACGTGTGTGTTTCATTTCTAAGTGAAGTTAGAGCTCATTTACAAAAAGAAAGTAATCATTTGATTTTTAATAAGTGGTTTCCTTAAAAAACTACATATAGCCTGTTCAACTAAATGTTTAGTTTATGGTTGCTGCTTTGTCAACTGTCGTTTGTAAGGTTTTTAAAAGGGTTTTCAATTCATGCTGAAAGGAAGTCAGCTAAAACCAAACGTATCTTGCACGAATGGCAACAACTGTTACTAACAACCTGTTGGCTTCACTGGACTATGACTAGTGTCTTTACTGGAACCTGTGTGGACCTGGATCTAGTCTCAGAGTCCTGTTTCTATGTTTTAAAGTCTTGTGTCTCTTGCCAGCTGAAAGCTTCCTGCAGCATCTGTCCAATAATCTGTCTAATAAATATTCAGCAGGTCTCAGATGAAGCTCTTCCTTCATGGTTGTGATGATGATGTTGGAACTAACAACTCATCCTGTTTCACCTCAACACACTCAGAGCTGGAAGGAAAACCCAGAGTTAACAGAGCCAGTCGTCCATAAGCAGCTTCATGATACTGGTTATCCAGGACGGCCATTGTCATTCCACACACATGGAATCATTTTCATTTGCTGAATCATCAAGACGTTCAGAGCCTCTGCTGCTGCTGTTATTCCCTTTTACACTTCTGGAGGAATATTTATATTAGAATTTCCACTTTTACTGTCCGTCAGATCGGCTGACCAATCAACAAGCAGCCTTTTTCTGCCCGGTAACAGACGTCCTCATAGGATCCAGCTGGGGCTCCTCTCTGCTCCACCTGTGAAAGTGAGGGGAACATCCTGGATGATGGAGGAGCTCGGTGGATCTCTGGGTCACCGGCTGGAGGACGGAGGAAGCAGAATGACCCAGAGACAACATGCTGCCTGTGAGGACGTCCCAGCAGAGACATAGAGGGGAGGGTTACACCATCACTACACATCTGTGTGTGTGTGTTGAAGAACAAACATCACATGACACAACAGTCTTTCTACAACACTTCCTCACTGATATCAGCTCGTTGTGTGGAGACATTTGTCTGAAAATGGTACAGATGAAACATTCGGCCATTCAGATGTGCAGGACCACAAATAGTCACTTTAAGCGAACTCTGCAGCCTGTCAGGGGCCCAGAAGAGAAAAAGAAGCACCTTATAGCTTATGACAGGAAAAGGTAGTTTTTCTTCACATGTAGAGACATAAGAAGGATACAAACTTACATAGAAAATAAAACCATCTACTAAACGAAAACAGTCCTACTAATACAATCTATGATGTCACAACAATCAAACTATTATTATTATTAAACTAATGATGACCTCTATAGAAAAATTAACATAAACAGCATAATAATTACAGAACACAAGCCTCTGTTTGTATTATTCTTATCATTTCAGCTGACAACGCCATATACTCTATACAGTATTTCAGTTTGGTACATAATTTGACCAATACTTTGATTAATGGAGTTCTCAACATTGAATTTGATAGATGAAGTGTGTTTATTTGTTCACTCTTTATCTGATTTTATGATTTAATGCTTTGCAGTAATTTCTTCATTGTTTGATTTTACTTTTATCAAATCAGCCAATTACTGAAGGGCGTTTTTTTTCTGTTTTTGTCTTGTTTTATGTTAAAAAGAGGAAAATAACTCTCACAGTCTAATCTGAAATGACTGTATTGACCTTTTGTGTTTTAAGCTTCTTTTAAATTGCTACAAGTAACATTAACCATCTACCAAAAAATTTCCTTTAATTATGGCAACACCTGCAGAATCTTTCCTACCATAAGACATCTAGATATATCTGACCGCAGCTGGAGGATGGACGTGGGCCGAGAAAAACGTCATCACGTTTTCAATGTCGTTCAACTTCCGTCACGTCTGCGGGCTGCAGGACTTGATCTGAAGAGCAAAGTCAGTCCCACAGGAGACCTGCTGGATCTCAGAGACCAGGACCAAGAGCGGGATGGAGGAGGACAACCAGGACCCGGAGCCCCGGAGCAACAACGTCCCCGGAGGACAAACGGCAGGCTCGAGCTCTGATAGCACCGATGTTCAGGTCAGTGTTCATGAACACAGCTAGCAGCTAACAAGAAGCTAACGTGGCGTTAGCTCGGCCTGGTTCCGACACGTAGCTTCATATTGACTGTAAACAAGATGTAATGTAGCAGGATTCAACAGTGGAGCCATCAGAACCCCGTATCTCTACAGAACCCACACTTAATGTGACGGTTGGAACCGGAGAGGAGGAGGAGGAGGAGGAGGAGGAGCAGCAGGAGGAGGAGGAGGTCTCTTGTAGCATGTAGCCTGCTGTCTGGGTGTTAGCATGCTAGCTAGCGGGACAAAGCTAACGTTTTCTTCCGGTTCGGCCGTTAAGGGAAAGTTAAATTACATTGTTGTGAAAGCTGTTAGGCTTTTTAGATGAAGCTATTTTAGACCGGTCTATAGTGTTAGACTAGTCTAAACTTTGCTCCTAGACTAGTCTAATGCAAGTTAGACTGTTTCACTAAAACATTAGACACCGCCCCCCCGGCTAACTTCGGTCTAAGACACTCTGTTACCTTGGCAATCAGTTACATTACAAACAGCCAAAGGAAAAATGGCTCATAATTTGTGGTTTGCTGGCGATGTTATGGAGAGAGCTATGAAAAAGGAAAGAGTTCTTAGGGACCACAGTAACATACTGGAAATATATAGTAATGAGGACTTCATCGGTCGGTTTCGTTTGCCCAAGGAAGCTATACTGAGTCTGACAGAAGAATTAGCTGAAGTACTGAGCCCTGCCACTTCAAGAGGCCACAGCAGCCCAGCAGTCACGGGTGGTATACAGGGTATCAAGGGCACTTTCAAATAAGCTCCCTCAGTTTCCAAACCAACTTGCTGAGCTGAACAAAGTCAAAAGAGGGTTCTTCAGCATAGCAAGATTTCCCAATGTTGTTGGAGCAATTGATGGGACACATGTCCGAATCCAGGCTCCATCTGCTCATGAACATTAGTTTGTGAATAGAAAAGGATATCGCAGCCTAAACATTCAGGCTGTTTGTGATTCTGATCTTCGGTTCCTCAGCTGTGTGGCCCGCTGGCCTGGATCAATCCGTGACTCTCATATTCTTCAAAATTCTCAACTTTATCGATGGGGTCCTGTTGGGGGACTCTGGCTACCCTCTAAAACCTTGGCTCCTTACTCCCTTCCTGAATCCTACTACACCTGCACATAGAAACTGTAGAGCAGGCATTTGGTGTTCCCATTGTCTACATGGGGAATTGCAAATGGCATGGAGGGTGTAACATCATGTTGTGCTGCGTAACATAGCGAGGTAGGCCTACCTCAAAACAAACAATTTAAATTGCCAGCCTTTTTCAATGGGCCTAATTGAATTACTATTTACTACATGCTACAACTATAATCAAATTTGTTACCTGTCTTTACCTATTAGGCTTAAATAAGTAGTAACCAACTTAATAAATATATACAGTGTTTCCTCTAGGATGTTTTTCAGCTGTGGGGGGCAGGACAGACACAAATAGTAAGAAATAGTCACACTTCACAAACAAGCGGAGGTGAAGCTAAATGTTTTTCTGAATATAAAACCCCAACACAACATGTCTCAGCAACATTGCTCTTGTGTCCATGAGCATGCGATGCACCTTAGAATAGCTTAAAACTGCAGTGTTTTCCCAGTTTAATGTGAGATTTATGGTGTTGGTCGGAGGGTTTGGGGCTCCTCCGGCAAGAAAATTTTATGTTTTCCAATGAAAAATATGTAATTTAACATCATATTGGGCCATTATTTTCAGTCAGAGCAGATAATGAATAACCAACAGCCAAAGATCAGTCTGCTGGAGGAACTACAACCTTTAGATCTGGAGAAAGTAATTTGGTTGGTTCTGTTTCTCCACAGTGATTTTACAGTGAAGGCACAGCATGTTTTGGACTCCACCCCTAAAACCCTGTTAATATGACCTCATTATAGATACGACTGTTCATGTTTGCCTTTTGTGTCTTCATTTTACAGCTTCCGACATTTATCTGTAGACATTAATAGGCAGCATGATTCCTCCTCCCTTCTGAGGTGCATTTTATTTGCACATTAAAATCCAAAAAGAAACTTCTCCTCGTTAGCTTATAAGGACTAGTTTGCATCACTAATTAGCTTTACTAACCTCCGTCCTTTCTTTTCCAAAACCACTTTTTCAGACTAAAAACTGAAAAATAATTTAATCAGCCTGTACAGGACGGAGCTGCAGGCTACGTCAGTTTAGTCTAAGTTTGTACCTGATGTTCTGTGCAGTAATAAAATCCAGCTTCCAGTTACTTTCTATAAATTGAGCTAATGTTAAGTTACATAGCAGCTCCGTAGCTGCTGTAGAAGCTGCTCAGCTGCTGTCTGAAGGGGAGATGTTAGCTAACTTAGCACTAACAGGCTTCACTTTTACAGCAGGTGGGAAACTTTTCTTGGTCTTGAGAAGCTGACACTCTGTAACAGACACCGCACATTTACTGCCAGAATATTTTCCTCCGCTCGCGTTCACCATCACTTTCTGCCACTCGGACAATCAAACACTCGCTACGCACCTCCTGATTCAGAGTTACGCTGCTCTTATAACACCATCTGTCACGTATGTTCTGCATAGAACGAGGAGAGGAAGTGAAGTTTAATGATCGTGGGAAATTTTAGGAGCGGCGGTCCTGATTCAGCAGTGGAGCATCCATATAGGGGAAACACTGATACAACATTGGGGTGGTGATGGCACATGGATAAGATGCTTGCGTTTGGTGTGGGAGACCCGGGTTCGATTCCCACTGTGACCCATCCACCACTGTGTCCCTGAGCAAGACACTTAACCCCTTGTTGCTATTCAGCACTTAAGTCTCATTTCATTCATATCAAAATCTTCAAGATTATTAAAAGTATTTATTATATATAACATATTTACTATACAAACTGTAAACTGCCACTGAATGCCGCTGTCAATATTGTACATGTAGTTATTTGTCCAAAAGAAGGCAAGGCAAGTTTATTTGTATAGCACATTTCAAAAACAAGGTAAATGTGTAAATATTTAATTAAAAGCAATGGTACAAAGCAAACAGGACAGTAAAATTTACAGTGCAGTGTAAGTTATAAAGGCAGTTGTAAAAAGAAAAGTCTTCAGTCTTAATTTAAAAGAACTGACTGTTTCAGCTGACCTGCAGTTATCTGGGAGTTTGTTCCAGATATACGGAGCATAATAACTGAACGCTGCTTCTCCTTGTTTAGATTTGACTCTGGGGACAGAAAGCAGACCTGATCCCAGACGACCTGAGAGGTCTGGATGCTTCATAACGAAGCAGAAGATCAGAAATGTATTTTGTCCCTAAACTATTTAGTGCTTTATAATCTAACAGCAGGATTTCAAAATCAATTCTCTGACAGACAGGAAGCCAATGTAAAGTCCCTCAGAACTGGAGTGATGTGATCCACCTTTTTGGTCTTAGTGAGGACTCGAGCAGCAGCGTTCTGAATCAGCTGCAGCTGTCTGATGGATTTCTTAAGGAGCCTGTAAGGACACTGTTACAGTAGTCGAGTCGACTGAAGATAAATGCATGAATAAGCTTTTCCAGGTCCTGCTGAGAAATAAGTCCTTTAATCCTTGATATATTCTTCAGGTGATAGTAGGCTGACTTTGTAATTGTCGTAATGTGGCTCCTCAAATTCAGGTCTGAGTCCATGACTACACCAAGATTTCTGGCTTGATTTGTGGTTCTTAACATTACAGATTGAAGTCGAGCGCTGACTTTCAATCGTTCCTCCCTGGCTCCAAAAACAATAACTTCAGTTTTATCCTTGTTTAACTGAAGAAAATTCTGGCACATCCAATCGTTGACCTGCTCAATACAGTTACTCAGCGCCTGTATGGGTTCATAGTCCCCTGGGGAAATGGGACTGGGATAAAATAAAGATCTATATCGTTTAGACCGTTCGGTGTAGCTTTTTCACACTTAAACAGCGTGCAAAGACTCTGCTGGCTTTATGAATTAAACTTAGTTGAACTGAAGTTTATGTACTACGACAGTGTTTCGTACCCTTTCCTGAAGAAAGTTACCCCCTGTCCTGCATGATTTAATCTCTCCCTGCTTCAACACAGCTGATTGAAGCAGCTTCAGGATTCATAACCAGTTGATAGTTTGAATCAGCTGTTTTGGAGCAGTGAAAGATTTAACACACACTGTTATATAAACAGTTACCCACATAAAGAAACTCCTCCTCACCACAGCCACTGTTGGCATATCATAATTTGCGTGATTTAGATGTACAAAAATTGATAGTGGTAGATATTTTGATGGAACATGCCAAGACACATTCATTCAGCCGCATGAATGTCATTACGACATGATTAATAATAATTAATATGATACCATAAAGGGCGGATTTGCGTCTCTCCTTGAGCAGCTGTCTTTGTTGGTTAATTTCAGGCTTTTGAAACTTAATCTTTGTTGCAGTATCTCACACATCTGGGGCAAGTAGTGGGCTGCTGTGTGTGTGTGAGAGAGAGAGAGTGTTGACCACGTAATGAGCAAAGAAGCCTCTGTCCAGGCTTCTGTTATTTGTTTATTAATCCCCGCCGGTAACGTCCGTTATACTACAGACCCCCACGAAGCTCAAATAGTAGTCCAGTTCCCACAGTTGTCCGTTTTTCCTATTAAATTCAGCAGTAAATTGCCATAGTACATTAGACTACTCTTCAAAGGGAAATTATGAATGAGAAGTGTGTTTGTGTATGTGTGTGATTTAAGAAGACTGGAAGAGAGGCTAAGTTGCACTCTAAATCACCAATGATGTTTAGCTAGCTTTATGGACGGACTTAACATCCTATTTTGACAGAATAAATAAATAGTGCTTGTAAAAAAAATAAAAATTAAAGCTGCAAGCAGCGTTGGGCGGGCCCCGACCGAGTTGCACATTCTGGAGCTCTGCCGGTGCGGCTGTGAATTTGCTACGGGTTCCGACGCCGCATGAAGGTGCTATATGTCACTTCCTGTGTCCCCTATGTGGAGCTACATAGCACTTGCCGCTATGAATATAAATCGGTATTGGCGTGTAGATGTCTGCGGGGTGGGAGAGTTATCAAGCACGTAAAGTTTGGTTCAGATGTGAGCATGTGCACTGAACAATAATGTACCCAAACAATAAAATAAATTCCTTTTATATTTCCCTGCCTTGTTGTTTATGTGTACATACAGAGGAAGAATGTGAGAACAGCACACATTTCATCGTTACTGTGTGTTAGAGCATGGGAGAACAGTGCATACTTTTAATACAGCCCACACCCCTAATACTGTGTAACTATAACAAGTAGAGAACAGAAGAAAAAGATGTTCTTTCTTTACAACTGTCTGCATAGCTTATTCATATTGTGTAATGAATGAAAATAAATAGGCCTACTAGGCTCCTCTCTACTTTGACATTTAAGATTAGCTGGTTTGATCCACCTTCATACACATGTGACATTACTGTACAACTTGAGAAAGGTGAGTTGTTTTCTGCTCCAGCCTGCCTAAAAGAAAAGCATTTTTGGGATTAAATGGACTTTATTAGCTGCTGCAGTGCAGGATGAACTCAGAACAGACCCATTTCTCACCTTATTCTAAATCATGCAACGAAGAAGAAGAAATGCATAATAAATCCTGGGACAAAATCTGTCCACAAATACTGTACAGCATGTAGTCTGATGAACAAGACTTGTGTTATAGCTGACTTGGGCAGTGAAATGTTTAATTTTTTAAATTCATGTGGTCATAGTTGTCCACAAATCAAATAAGAATATAAGAAGAAATGTTTTATACCACCTCAAGAAGGCTTCCTATCAGAAAGGTAGGAAGGTATTTCTAATGTACAACTGCAGTACTTAACTCTAAGTAATTTCCCTGACATTTTTGTGTTACTTTACTTTTAATAGACGCATGTAACAGGTTTTATACTTCCTGTGAGTATAATCCAATCAATCTTATTTTCATACTGTATATCCGTTGTGTAATTTGATAAATTGTGTTGTATGTGGTGCTCGCATCGGGTACTACTGAGACTTCATTGCCCTCTTCAGAGAAGACTCTGACTGCAACATGCATCTTTGTAAAGAGAGAAACAGACAGAAAAAGTCTCTAACTCTGCCTGTCAGCTCGCTCTGCTCCGTTAAAACTGAATTTACCATACAGAATTGAATACGAGTGCACTCCAGATTTAGCTGCAGCCAGCTGACCGTGTGCTTCTACCTGTACCGCAGTTCTGTGTCCATGCATGCAGCAAACTGAAAGCACTGTCTGTCGGAGCGTCTACGTGAAAAGAGAAGGAAGACATTGCTGGTAGTATTGTCTTCAGAGTTGCCCCTCCTCATTTGCATAATGAGGCAGAAATGCATACAGAAATTTAAAAAGTACAGGCAGAAATAAATACCATAAATACCATACCAACAGACAAAAATATTAAAACACACACATAAATAAATACATTTAAAAAATTAGTAATAAATAAAGTTGAATAAACAAATAAGGTCATTATAACAAAGGTGAATAAGTAAAGGTGCTAATTAAAATATATACATTTGTCTCCTTGTATAATTTAATTAATACCTACATTTAGTTATTTACTTTTATTTTTTTGTGTATTTAATTGGATGCTTATTTATTTATTGAGCATTTATTTATATCTGTATTTATTTGACTGTCAGGATCGGTCCTCCATAGCGGGGTGGGAGAGTTATCAAGCACGTAAAGTTTGGTTCAGATGTGAGCATGTACACTGAAGTTACAACAACTTCCTGTGTCATGGCGAAGACTTGATCTTTGACGCCACGCCACGGACACACCCATTCACGAAAACTCGCAAATAGCACAACTTTTCATCGTCAATGCCTTTAGAAGGCACAGCAGAAATTTGAGGTCAGTCGGACTAAATCCCTAGGAGGAGTTCGTTAAAGTACGAAGTGTGTAAATAATCCAAAAATGGCCGTAAAATTCAAAATGGCCGACTTCCTGTTGGGTTTAGGCTATGGCTCCAAGAGAATCATTGATTTTGGATGCCATGCCATGGGTTAGCCGTTCCACGAAAACTCACTGTTTGTACAACTGTTAATAGTCAGTGGGTTTAGACTACACAATGAAAATTTGATGTTGATTTAGATTAATTCTTAAAATTAGATTACTTTGCAGAAAAAAAAATCCCTTCAGTTTCAATATGGACCTCGCATGTTTCATGCTCGGGCCCTCAAAAGTGCACAAAAAAACTACTCAATAATAGAAACTTGATTAATTGTAATTTGTTACTTTCTGTCATTTATTACATATTCAGTACATATTGAGTATGATTGACTATGTAATAGAAAGTCCTAATCACTGTGGTACGGTAGGTTAGTATGTGATTTCAAAGATATACTCTGTCATTTATGGTTATAGATAGCTCGCTCCACCATGACATTCACTTACTGTTTCTCTCTGTTATAGAGGAGAGGAAGAGATGGAATCAAACGTCACCGCTGTGAGCACTGTGACAGATCCTTCACAACATCTGGATATTTGAAGATTCATCTGAGACTTCACACTGGAGAGAAACCGTACAGCTGTGACCAGTGTGGGAAAACTTTCACTGCATCAGGTGCCCTAAAAAAACACCAACGTGTTCACACTGGAGAGAAACCGCACAGGTGTGAACAGTGTGGAAAAACTTTCACTGCATCAGGCCACCTAAAGGAGCACCAACGTGTTCACACTGGAGAGAAACCGTACTGGTGTGAACTGTGTGGGAACGCTTTCACTACATCAGGTGTCCTAAAACAACACCAACGTGTTCACACTGGAGAGAAACCGTACAGGTGTGAACAGTGTGGAAAAACTTTTGCTGCACTAGATAACCTAAAAACCCACCACCGTGTTCACACTGGAGAGAAACCGTACTGGTGTGAACAGTGTGGAAAAACTTTTGCTGCATCAGGTCAACTAAAAACCCACCAACGTGTTCATAATGAAAAGAGACCATACTGGTGTGAACAGTGTGGAAAAACTTTCACTCAATCAGGTCACTTAAAAATCCACCAACGTGTTCACACTGGAGAGAAACCGTATTGGTGTGAGCATTGTGGAAAAACTTTCTTTAAATCAGGTGCCCTAAAAATCCACCAACGTGTTCACACTGGAGAGAAACCGTACTGGTGTGAACAGTGTGGAAAAACTTTCTCTAAATCAGGTGACCTAAAAATCCACAGACGTGTTCACACTGGAGAGAAACCGTACAGCTGTGGCCAATGTGGTAATTCTTATACCAACAGGAGAACTCTTAGAAGACACAAATGTATCCACAAAGCGTCAGTGTGACATTTTCCACAGAGCCGAGCTAGCTGTTTCCTCCTGCCCTGAATACAACCAGCTGTTATCATGTGACTGTGCTGGACTAACGTCATGTGATGACAGCTGAGGAAGTTTGATTTGGAAAGAGCTGGAAAGCGTCAGTCCGGAGGGTTTATCAGCCAATAACAAAATTAAATTGGAGTATCCAGGTTTCAACCAGTAGAGGGCAGTCACTGCATTTTATAGCACTATGTGAGTCCAGATTTGGACCTGAATCCATCAACAACTCTACTAAATACCCATACACGTTGGTTATCAGCTGAAATAAGAGGTTTGGGGGTTTAGTGAGTCTTTAAGGGCGCACTCACACTATGCGATCCGTACTGGGCACAGTTACCCCCCAAAGTTTGGTTCGTTTGACCAGTGTGATCGTTTAAACTGGACTCTGGCACAGTACACGTGTAGTGTGATCGCTAACCGTGCACGAGCACAGAACCCCGACACAAACCCCACTGTGCAGTGCAAAAGAGCGCTTTTTCTTTACAAAATGACAGTTGATATTGACTTAACGCTCTTTACAGCATGCTTACCGCAACAACCGAGCTGTGATCTAATGTTAACATAGCTCTCCTTATTAGCTAGGCTCCTCCTTTTTTGGGTCTCCGACATTGACAGTTGTGTTGGACAAATTTGTGCAGCGGTGTTGGAGAGAGAGAGACATGGTGCTGCGCGAATATATGCGCAGCACCATGCGCTGCAATCAACTACGATTTTAAATAGGCCTGGCCTGGTAAAAAATCATATCAATTAGGGTTGAAACGATTCATCGATAAAATTGATTCATAAAATGCCTTGACACAAATTCTTTGCATCAATGCTTTGTTTATTCCATGTAACTATACAGCACACTGTTTAGCAGGGACATTTATTACTGTCGCACATCGCGCTTACGCTGTGAACACGACGTGATTATAATGGATCTGTTTGCAAAGTGGAGAAAGAAAATTTTTTTCCAAAGTATGGGATTATTTCAAGTTAAAGAAAATAACAACTCTGTAATGTTACAGTCCATCCACCGTAAAACAAAATTTATGTCGCCTAGGCAACAGCACGACAGCACCTTATCAGAAAGCACAGGTGTTCTGCCAGCGGACTACAGACAAAGTAACAGCCCCCTGTGTCTTGTTCAAGAGTGGCTTGACACAAGGAATGCGACAGCTGAAACCCATGTCTTGCATACGTCTGTGCGTGGTGGTTCTTGAAGCACTGACTCCAGCTGCAGTCCACTCTTTGTGAATCTCCCCCACAGTTTTGAATGGGTTTTTTTTCACAATCCTCTCCAGGGTGCGGTTATTCCTATTGCTTGTACACTTTTTTCTACCACATCTTTTCCTTCCCTTCGCCTCTCTATTAATGTGCTTGGACACAGAGCTCTGTGAACAGCCAGCCTCTTTAGCAATGACCTTTTGTGTCTTGCCCTCCTTGTGCAAGGTGTCAGTGGTCGTCTTTTGGACAGCCGTCAAGTCAGCGGTCTTCCCCATGATTGTAGCCTACAGAACTAGACTGAGAGACCATTTAAAGGCCTTTGCAGGTGTTTTGAGTTAATTAGCTGATTAGAGTGTGGCACCAGGTGTCTTCAATATTGAACCTTTTCACAATATTCTAATTTTCTGAGATACTGATTTTGGGGTTTTCATTAGTTGTCAGTTATAATCATCAAAAATTAAAAGGAATGAACACTTGAAATATATCAGTCTGTGTGGAATGAATGTATACATTATCCAAGTTTCACTTTTTGAATGGAATTACTGAAATAAATCAACTTGATATTCTAATTATATGACCAGCACCTGTCTGTTTTTGTTATTGAGTTGTAGTTAAATGTATTTACATGAAATAATCTATTTTATTCTATATTCACTGTGTTTATTTTTCTATTGCGGATGGTGGGTGGCTGATCTCAGATGATCTTGGAGGTGAAGATGCTTGATTTGGAGGTCCTGGGCTGGTGTGGTTACACGCGGTTGTGAGGCCGGTTGGATGTACTGCCAAATTCTCTGAAATGCCTTTTTGGAGGTGGCTTATGGTAGAGAAATTAACATTAAAATCACGGGCAACAGCTCTGGTGGATGTATCTGCAGTCAGCATGCCGATTGCACTCTCCCTCAAAACCTGCGACATCTGTGGCATTGTGCTGTGTGATGGAAGTTTCAAGTGGCCTTTTATTGTGGCCAGCCTAAGGCACACCTGTTACCCATGCTGTCGGATCAGCATCTTGATATGCCACACCTGTGAGGTGGATGGATTATCTCAGCAAAAGAGTGCTCACTAACACAGATTTTAACAGATTTGTGAACAACGTAAAACAAAAATAAAAGTGTTGCGTTTATAATTTTGTTCAGTATAAGTCCAGTTTTATAAATTACTCTGAAGATTGGTACCACAACCCGGGGCTGCATTAAGATTACACTCTCAACGAGCATCTGTTCTGCTGTCAATATACGTATAAGAAAGATCTTTGGTTTAGAAACACAAACTGAACAAAAGGACGTACAGTATCAGAGACAGTCACAGACGTCACTACATAGATCTGAAGATCACTTTTTTCTAACCTGCTCTGACTGCAGGAAATGAACCTTCCCGTCTCCATGGTGATGACCCCGCCCACGTCAGTAACTAACATAACTTATTTGTGTGACTTTCCCCCGGAGGCTCAATGTGAGCACAGCTAAATGTACTGGGTGATAACAAAACTGTTAGTGAGACTAACTGGACTGAATAGTTGGATGGAAAACCCTGAGTTAACAGAGCCAGTCTATAAGCAGCTTCATGATACTGGTTATCCAGGACGGCCATTGTTAGTCTCACTGAGACCAGATCAACCAGAGAGACCCAGACTCAGTTAAACCTGCTTCAGGATTCACAAGAGGAAGAAGAGAGAAGTCTTTTGGCTGAAGAAGAGGAAGCAGACAGAGTGACAGAGTTTTTAGGATTCATTTCTGATTTGGATTCCACACACATGGAATCATTTTCATTTGCTGAATCATCATGAAGACGTTCAGAGCCTCTGCTGCTGCTGTTATTGCCTTTTACACTTCTGGAGGAATATTTATATTAGAATTTCCACTTTTACTGTCCATCAGATCGGCCGACCAATCAACAAGCAGCCTGTTTCTGCCCGGCAACAGACGTCCTCATAGGATCCAGCCGGGCTCTTCCTTCCTCAAGAGGGGTCCAACTGCAGACCTCCACTGTCAGGCGGGTCAGTTTTTTACGTCCCCACAGGACGTAACTTGATGCATTCTCACATTCACGGTATTTTGTAGTTTTTTGCGTGTACTTCCTGTCCTGACCGGCCTGACAGTGGAGGTCTTGCTTTCCTCCACCTGTGAAAGTGAGGAGAACATCCTGGATGATGGAGGAGCTCAGTGGATCTCTGGGTCACCGGCTGGAGGACGGAGGAAGCAGAATGACCCAGAGACAACATGCTGCCTGTGAGGACGTCCCAGCAGAGACATGGAGGGGAGGGTTACACCATCACTACACATCTGTGTGTGTGTTGAAGAACAAACATCACATGACACACCAGTCTTTCAACAACACGTTGAGAGGGTCTTCCAGAGATGTCAGTCAGGCCTTTTGAGGAAAAATTTAAAATGTGGCTGATATTGTACAACAGTTTGCTAACAAATGCAAACAAAAAGTTTCCTCTCTTCAAATGCTGACCGCCCAGTGTATCAGTCAGGGCCACAGTGCTGACTTTGTTAGTGTGGGCATACGTACAGAGGTCTAGCAGATCATGTGTTGCTGGCAGCACTTCTGAACAGCGAACATCAACTTTTTCTAGGTTTTCCTTCCTTCGTGTTTTTCTGAATAATATATACACATAAATGCCAATGTATGGGAGGAACTGCTCCACAGGTGAACAGTAAAACATGAAACTATAACAAAACATACAAAAATAAGTTTCACTCCAGGCAATAATGAAGGACCCATTTTACACAAAAAGTCACAGAACAGAGTCAAGATATGGTCAGTGGGAGAGGGTGCTGGGGCGCCATCTAGTGTGTCTGCCACTGTGTTTACAGCATGTTCATTGAACAAGCAAGGCTGCTGCTTATTGTGTTTCTCTCTCTCCTGCCCAATCTCAGCTGTTTCAGGGGTTTCTGCCCACATGGCTGACTGACTACAGGCCCGTGGAGTGGGATCCAAGAACACTGTAAAGATGGTGATGGATACAACTGCTACTGCTTTCTCAGCTCTGCTTCACAACCTGAAGCCAGGAGATTGGGTACTTTTTTAGGGCAACATGAGGAAGCACTGCAGGCAGAGGCACTATCAGAGGACAACCATAGGAAGAACAAGAGGGACAGGACTAAATGACCACAGACCCTGACATCTGTGGTTATGAAGTCTTTTGAGCACCTACTGTTGTCCCACCTCATATCCATCACAAACCCTCTCCTCTCAACAAATTGTGGCATGTTTAGTTCAGCCGAGCTGTGATGACTGGAGGTTATCAGTGTTGGGAGTAATGCGTTACTAAAGTAACACACAATTGCTGTAATTTTTTGCTTTTTGCTGTAACGCAGTAATATAACGCATTACTAGCACTTGGGAATATTATACCCGTTACAAGGAACACGCTTCCATCATATTTTAACCTGATATTAAGTGGTTGTTTTTTTTAATAATTCACAAACATTGAGAAACATTTCAGCACCAGAAAAACAAATTCATGAGTAAAAGAATAATGTTCATTGTTGCATGTATCAAATATATACTTCTTCTCATTTAACAATATGTACTTTGGTAGCTTTGATTGTCACATTACAACATTAAAATGTAGTTTGTAACTCCAGTACACAACAATCACATAATGGTAAATAGAAATAAACCATATTCCACAGAGCAATGCAGAGGATGAGTTTGAGTTTTTAAGTCTTTCAGTCTGGGGGAAGAAGCTGCTCTGCCGTCAGGTGCTGCAACAGCAGATCTCTTCCCAGACGGTGTAGTATCCAATACTTATGCATTTGACTCAAATAGTTCAAAATAGCACTGTAGCAGCAAGACAGAAGGTCAGTGACCTTTGGGGAGGTGCTCTACGGGGAGAGCAGTGATTGGTGGTTATGTAGGGACTGAACCCTTCTATGGAATTTGACCTCTAACCCCTTGTTTTGTTACCTCAAAATAGTACTGTACCCGTATATGGGATTTGACCTTTTACTTTGCAGACTCAAACCCTTCTATGGTACCTAACAGATACCTAAACATACCCTTTATAAGTTATGTTTGATGTACAGAGAGACAGAGTGGACATCGGGCTGGGTCACTCTCCAAGCTGCTGCAGAGCTTGTAATTGATGCTAAACTCTTTGATTTAATAAACTGCCAGTGGTAGCCCTATTAAACTGTCCGAAGTAGCCTCTCATTAAATATCTACAAACTCGAGGTAGCACAAATTTAGGAAGGAAAATAATAAAGGAAAAAGGTGCAGTGGAAGCATGCTTGATAGATAGTGTGAAGGAATGCATTCTTGTTGACTGGATATGGATGTTTATGAACAAGGGACAATAGGGAAGAACAGGCAGAAGGAGAGATGCATGACAATATCCAGAACCAAAACCCAGAAGGAGATATTGTCCATTCAGTGGACAATGTTGATGATCATGTGTCCACTTCTGATGATGCCAGATATGACTCTGCAATTGATGGACAGGAAAGGAGATTTGGGGACATTGATTTTCAATATGTCCCAGAAACAGCAGGGCCTATTTCAGTGGAATGTGAAAGTGCAGAGGTCACCAAGAGCATTAACCTCAAGAAAGTATGCGTTGCTGAATGATATGAGAAGACTGGAGAGGGAAGGTTATTGCAGTCTTTATGTGAAGGAGAGAGAGAGCAAGAGAGGAACAGAGAGAAAAAAAGAGGGATGAAAGAAGAGAGAGGGGAGGGAGGCAGCCTACACAATATACATACAGAGGTACAGACAGTAAAGGTGATGTTGCTATAGACTAAATGAAAAATGGTACAGATATTTATAGTAGTGTTAATGATAACAATCGTAATGTTAATGATTATAATAACAATGATAACAATAAGACTAGCAACAATAGTCGTTGTAGCAGAGGGTGTCGAGCAGGAACACGGGGTCAGCAGGTGACCCGCAACCACAGATCCAGACTCCACAGCTCCAGAGCCAGAAAACCTGCAGGAAGTGATAGGAGGAGAGAGGAGAGGGACGAGAAAGCACAAGACTACCGAAAGGGGAGAAGTTGTGTTAGTAACATGCAAAAATTTATTGAGATGGGTTGGAGATGTGATGCCTGGGGAGAACACTCAGATGCCTTTGTGATGATGGAAAGATATCCATTTTAATTTCCATATATTGAGGTTTTAATTTTCATGTGTTATTTTGCAACAGATACTGGTTGGTGTTTTCTTTTCTTCCAGAGTAAATGGGGATGTACAGATGGGGATTCAAATACTCAAACAAGGACAATATGAATGGACTCTGGACAAGGAAGGTGTGGAAACGTCTGGATTGCATCAACGCTACACTGAAAGTCGACACTGCTGAGGAGCTGCAGTGGAATACTTTCCTGTGTCTGCTTTGATATATGAATACATATTTGAATGAATAATACTTAATTAACGATCATATTCCTTTTGTGTTAACTGTGTAAAGACTTATACTTTCAGTTATGGAGTTAATATATGGCGACCTCAGGGTTTTTTCTTTTTCTTGATGCTTAGGGATATAGGGTCTAGCCAGGGAAAGGTCCGTTGGAGGGTCTGATGGGTTAACTAGCCTGAATTCGGACATTGTTTTGATTTTATTTCATTTCCTGAGGTTTTCACAAGTATTGGCTAAACCATATCTCTGCATTGACTGATAAAGATGTCATATATGTCTCTCTCTCTCTCTCTGTTCACAGACATGTGACTGTCAGGTCACATTAGACCAACATGTAAACATTTATAGGCCTAACAGGTTTGTGTTCTGTTGTACTCTGTGTTTTTAATACCTGCCGCTGCCACAGAGAAGAATCCTCCCCAAATATTATTCCCAACTACCAGTATTTATTTATTAAGTGAGTGTGGTGTCTGAACAATAATGCTGCGATGATGTGTTGAGAAGAATCCGCTTGACACTGTTCTTGATCATAAAAGTTTATTACATCAAGGAGTTCAGCATCAATTACAAGCTCTGCAGCAGCTTGGAGAGAGACCCAGCCCGATCCACCTGTCTCTCTGTACATCAAACATAGCTTATATAGGACCTGTTTAGTACCATAGAAGGGTTCAGTACTATTCTGAGGTAACAAACAAGGGTTCAGAGGTCAAATTCCATAGAACAGTTCAGTCCCTACTAACCATCAATCACTGCTCTCCCCTTAGGAGGTCACTGACCCTCTGTCCAGCTGCTACAGTGCTATTTTTAACTGTTATGCGTCAAATGCACATATATTTACACTACATATTCCCCCTGCGAGACTTAATTGAGTCTCGAAAAACAAAGAGAACAATTTCTCCAACACATGATTCTTGCAGTATTATTTTTAACAATATATCAACTGTATGGAGTGTGAGAACGAAAACCTGTCTGGCAGCCTTCATTCCAAAATCCCTCCAAGACAGTCTAGACAGGAAAATTTTCCACGGCCCCTCTGCCTTAGGCGGCCACACATGGTACTCCAGTTTAATTAATAAAAGACATCTTTATCAGTCTATGCAGGATATGGTTTAGCCAATACATGTGAAAACCTCAGGAAAAGAAATAAAATCAAACAATGTCCGAATTCAGGCTAGTCACCCATCGGACCCTCCAACAGACCTTTCCCTGCCTAGACCCTATATCGCTAAGCATCAAGAAAAAAAGAAAAACCTGAGGTCCTCA
>NW_024041150.1:52404049-52436303 GCF_014851395.1 Micropterus salmoides
CACTTTTACTGTCCATCAGATCGGCCGACCAATCAACAGCAGCTGTTCTCTCGCCCGGCAACAGACGTCCTATAGGAGCCAGAGCTCTTCCTTCCTCAAGAGGGGTCCAACTGCAGACCTCCACTGTCAGGCGGGTCAGTTTTTTACGTCCCCACAGGACGTAACTGATGCATTCTCACATTCACGGTTTTTGTAGTTTTTTGCGTGTACTTCCTGTCCTGACCGGCCTGACAGTGGAGGTCTAGCTTTCCTCCACCTGTGAAAGTGAGGGAACATCCTGGATGATGGAGGAGCTCGTGGTCTCTGGGTCACCGGCTGGAGGATGGAGGAAGCAGAATGACCCAGAGACAACATGCTGCCTGTGAGGACGTCCCAGCAGAGACATGGAGGGGAGGGTTACACCATCACTACACATCTGTGTGTGTGTGAAGAACAAACATCACATGACACACCAGTCTTTCAACAACACGTTGAGAGGGTCTTCCAGAGATGTCAGTCAGAAAAATTTAAAATGTGGCTGATATTGTACAACAGTTTGCTAACAAATGCAAACAAAAAGTTTCCTCTCTTCAAATGCTGACCGCCCAGTGTATCAGTCAGGGCACAGTGCTGACTTTGTTAGTGTGGGCATACGTACAGAGGTCTAGCAGATCATGTGTTGCTGCAGCACTTCTGCACAGCGACATCAACTTTTTCTAGGTTTTCCTTCCTTCGTGTTTTTCTGAATAATATATACACATAAATGCAATGTATGGGAGGAACTGCTCCACAGGTGAACAGTAAAACATGAAACTATAACAAAACATACAAAATAAGTTTCACTCCAGGCAATAATGAAGGACCCATTTTACACAAAAAGTCACAGAACAGAGTCAAGATATGGTCAGTGGGAGAGGGTGCTGGGGCGCCATCTAGTGTGTCTGCCACTGTTTTACAGCATGTTCATGAACAAGCAAGGCTGCTGCTTATTGTGTTTCTCTCTCTCCTGCCCAATCTCAGCTGTTTCAGGGGTTTCTGCCCACATGGCTGGAACTGACTACAGGCCCGTGGAGTGGGATCCAAGAACACTGTAAAGATGGTGATGGATACAACTGCTACTGCTTTCTCAGCTCTGCTTCACAACCTGAAGCCAGGATTGGGTACTTTTTTA
This sequence comes from Micropterus salmoides, assembly GCF_014851395.1. Classification (NCBI taxonomy): domain Eukaryota; kingdom Metazoa; phylum Chordata; class Actinopteri; order Centrarchiformes; family Centrarchidae; genus Micropterus; species Micropterus salmoides. The sequence goes on from NW_024041150.1 coordinate 52,405,200, forward strand.
GGGCAACATGAGGAAGCACTGCAGGCAGAGGCACTATCAGAGGCAACCATAGGAAGAACAAGGGGACAGGACTAAATGACCACAGACCCTGACATCTGTGGTTATGAAGTCTTTTGAGCACCTACTGTTGTCCCACCTATCCATCACAAACCCTCTCCTCTCAACAAATTGTGGCATGTTTAGTTCAGCCGAGCTGATGACTGGAGGTTATCAGTGTTGGGAGTAATGCGTTACTAAAGTAACACACAATTGCTGTAATTTTTGCTTTTTGCTGTAACGCAGTAATATAACGCATTACTAGCACTTGGGAATATTATACCCGTTACAAGGAACACGCTTCCATCATATTTTAACCTGATATTAAGTGGTTTTTTTTTAATAATTCACTAACATTGAGAAACATTTCAGCACCAGAAAAACAAATTCATGAGTAAAAGAATAATGTTCATTGTTGCATGTATCAAATATACTTCTTCTCATTTAACAATATGTACTTTGGTAGCTTTGATTGTCAGATTACAACATTAAAATGTAGTTTGTAACTCCAGTACACAACAATCACATAATGGTAAATAGAAATAAACCATATTCCACAGAGCAATGCAGAGGATGAGTTTGAGTTTTTAAGTCTTTCAGTCTGGGGGAAGAAGCTGCTCTGCCGTCAGGTGCTGCAACAGCAGATCTCTTCCCAGACGGTGTAGTATCCAATACTTGTGCATTTGACTCAAATAGTTCAAAATAGCACTGTAGCAGCAAGACAGAAGGTCAGTGACCTTTGGGGAGGTGCTCTACGGGGAGAGCAGTGATTGGTGGTTATGTAGGGACTGAACCCTTCTATGGAATTTGACCTCTAACCCCTTGTTTTGTTACCTCAAAATAGTACTGTACCCGTATATGGGATTTGACCTTTTACTTTGCAGACTCAAACCCTTCTATGGTACCTAACAGATACCTAAACATACCCTTTATAAGTTATGTTTGATGTACAGAGAGACAGAGTGGACATCGGGCTGGGTCACTCCAAGCTGCTGCAGAGCTTGTAATTGATGCTAAACTCTTTGATTTAATAAACTGCCAGTGGTAGCCCTATTAAACTGTCCGAAGTAGCCTCTCATTAAATATCTACAAACTCGAGGTAGCACAAATTTAGGAAGGAAAATAATAAAGGAAAAGGTGCAGTGGAAGCATGCTTGATAGATAGTGTGAAGGAATGTATTCTTGTTGACTGGATATGGATGTTTATGAACAAGGGACAATAGGGAAGAACAGGCAGAAGGAGAGATGCATGACAATATCCAGAACCAAAACCCAGAAGGAGATATTGTCCATTCAGTGGACAATGTTGATGATCATGTGTCCACTTCTGATGATGCCAGATATGACTCTGCAATTGATGGACAGGAAAGGAGATTTGGGGACATTGATTTTCAATATGTCCCAGAAACAGCAGGGCCTATTTCAGTGGAATGTGAAAGTGCAGAGGTCACCAAGAGCATTAACCTCAAGAAAGTATGCGTTGCTGAATGATATGAGAAGACTGGAGAGGGAAGGTTATTGCAGTCTTTATGTGAAGGAGAGAGAGAGCAAGAGAGGAACAGAGAGAAAAAAAGAGGGATGAAAGAAGAGAGAGGGGAGGGAGGCAGCCTACACAATATACACAGATGTACAGACAGTAAAGGTGATGTTGCTATAGACTAAATGAAAAATGGTACAGATATTTATAGTAGTGTTAATGATAACAATCGTAATGTTAATGATTATAATAACAATGATAACAATAAGACTAGCAACAATAGTCGTTGTAGCAGAGGGTGTCGAGCAGGAACACGGGGTCAGCAGGTGACCCGCAACCACAGATCCAGACTCCACAGCTCCAGAGCCAGAAAACCTGCAGGAAGTGATAGGAGGAGAGAGGAGAGGGACGAGAAAGCACAAGACTACCGGAAAGGGGAGAAGTTGTGTTAGTAACATGCAAAAATTTATTGAGATGGGTTGGAGATGTGATGCCTGGGGAGAACACTCAGATGCCTTTGTGATGATGGAAAGATATCCATTTTAATTTCCATATATTGAGGTTTTAATTTTCATGTGTTATTTTGCAACAGATACTGGTTGGTGTTTTCTTTTCTTCCAGAGTAAATGGGGATGTACAGATGGGGATTCAGATACTCAAACAAGGACAATATGAATGGACTCTGGACAAGGAAGGTGTGGAAACGTCTGGATTGCATCAACGCTACACTGAAAGTCGACACTGCTGAGGAGCTGCAGTGGAATACTTTCCTGTGTCTGCTTTGATATAGATATGAATACATATTTGAATGAATAATACTTAATTAACGATCATATTCCTTTTGTGTTAACTGTGTAAAGACTTATACTTTCAGTTATGGAGTTAATATATGGCGACCTCAGGGTTTTTTCTTTTTCTTGATGCTTAGGGATATAGGGTCTAGCCAGGGAAAGGTCCGTTGGAGGGTGATGGGTTAACTAGCCTGAATTCGGACATTGTTTTGATTTTATTTCATTTCCTGAGGTTTTCACAAGTATTGGCTAAACCATATCTCTGCATTGACTGATAAAGATGTCATATATGTCTCTCTCTCTCTCTCTGTTCACAGACATGTGACTGTCAGGTCACATTAGACCAACATGTAAACATTTATAGGCCTAACAGGTTTGTGTTGCTCTGTTGTACTCTGTGTTTTTAATACCTGCCGCTGCCACAGAGAAGAGATCCTCCCCAAATATTATTCCCAACTACCAGTATTTATTTATTAAGTGAGTGTGGTGTCTGAACAATAATGCTGCGATGATGTGTTGAGAAGAAATCCGCTTGACACTGTTCTTGATCATAAAAGTTTATTACATCAAGGAGTTCAGCATCAATTACAAGCTCTGCAGCAGCTTGGAGAGAGACCCAGCCCGATGGCCACTCTGTCTCTCTGTACATCAAACATAGCTTATATAGGACCTGTTTAGGTACCATAGAAGGGTTCAGTACTATTCTGAGGTAACAAAACAAGGGTTCAGAGGTCAAATTCCATAGAACAGTTCAGTCCCTACATAACCATCAATCACTGCTCTCCCCTTAGGAGGTCACTGACCCTCTGTCCAGCTGCTACAGTGCTATTTTTAACTGTTATGCGTCAAATGCACATATATTATACACTACATATTCCCCCCTGCGAGACTTAATTGAGTCTCGAAAAACAAAAAGAGAACAATTTCTCCAACACATGATTCTTGCAGTATTATTTTTAACAATATATCAACTGTATGGAGTGTGAGAACGAAAAACCTGTCTGGCAGCCTTCATTCCAAAATCCCTCCAAGACAGTCTAGACAGGAAAATTTTCTCACGGCCCCTCTGCCTTAGGCGGCCACATGGTACTCCAGTTTAATTAATAAAAGACATCTTTATCAGTCTATGCAGGGATATGGTTTAGCCAATACATGTGAAAACCTCAGGAAAAGAAATAAAATCAAAACAATGTCCGAATTCAGGCTAGTCAACCCATCGGACCCTCCAACAGACCTTTCCCTGCCTAGACCCTATATCGCTAAGCATCAAGAAAAAAAGAAAAAACCTGAGGTCCTCATATATTAACCCCATAACCGAAAATATAAGTCTTTACACAATTAACATGTGGTGTCCGAACAATAATGCTGCGATGATGTGTTGAGAAGAAATCCGCTTGACACTGTTCTTGATCATAAAAGTTTATTACATCAAGGAGTTCAGCATCAATTACAAGCTCTGCAGCAGCTTGGAGAGAGACCCAGCCCGATGGCCACTCTGTCTCTCTATACATCAAACACAGCTTATATAGGACATGTTTAGGTATCTGCTAAATACCATAGAAGGGTCTGAGTCTGCACTCTAAAGCTCCAATCCATATAAGGGCACAGTGCTGTAGGATAAGTGTAACCATCTGTTAGACACCATAGAAGGGTTCAGTCCCTTCATAAACACTAATCACTACTCCCCCTAACACTGGGTCAGAGGTCAAATTCCATAGGAGGGTTCACTCTTTACACACCCATCAATCATTACACCCCCTTAAGAGTTCACTGAGCCTCTGTCCAGAGTTCATGAACCTCTGTTCAGCTACTAGAGTGTTATGTTAAACTGTAATGGTCAAATGCACATATGTTATACACCACAAACACAAAAAGAATATGATTGTTAATTAAGTATTATTCATTCAAATATGTATTCATATCTATATCAAAGCAGAAACAGGAAAGTATTCCACTGCAGCTCCTCAGCAGACGTTTCCACACCGTCCTTGTCCAGAGTCCATTCATATTGTCCTTGTTTGAGAATCTGAATCCCCATCTGTACATCCCCATATACTCTGGAAGAAAAGAAAACACCAACCAGTATCTTGTTGCAAATAACACATGAAAATTAAAACCTCAATGTATGAAAATACAGAGTGTTCTCCCCAGGCATCACCACTCCAACCCATCTCAATATCATAGCTTTCGCAAAAGTCAATAGCACCGTACAAAAGCAAAACATCAAACACAGCGCTACAAAAGCTGCTACCAAAATCTGAACCACCACTGCTCCCACTGGTCCTAACTGATTTTGTAACCAAGTATTTGCTGACCATCCAGCTCCCTCAGATTGACCAAACGCATCCCTTATACTTTTTAATGGATCTATAACACTAGTGATATTATCAGAACTGTCGGGGATCAAAGTATAACAACCGTCCCCTGTCAAGTTCATAGCCACACACAAACCACCTTGTTTGGCTAAAATATAGTCGAGAGCCATGTCATGTTTCAACAATGTCAGTCTGTGATTTTCTTTGGGTATTTGACAGAAGATTAAACCCTCTGTAGTTTTATTTGCAAAACCCTGCAAAGTATAAGTAATATTATCAATGTGGTCTGCCAAAAATGTTACACCATACCATGGAAAAAGTCCAAGTCCCCACTTCTCACCTAGACTTATCCTCCAATGGTAGGACTCAAGATTATGAAATTGTGCCATACTCCTTTTCACCCTATTTCCAGAACCAGGATCAGAATGAGCTATAGCAGGTGTTTCCCCTTTTTGGATTGTAAACACCTCATATGGAAGTTTTAGCATCGCCATGTAACAACATCCTATCCATCCATAAGGTAAGAATATATGCCTTATCACCACAAACCCACCAAATATCTTGAAAATTCCTATCGTCACATTGCCAGGCAAAAGCTGATCTCTTACCATCAGAGTCCTTCCCTTCTTACTAGATGGCACAACAAAAGTTACTTCATATGTGTTTTCACTAACCTTACGGTCATGCTTATCCAAAGACATCATATAATTATCACACTCTGATATTCCCATAAGCCTCCCTGGCTCCTCATACGTCTTATTTGAACAAAAACAGCTACTAGCCCTCACGGGTCTTACCTCCATTGCTTCAGGACTTGCTGTTAACTTATTTTCCTTCTGATCTAACAAATTCACATAGGGTAATTCATTTATCCAAGAACAATTAACTCTAGGTCTAAACAACTAGACCTGCGACGACCAAGACATCACTATATCTGTTGACGATTGTTGCTGATACGACAGCCATGATAAAGCATAAGATTGACACATAACGGATAGAAGTTGGGCCATCGTCTCTAAAACTGAATCCCATGTGCCTGGTGCGGGGACTTTCAACAGACATGGACCATCTAGTTTCTTAACTGATCTTACAAAATGAGTTAACTGCTGGAACCATAAATTCCTACCTGCCCAGCCATCTGTAATTTTCAAAACAGAAGAATCAAACCCATATGCCTTCCATGTAGCTTCCCTCTTCCGTAACAAGCGATATTGATCAGTCATATCTTCTAGTGTTTTGTCAAAAGTAAAGAACTCATTTTGTACATGTGGGATAATATTCTGGTTCAGATGAATCTTCATCATTCTCTTGTATACTTTGCTCCCCAGTCTGCATCTGTTTTTTTTTTTATAATTGTGGTATTTCTGGTTTATTAGTATAGTACTCACTCAAAATGGAAAGATTTGGTTTTCTTTTCCAGCAATTTTCACAAGTATCAGGGTTTTCACCACTGATAATGGTAAATCATGGAAGTGGACAGCTTAATATTACATCATTTTAGCCAGGTTCATAATAACATTTTCATCACTTACCAGATAAGGCAAAGGCCTAATAGCACATAATAATAGATAACTTCTGCATACTTAATTGTGCATTTGCTGATGATTTTATTGAGTGCAAACCGACGGAAATGCCTAGATAAAGTCTATGTGGTTCCCAACATTAGGGTCAGGACCCTCCTCTAGGGATCTTAAGACAAATCTGAAGGAGCCTCAAGATAATTGATTGTATAAGAAAGACAAATCTTCGCCTCCCCTCTTTGTATTTCTGTTAAGCGTTTATGTGAGTTAACTTTATCAGGCCAATCAATAATCCTCTTTCCTGTATGTTATTGCTAAGCGTGTGATCTCTGTAATGATAAGACCACACGGTAAGACCACTACAAGACATGATCTCAGTAGTCAAACCATGTGTGGTTGAGAACAAGCGGGGCATTTGCTACCGCAAATGATGACAATCTTTCAATGCCCTACACATTTAAACAAAACCACACAGGTGTGGTCTGCAGGCCAGGTACAGAGTTTCCGCCGGTGGAAATGAAAAACACTGAGGTCAGTATGTTCGTCAGGAAACGTGAGATAAAACACCAGACTCGTCATTGATGTTTTCTCATAATGTCATTGCTCTTAAAATACTCAAATGGTCATCACACCCTAGACTGCTGGTGGTTGATGACAGCATAGACTGCATGACGTTTGACTTTTATCTGCCACAGCAGGTTGGTTCCCATTGTTCATCAGGGGAGGTTGTGGTAGCGGTCTTCTTGCTGTACTTGGATAGTAAATGTCATCCAGAATGGAGAAGTGGGTTTTCAAGACAGGAGAGAAAGGAGCATTCCCCTTGGGAAGGTCGGGTATTACATGAGTGGATATTTCCTGTCCCTCTGCATGATTGAAAGTCAGGACTCGTTTCCAGCCATAAAAACTCAGGTGGATTATCAAAATGACGACCAGAAGAGTTATGCTAACACAGATGTAGAAGTAGGGCAGCCGGGACTCTTCCTCATCACCAGCAGCGCTTGGTAACTCATCAGCATTAATGTCAGACTTTTTAACCCCATGGTGTAAGTCCGAAACTGAGATGTTGATGATGTGACTGACCGCCACATATTTCGATCCTTTTAAATAACATCTGTAGAGGCCGTCATCACAAATGGATATCCGTTTGAAAATCAAAGATGAGATCATTTCATCCTGTATTATTTCTACATTCCCAGTTTCATTAATCTGTTCACATCTGTTTGTGTTGAGCAGTTTACACCAAGCGACATCTAATGATTCTCCACAGTGTTTGACAGGACATTTGACCGTGCCTCTATGGACCATCAGTGTAACTTCACATGAAGGAAACGAGTCTAAAATGAAAATTGAAAATCAAATTTCAATCAAAACACACCTTAGTTTTGAATGAAAAATAATAACAGTAATAATAATTCACAATAAAATACCAGACAAGATAAATGTTTCTCTCAATACTAAATTCTGACAATTACATGCAAGAAATTACAGAAGCCCTAAGAGGCCATACATTCATACATTTTCTTTACTCTGTTTTCCTGTGATAACGAGTTTAATGAATTTGTTTTTTCAAGATCGAGTTATTTATGTCATTGTCTCAAATTAACAAATGTTGTTTTCCCGAGGCACATTTTAGTTTTATGCTGGTTATCTGTGTGTGTGTGTGTGTGTGTGTGTGTGTGTGTGTGTATGTATGGGGGGGCATTATTGCCATTGTCTTTGATTTTAAAGTGTAAAGCACTTTGTGTTACATCGCTTTTGTGTGAAACATGCTATACAAATAAAGATTGATTGATTTATTGATTGATCATTTTCTTGAGATCTTGAGGTAATGAAACTTTGTTTTTCTGAAATAATGACATAATTTGCCAATATGTCGTGAAAACGAAACAGTAGTCTTGACAGGGGTCGGTAAGTTTTTTTAGTCAAATGATAATTTAAGACTGATTGCCTGTGTACCCAGTTAGCTTTAAAGCATGTGCTGGAGTGTGTGCGTCCCGGGCAAATGGTCCACATCTATCAACCTATGGATGCCTATTTTAATTTCAAGCACCTTTGAAAAGTTCTTTCAAAAAGGCTTGCTTGACACACCTCTTAAATAGCCTTTGAGAAATATGAGATCAGATTCCCCTGAATGAGAAGCGCAGGAATTTCCTCTGCCTGGGGATGCTGGGCAAATGAAAATAAGTGTCTATAGGTTGGATGTGGATCAATCGGCAGGACACAAACACTCCAGCTCATGCTTTATTGTGAGCTTTCTCAAAACAAAGTTTAGATATCCCGACATCTTGAGAAAACAATCCCGTTATCACGGAAAAACAGAGTAAATAAAATATATGAATGAATTGCCTCTTATGGCTTCTGTAAGAAATGAACATTTTCAGAAAATATTAGAACTATTACAAATACTGCTTGTTTGTTTTGGGGAAATATCAATAACAATAATAATTTAATAGCAATAACATCACTACTACCCCTTGTTACAGTCATGTATCCAGGCCTTCTGAAACACAAAGTTGTTACCCCCTTATTCCCTTACTGTTATATTTTCTTCTTGTACTAACATATAGGTACCAATATATATAGGTATTGTATTGATACCCCACATAGCCTTACCCCATCAGACTACGCACATATATTTTCTCTTGTCCAGTTAAAGACTCTAATCTATTCAAAATGTTCCCACATGCTTTGTTGAAAGTCATGTCACAAGATAAAAGAGTGTCATGGCCTACCTTGATCTCTTCCATCGATGCAGACAAATGTAAAACAGCAAAATATCAGCAGATAGCTGCGCAGCAGTCTATCCATTAGGCTTGACATGTTCATTACCTGAGACTTTACAGATGATCTAAAACTGTAGCTACTGCATGGGCACCTTTCACTCGTGACGAGCTCACCACTTCCTGACCTCCTACATATATTCAAAGACCCTCCTGCACGTGTGTGTGTTTTACACATGAAAAATGCAATCTATATTACTGGATCTTTGCATTTTAATTCTGTAATGCATGCTGTCTATTTATGTGGATGTAGATCATCCTCAATATAAAGCGGAGACACAGTTAGTTTAGGTTATTAAGTGGGGCTTGTCACTTCCTGTAAGGGGGCTGGGGTTCACCTTTGTGTATAGATTCACCATTTCAACCAACAACAATCCTAAAGTGGTGTCAGTCTGCTTTCAAAGACAGACTGAGGCCTTATCATTCCCATGAGTGACAAAAAATCAGTTTTACCACAAAAAGTATTACCACTATAGACAGGCTGTTAGTGAACTTCTTACATAAGTTAGAGGCCACCTGAAGGTTCTCATCATCTTTATGAAATAATAAGATGCCTGCTTCCTTCCCCTACCTAATTTGTGCAAATATCAGCAGCTCCTGTAGATGGAGAAAAAGGCAAAAGTCTGCCAAAGTGCACTCACAAGCGGGACTTGGATAAACATTTTCAACACAGGACTATTTCTTAAACAACTAAATATACTGTCCATGGCAATTACTTGTTTTCATCACAGTTGTACTTGCTGCATCATCTTGTTTATTCTCAGTAGACATGTGTTGCGTTGATACTTTTTTTTACATCTTGCTTTTTTCAATGCAACCAGTAAATGGCAAAGGATGATACTTAACTTTGTGTAAATCACCCAGACTGCTCCAACAGTGCCCTCCAGTGTATAATGCTCTATACTCCATGAGGTTCAGTCCTAACATCTCTTAGGATTGCTACCTGGTCGATGTCTTGACTCTTCCATTCAAATCTTATGTGATCTGAGATCACTGTCATTCAGTAAGATAATATGAATAAACATTTCATCATTGTGTCTTTATTTATTTATAGTAACAATGAGACAACAGTGCCATTATGAAGCCCAACAGGAAAAGACAACATTACCCGTTATCATTTGAATCAAGCATGCAGTGAATAAAACATTCTTATATGCCACGAGTCTCTTGTGATCCTCTGAACTTTTTCAAGAAAAGCATTACGAAACAATGCTTTTATCATTGTTTACATTTTGACACTAGAACATTGTTCTAAACCAATAGTTTGACCTAAGGGTAGAGTGCTTAACTGAATGAGATGAATTAGATATAGTCCTGGGTTGTGAAAAACCCAAGGTATACTTTTAAGGGTTAACAAATATATATTATTTGTTTAACTGGTACAGAAATAAGTGCAAAAACAACACATTGTGGTTTTACTTCTTGGCTGAGCAAAATACCTTCCTGGAGTCTCCACTGGTTTCCTGGCAACCTCACTGTGACAACAAGCAACTAAATCCCTAATAAAAGCCACAAGTGATTTTCACATCTCAGTTTTAGCCCAAATTAAACAAACAAGTCACAGCATGCCGATTAGTGAGCTTTAGAGACACTAAGCTAAGCTAAGCTAAGTTAACTGGCTGCCGCCTGTACCATCATATTTATCACATAAAATGGTATCATTCTTCTCAACTCAAAGCATGAAAGGGAGTGCATGTGTTTATTTTTCAAAATGCATCACATTTCCTTTTTTTTTTTGCATGTGTAACGCAGACTTCTGAGTTACGTCTACCAAATCCTTTACTTCCCGAAAAGTTGTAGTCGGTGTCTGTGTCATATTTACAATGGTTGTTATCGCCGTTGTAACATTCATTTCTCCCAAGGTTTCTGCTAAAACAATTGCCTTATGTATTAACTCTTTTAGTTATTTCCAAGGGCCAAATGACAAATGTCCTCTGTGTATTATTCACTCTTGGAGTGACTACTGTAGTATATTGCTCCTGAACTCCTTTGGTGACTGTTGACACTTCAACAGGCTCTAAATCTTTCATCGTAAGCGTCACCTTACGGGTCACATAACCTCGTATCCAATGATTTTGAAACAAATTTAAACTCTGGCTCTAAATAAGCACAACTATACTCCCCTGGGTGTTCCCAGGTAGCATTACGCTAAACAAGTGAACAATCGCAATTTTCCACCGCCTCATATCATTAAACAGAGAATACTTTCTTTGACTAGGGGGTACACCCTCCGGTCCTGATAACAACACATCTTTACCGCGACTATTTATCCACTTGGGAGGCATATTACCACCTGTATTCCATCTCTCACATTTACAAGGAAGATATGCCGAACCTCCAAACTTAACCTTAAACACAGTAGACAATGACGTTGGCGTTGGCGAAATCATCTGAGGTACTACTGTAGTCAAATGTGTTACATTTATACTTTTAGAGACTGTTGACGATACAAGAGTAGAGTTGCTTCTTACTGCTCTTGCATCAGGCTGAAGTGTTGATGATACTGTTGTTGACTTTCCTAGAGGTGCTTCAATTCTAGTTTTCGTATCGTTTTGGTCTGAATCTTTTCCGAAACTGGTCTGGGGCTGTTTTGTCTAAGTGAAACACTGGCTTCTCCTGTAACAGAGGTGCAGCCCTTGGTGACCTCTGCGGTTTCACCTTCCACTGAAATAGGCTCTGCTGTTTCTGGGACATATTGAAAATCAATGTCCCCAAATCTCCTTTCCTCTCCATCAATTGCAGAGTCATATCTGGCATCATCAGAAGTGGACACATGATCATCAACATTGTCCACTGAATGGACAATATCTCCTTCTGGGTTTTGGTTCTGGATATTGTCATGCATCTCTCCTTCTGCCTGTTCTTCCCTATTGTCATCCAGCTCTCTTGAGCCTTCACCATCTTGGCTGTCCACTCGTGGCACCTCTTCACTAGGCGCTTTAACACAATGTGATAAATGATACCACGTTGGAGACCCTCTAACCTGGACAGCTGTTCCAGTACTACGAACCACTTCAAATGGTCCCTCACGGCGTTGGAGTTTTCTCCCTTCTTTATTTATTTATTCATATATATATTTTCTTCCTTCCTTATATATTTATTCTATTTATTCATATATATTTCTTTAATCCTTGCCTTATCCTCTGCATAGCCTCACACACACAACCAAGACACAGCAGGGCAGCTCTCCACACACACACACACACACATGGTAGCTATCCAGTCAACAACAATGCATTTCTTCACATTGTTTATACAGCATGCTTCCACTGCACCTTTTCCCTTTATTATTTTCCTTCCTAAATTTGTGCTACCTCGAGTTTGCAGATATTTAATGAGAGGCCACTTCGGACATAGTTCGTCAACACATGTATCGAGAGGTAACTTACAATTAAATTTTTCTTCTACAAGCTCCCAGTTCCTTTGAACGGACCCGAAAATTCACCTAGTTCCTTTCCAGGATTTGCGGCCCATCTAAGATCGCCTTTCAAGGGCTTTTTGTCCAGATCTGAGGCGTCCTAATCCTTATATTACCTTTTTACTCAACCTTATATTTTCTTCCTTATCCTTATTAATTTTATTCAAGCCAAATGACCCTGGCCAGGGTTGCACTCTCTCTCTTTTTCCCTTAATCCAATTTGACTATTCCTTAAAGCCTAGTTTCACGCGACAGTAGTTTCCATCCCACATGACTTACGGTTATAAGAATCTGAGGGCCCATATTCTTAATCTTTGCAAAGTTTTGAAAGCTCACTTCCCGTTACTCCTAGGCTGTTCCTTTTTCTTCCTTTTATATCTATCTGTCTTCATTACATTCACACTCACACACCCTTTTTGCGTTGTCCACAATGCAAACTAAATTTAGAACGGAGTCTTCTCACACATCCACCCGCAAACATTCACACGGGATCGAACCGGTGTACCCTTTAGCACACACACAGACACACGAACTGACCAGCGCCCACAGTTTATGAGAAAATTCACCATATACGCCAGCGTCTGGAGCGGGAATCAGCTCGATGGAGCCCCGTGATGGCACAACACGGTCCCATCTGGGGTGCCAATTTCTGTGGTGTCCGAACAGTAATGCTGCGATGATGTGTTGAGAAGAAATCCGCTTGACACTGTTCTTGATCATAAAAGTTTATTACATCAAGGAGTTCAGCATCAATTACAAGCTCTGCAGCAGCTTGGAGAGAGACCCAGCCCGATGGCCACTCTGTCTCTCTGTACATCAAACATCGCTTATATAGGACCTGTTTAGATACCATAGAAGGGTTCAGTACTATTCTGAGGTAACAAAACAAGGGTTCAGAGGTCAAATTCCATAGAAGAGTTCAGTCCCTACATAACCATCAATCACTGCTCTCCCCTTAGGAGGTCACTGACCCTCTGTCCAGCTGCTACAGTGCTATTTTAAACTATTATGCGTCAAATGCACATATATTATACACTACATGAGCATCACATCAACATGTTGTTGTTATATTTCTAATTTCTTCTGTATTAACGCAGACTAAAGAGGTTTGCAGGCTACATTCACAACACACAGTTTTCCTTCAGTGGCTTTGTGTTTGCATCTGTTTGGGCTGCTCATTAATGCAGCTGAATAGCCAGCTGATGTCCACATGTTCAGCTCTCTGCCTCCTATTCAAGCTGATCACCTGAAGAGAGGTGAAAATGTGCATCAGTCGCCTTTTCAAGCAGCTGATCCCCATTTGAATAGAGAGCCGACCTGGACAAACACACGATGGCCCGTTAAGTGAACAAACAGCTTCACTGTGATGTTAATGATGTGTTTGGACTCTCTTAGCTGCCGAGAGAAGCAGCAGATGTTTGTCAACAAACACTTCATTAAAACTCTGCTCTGTGTGAAGCACACTCCCTCATACACATCAAATATGATCAGCTGGTTTCAGGAAACCAACTAACTAAACTTCATCTTCTGCCTGAAATCAAGGAGCCATGTTTCTAAACGGCTTTAGCGACAGTAACTAAGGGGCGGGGCGAGACGCCGTGACATCGCGAGAACAGTCCGCGGGATCCCGCAGCGCTCCTGTATCTCAGCCTGAAGAGCTCCGAGACCAGAATCCAGACTCAGTCCAGGACAACACGGTCCACCAGTCACAGCGGAGACCTGCAGGACGATGGAGAACCAGAACCCGGACCGCAGGAGCCAAACAGCAGCCTCGTGCTCTGATAGCGCCGATGTTCAGGTCAGTGTTCATGACTTCATCACGAGACTAAAGACACGAGGAAGAGTCTCGAGGGTCCGTGTATCATCCGTTGGGTCATCATCGTGCCATTTTACATACAAAATTCCCGAGAGCTGGAACTAGAAATATGAAACTTGGGGGAATAACTGGAAATGGTGTGAAATATGAACCCAATCGGCCACATACTGAAGTCAAGCCAGCCCTCGCGCTGTTTTGCGATGCGTGTTTTTCTAGGCATTACGGTAACATCGTGTCGCAGCACATTTCAAAATAAAAGTGAGCTTCTGCTGAACATAATGCAATTGATGTGGCAAAAACGATTGAATAAATAAGTGCTTCAGACACCACAAGGCACCTTTCACACATTTCACATTGGATCTACAAAGGACAAGGTTAAAATTTCAAAGATGATTGTCGGGTTACTCTCACAACATTAGACCTTTTTCAAGAAATGAAGAAAACAACATAGTCCCAGTCTCTGTTTACTGTTACACACACACACACACACACACACACAGACCTCTGCTCATACTAGATTTCCATTTCTACAATAAACAAGTCACAAGAACAAAGACTGTGACAGTGTCATTGGATTGGACAGATTACCAACATCATTAATTGTTCTAACTGGACAAAGTGTGCAGGTGGACAGCCAGAAAAGAATCATCCTGATTTTAATAGAGGTCTCAAGTTTGAGGATCAGAAGCCAGTACCTCTTTTATAGGCCTACTAGTAGTCGACTGTGTCGGCCTTAAATGGTTTTTACCCCTTTCTGTCTTTCATCTTGGTCAGCTGGTTGTTCTGTTGTTCGTTTCTAAGCTTCTGTAGGCACAGCCTTCAGGTTCCCTGCTCTTACTACCGTGTTACATTACAGGTCTACTGTTTTTTAATTAAAGGTTATTTCATCTGTATACCTGAATATATCAATGTTACAAACATTGAATTACATTTTGACTGAGACACATTCATAGGTTTAGAGAAAAGGTACAAGGTTGTTTATTAGTCATTTTACAGCACTAGGCTGCATAACAAAACGAAATTTGTAGTTCATTCATGATACACACACAACATATATTTAAGTGTAGGCCTATATTAAACTATGGTAATATATTAATTAAAATAAATCAATATATAGGCTACATAAATAGCCTACATACACGTATACATCCGTCTTGACTGCGTTTGAGCACCAAGCGTAATCGATGTAAAAACACCTCCTCTCATCTTGATGGAGTCTTGCACTGATGGCTTTTATTTGGCCCATGGGCTGCCTCTTGCCGTCCACTGCTGTATGTGAATCAAATGTGAGACCACATTTTGAACAAAAAGCGCAGGTTGGCTTTGTTGTGAATTATTTTTGAGCATTATAGCCTAAATTGTTATCATTAATTACTAGAGCAATGGTGGTCTACATTGTCATCATTTAAAGTGTTATTTTATAGTGTAAAGTTTAACTACTGAGTGTTTAACTACTGAGTGTTTAATGAGTGTGTTCAAACTCATATTTTATTCTTATACGCTGTGTGTTTATCATATATTATTCTTATTCTCTGTGAACGTGTGCTTTTTAATGTAATGTAATGCCTACATGAGCAGAGAAGCTGCTCAGGCCGCGCAGGCAAAACCTAGCCAACCGTAACCCGCTCATTAGAAGCAAGGCACCTGCAGTAAGTCACGTACGCCAGGGCTGAGATCATCGCGAACTGAAGCCAAGAATGAGATCATGACAAACCAAGCTTTGCGCTGCCGAAAGTTAACTTGTATGAGACAAAGCACTCTCATGGTTGGCATTGTTGAATCATGTATTTGTTCATTGAATCACGTTATACATGTATGAAATATGTTATTCCTTATTAATTCTTTTAAAAAATACGATTGTGAGTGTTTAAGTTTTAATGGTGTCAAACTATGCCTGTATAACTTTAAAAAAAAAAATACGGTGGGACTGAAGTTGAAACATATTGGTGGATTTTCTAATCCAGTAATGTAAAAAATATAAAGAGAGATAAATGGTAACAATAATTACATGTAATAATAGTTAAAAAGTGGAAATTGTAACATTAATGAAAGGGTTAATTTGGTAAAACAGTACAAGAAAAAGGCCACTAGATGGCAGTAGAGGATAAGAAATCCACCAAGGGGGAGGAGTGATCAGCGAACACTATAGGTGGAGTTAAGGTGTAACGCCCACCTGGAAGGAGGAGATAAGGAGGAGTTAAGATGTAACGCCCACCTGAAGGGAGGGACAAGGTGGAGCTTAAGGTGAATATAAGGCGATGTTCGCTGACCACCAACTCGGTTCCATCCTGAGACCTGCAGGGATGTTGCTCGGGTTTATCGGTCCTTTATTGGAATAAACTCTTTTGCACCGACTCTTGACCGTCTCCAGTGAAGTTTTTGACTACGCCGTCTTTTGACTAAAGAAGAAATCTAATAGAGTAATTTTATTGAGTTTATTACGTTGGTTAGGGTAGGGACCAGGTCTTTTACTGGCCCGGCCGGTCCTTATTTCCGACCCGACAGCTTCACATCGGCTCCTGTGAAAGGGCACTAAACTAGAGTTGTTAAAAGTTGAAAGAGGAAGTTTTCTTTTTACGTCAATTTGAATCTTGGCGAATAGTGAAAATATTAGACACTTTCAATGGCTGTAATATTAAAACCAAACATCAGATTACTCTGATATTGACAGAGGGTCTCCCTGAGGTGGTCTGCTGTCACTGTGAAGTGAAATGAGTTAGTGGAAACAGAAGGTTTTCTTTTTACATGAGTTTGAATCTTGGTAGAATGTAGTAAGCTTTCTGTCAGACTAATATTTTCTTTAGATTCTTGTGGTGTCTTAAGCATTTATTTTTTCAATCGTTTCTGCCACATCAATTGCATTCTGTTCAGCAGAAGCTCACTTTTATTTTGAAATGTGCTGCGACACGATGTTACCGTAATGCCTAGTGTGGTGTATAACATATGTGCATTTGACGCATAACGTAGCTCTGTAGCAGCTGGATAGAGGATTAGTGACCTTTTAAGGGGAGAGCAGAGGTCAGTGGTTACGTGGAGGCTCAGACCCTTATCTGGTGTCCAACAAGATGTTTACACACCCCGTGTTATGTTACCTCAGAATAGTACTGAACCCTTATCTGGTGTCCAACAAGATGTCTACAATTATCCTATAGAACTTTGCCCTTATATTGATTGGTGCCTTAGATTGCAGACTCAAACCCTTATATGGTATTTAGCAGATACCTAAACAGGTCCTATATAAGCTGTGTTTGATGAACAGAGTGGTTATCGGGCTGGGTCACTCTCCAAGCTGCTGCAGAGCTTGTAATTGATGCTGAACTCCTTGATGTAATAAACTTTTATGATCAAGAACAGTGTCAAGCGGATTTCTTCTCAACACATCATCGCAGCATTATCGTTCGGACACCACACTAGAAAAAACACTCATCGCAAAACAGCGCGAGGGCTGGCTTGACTGTCGTTTTTGAAGTGGAGGCTGGCTTGACTTCAGTGGCCACATGGTGGCGCTATAATTAAGGCTTAAAAATGTAAACTTTGAAAGGCCACGCCCCTTACACCGTAAGTCCGATTGACTTGAAATTTCTCACATTTTTGACATCTCCTCCTAGACCGTAGCTTCGATTGCCACCAAATTTTCAGTGAATCATAATTGGATCAAGCCTATTAAAAGTTGTATAAAGCATGTCGATATCACAATTACTTTTCAAGATATGGACCAATGAACTTCGAAAGGGGCGAGGCTCTGGACATGAATCCACAAACCACAAATCAGCAACCGTATGGCCGATCATCACAAAACTCACAGGATATGTTCAGATAGGTGCCCCGGATATACCTGGACAATTTGATGTACATACGTCACTAGGGGGCGCTACTAGCGCAAGACAGGTGCTTAGCATTACACAAATTACACTATTAATCCCATATTCATTCTCCAATCATCACAAATCTCTCAGGATATGTCCTCATGAGTAACTGAAACATGCCTTGATAGTTTCATTCAAATTGAACACCTGGGGGTGCTATAAATGCAAACAAACTGCAGGGGATAAAACGCAAATCAGGCTACAAAATGCATTTTGTTTGTCCAATCAACACAAAACTTGCAGGATATGTCTAGATAAGGACCTCACACATACACTGCAAGTCTCATTCAAATTGACCACTAGGAGGCGCTATAAATGCACAAAAGGAAGCTATTGATCATAAAATGTTTGTCCCATCCAGTGGTGCTACCGGGGGGGACCACGGCCACCCTAATAAAATTGGTGGCTACCCCAGTGAACCCCCCCGGTGAGGAGTACATGCGTAAAATGCTTTATACTGTACATATGGGCCAGATGGTGTGTCTCCATCCTGCCTAAAAATCTGTGCAGACCAGCTGGCCCCCATTTTCACACAGATCTTTCAACAGTTCACTGGAGCTGTGTTCCATCTCTGGATAAAATGACTACAGGCCTGTCGACATGACATCTGTAGTCATGAAGTCCTTTGAAAGAATGGTGTTGGCCCACCTGAAAGACATTACAGGCCCCTTGCTGGACCCCCTGCAGTTTGCCTACAGGGCTAACAGGTCAGTGGATGATGCTGTCAACTTGGGACTGCATTACATCCTGCAACACCTCGACTCTCCAGGGACACATGCAGGGATTCTGTTCGTGGACTTCAGCTCAGTGTTCAACACCATCATCTCAGAAATCCTCAGCACCAAACAAATTTTCTCTGGATCATCATTGGCCTTAGGGTATATAAAGTTGTATAAAGCTTGTTGATAGCTCCTTTCGTTTTAAAGATATTGACCAATAAACATGTAAAGTGTGTGGCTCAGGACATAAATAGACAAGAATCCGCAAGCGTTGGTCCAATCATCACAAAACTCACAGGATATGTCCACATGAGTGCCAGAAATATGCCCTGACAGTTTCATTCAAATCGACCACTAGGTGGCGCTTTAAATGCATCGTAACTGGATGTGGAATGATACAAATCAAGCTATAGATCAGAAAATGTTTGTCCAGTTGTTACAAAACTAGTTTACTTGATGACATACGTTCATTTACAATTAATACTGTCACAACATATTCTGTTTTAAGAAAAAGTTATGAAAAATAAGTAATAATATCCCAATTTCTTTTAGTGTATTACTGGTCTCTTCTACTTAACTTGTACCATTAGTTGAATTCACAATTTTATTTTTCAAATTATATTAGAATATTATACAAGTAACAGGGCTGACACATCGGTAACAGGGTTGACAGCAGTCACCTTACTGGATATACTGCTTGTTTAAGTTACAGTCATGGGTGTAATGGAGTAATAATGGGACATTCTTAAACTTTTAATTCAAAATAACTAATTAGTATTACGATAGAGTATTTTGGAGACAGATTTGTTGAGAGCTTTTAGCATAAAAGATGGTACAACTTTATGATGATGCTACAGATTTAACTGTATATCAATTGTTTAATTCAAACATATTAAAATTATATTGCAAATAAATGTGAAAAATGAAATAGTTTGGCCTGTGGGTACATAAAAATATACTTGGTTAAAGATTTTTCACCTCAAATCCAAGCGGCGTCTTCGGTTCTAATGACTGGTGGGAAGTTCCATGTATTTTACCTCTATGGGATCATCATCAAAGTCATTGATACCAATTAGTGGTTGGTGATCCTGGCTATTGTAACCAAGTGTAAACAACAGTCTTTGGAATTTTTACAAGAGGCCAAATGTGACCAATTGTTCCATCTTCTAGGAACATATAAAAAGACAGCATTATAAATGGGGGATAAGTGGTGTCATATATCCTCCTCTGTTGAGAGATGGTTTCCCTATTCTGGTGTAAATAGCCTCCTTCACTCCTCTTTTAAACCATCTGTCTTCCCCATCCAAATACAGTAATGGAATCACAATGTTGTTGCATTTTCCTCCTTGTCTTTACCTCTCGTATGAAAGATGAGGATAGCAAGAACAACAACGTGGCTTTTTTTGGAGTGTGGCATACACATTGAAGAGGACCGGAACCTCCACATTGGAGTATACAGGAAACCCACACACACAGACCAGTACTTACGTAAAACTATCACAACCTACTAGAGCACAAGCAAGGAGTTGTCAAAACTCTGCACCACCAAGTTGATAATGTACAAACAAGTGCCCTCAGAGAAGGAGTACAAAAAACTGAAGGATGAAGTTAATTGTGGATAATCTAACTGGACCCAATATGAAAACAACCACAAGATCCAGGAAGAACTCTAATACTGTGGTTGGTGAAGAAACGAGGAAAGAACTGCTTCATCGTCATTCCATACATGTCAGGAGTGTCAGAGAACCTCAAGAGGATTTTCAACAAACACCACATCCCTGTGTTTTTCCAACCCAGCCACAAACTAAGATAGAAACTGGTCCACCTGAAAGACCCCACCCCAAACACAAGAACAGCAACATAGTGGATGCTCTCCAGTGCAGTGAGGAATGCACAGATTTGTATATCGGGGAAAGCAAACAACCATTAATCAAACGTATGGCTCAACACAGGAAGGGTAACTTCTCAGTTTAAGACTCTACCTAAATCTGGGGAATAAGGGACACTCTTTTGAAGACAACAACATACATATTTTGGATAGAGAGGACTGATAGTTTGAAAGAAGAGTGAAGCAGGCTATCTACTTCAAAGTAGAGAAACCATCTCTCAAGAAAGGAGGATATCTACCAAAGTTATCCCGTACATATAATGCTGTCCTTCATCTCTTTCCCAGGAGAGTGAAAATTCCAAAGACTGTTTTTTACAATTGGCCTCAGTTGACTCCATGGACCTTACCATTTCAGTGGCAACAGGGGTGACGAAAAATGTTATTGCCAGTCACTACTAGCCTTGTGGTAAATGTCATGACAGGACATGGTGATCAATCATGAGAGAAATAACTTTTTAACATATGTTTATGTGGTAACAGGGTTGACACACTGAGCTTGTCCCACTACCAAAAAAAATCCATTATAGGAGGTGACAATTACTTGACTTTTACCATAAACTTCATAAAAAGGCAAGTGATGTCACTTCCTGGGAATTATGCAACTTTACTTAGGGACACGCCATTTTCAACATTTCCGCAAGATGCTTTGCACTAAAAAGTGATTAAAATTATAAAATATTTTATTTGTTTTATGGTTTATTAAGATTTAAAGAGCTTTTTTTCCCTGAGAGACTTAAAATGGCACGTTTTCGTATAATGACCCCGTTCATTCTGTTGTTAGAGATCAGAGCCTGAAAACCCGCTCCAGGGTTTGGTTGACGTGGTTTGATTTCCGAAGTGTCTCCGTGATTCATGTTTTGAGAGTGATTTTTCTTTCAGTTTCTTCTCTTCAAGATGGCGTTTCTCTTTTCTTTGTTCTGTGAGTTTCCCGCGGCGCATGCACGCTGCAGCATGTGTTGTGTCGGGAGCGTGCAGAACAAACAATGATGGTGAAAAATTAATCGGTCACTAGATTTCCTCGTGTGTTGGTGAGGTTATCACAGTGACAAATAGTCTGCCTGCATTATCGTGCTTGTTTCAGCTCTAAATAGTATTTGTGGAGACTCTTTGTAGACATCAGCAGTCTTTCCTCTAGGAGTCCAATGAAGGTTAAAGTCAAGGGCAACTGGACTTGGTTGAAGATACTGGAAGTCGTTTCGAAACGAGGGGTTTGGGGCTCCTCCCCCAAGAAAATTTTATGTTTTCCAATGAAAAATATGTAATTTAACATCATATAGGGCCATTATTTTCAGCTAGAGCAGTTAATAAATAACCAACAGCCAAAGATCAGTCTGCTGGAGGAACTACAACCTTTAGATCTGGAGAAAGTAATTTGGTTGGTTCTGTTGCTCCACAGTGATTTTACAGTGAAGGCACAGCATGTTTTGGACGTCACCCCTAAGCCTTAACGGCAGGAAAACCCTGTTAATATGACCTCATTATATATACGACTGTTCATGTTTGCCTTTTGTGTCTTCATTTTACAGCTTCCGGCATTTATCTGTAGACATTAATATAAAAAATAGGCAGCATGAGAAACCTCCTCCCTTCTGAGGTGCATTTTATTTGCACATTAAAATCCAAAAAGAATTCTCCTCGTTAGCTTAAAAGGACTAATTTGCATCACTAATTAGCTTTACTAACCTCCGTCCTTTCTTTTCCAAAACCACTTTTTCAGACTAAAAACTGAAAAATAATTGAATCAGCAGGACGGAGCTGCAGGCTACATCAGTTTAGTCTAAGTTTGTACCTGATGTGCTCAACATTTGAAAAGTAAGCAGTAATAAAATACAGCTATCAGTTACTTTCTATAAATTGAGCTAATGTTAAGTGACATAGCGGCTCCGTAGCTGCTGTAGAAGCTGCTCAGCTGCAGTCTGAAGATGTTAGCTAACTTAGCACTAACAGGCTTCACTTTTCCAGCAGGTAGGAAACAACAGACTTTTCTTGGTCTTGAGAAGCTGACACTCTGTAACAGACACCGCACATTTATTGCCAGAATATTTTCCTCCGCTCGCGTTCATCACTTTCTGCCGCTCGGACAAGAAAACGCTCGCTACGCACCTCCTGATTCAGAGTTACGCTGCTCTTATAACACCATCTGTCACGTATGTTCTGCATAGAACGAGGAGAGGAAGCGAGCCGAGCAGTGCCGTGCTGTGCTCGCACAGTGTGCGAGTGAAAACATTTGTAGCTCATAGTTTAATGATCGTGGGAAATTTTAGGAGCGGCGGACCGCAAATAAATTTGCAAAAATAGCTGCCGTTTTAGCCGCTAGAAAAAGTTACTGCAAAGCATGGGATACTTCCTGTCGGCTCGGAGGCATTGCGAGGCTACCCAGCCGACCAATCACAGTGCTTACGGTCCGCGTCAACGTAGTTATATTTTTGAGGAGGTGCACGTCAGGTGACAGCGTAGCCTCTGTGTAGCCCCGTAGCCTACACCGGCGATTCGACACAGAAGTTACACTTTAGTGAATTGGTGGTGTCCATGATCACAGTGTTTTCAGAATATTTAATGTATGTTATACCTGGGTTAGTGCTCCTGCAGTCATCACTGTGTATACAGAACCAGTGAGGATACGAAAGCCTTGCTTCTTGGAAGAACTGAAGTGGGTTTATGTCCATTTATGAAGTAGTCCATGAAAAACACAATTATGTCCGCTGATGATCATGTATCATCATATGTGGATGTTTATTATCAAAATAAAATTAAATGTGAAAGGAATGGATAATGATGTCTCTCACACATTTAATTTCACTGTCGCATGTTATCTCTTTATCATTTAAATATTTAAAACAGCACTGGTATTTGTGCTTGTGCTATTGAGCCATAACGATTCCATATCGCACCTTTCGATAGATAGATAGATAGATATAGATAAACTTTTGTCATTTCACCTTGTATTTCCATACACAGAGAAACGAAAATTTTTTTCTCATCAGCTACTTTTGTAGTGCATTTAAAAGGACAATAAGAAATAAATAACCCAGCCGGAGACGTGAAGGCAACACAGAGGAATTCGCGTTAGTTGAATATTTTCAACTCAAGCGAGAAAGCTGCATGATGCTGATTCGCGATAGCCTATCAGTGTTGAGATTGTCCGTGACTGAGGCTTCAGAGCATTGTGTGGAGAGGGCCAGGCAGAGCGGTCGATTGAAAATCTGTAGAGCAGGTAGAAGCTCGGGTGCCTTTCATGCAGTCGTGAGCATAAAGAAGCTGTCACAGTAACTTTTCGTGAACTGACCAATCACAGCCTGGAGGGGGCAAAACATTAAAGTTTGATGCGCTAGTATGGTGATATCATTTTCCTCGATAACAATATAACAAATGTTTAATTAAGTGTTTGATTTAATTCATTTGAATCACAAACAAATCGGTGAATTTTTCTATTAAGATATTTATTTTGTTGAGAAAAAGGGACTGAAAGATTCCCTCCATCCATTGTCAACCGCTTATCCTGCGTACAGGGTTGTGGGGGGGTTGGAGCCAATCCCAGCTGACATCGGGCGCAAGGCAGGGTACACCCTGGACAGGTCACCAGTAGACTGAAAGATTACTTAATTTAAATTTATTTAATCAGAATTGTTTTGAATGTTTGTTTTACCTCAGATTTTTTAAGTGATCCACTGGCATCAAGTTACATTTATCATGAGAATTGTTGATATTGAATGATATGAAATGTTTTATTGTGATAACATCTCCGGCCATATTGCCAGCTCTAAGTACCAGCACCTATATTTAATGCTCAAAATCAAATGAAAACAGTATACAGCTATCTTATCGCCTTGTTCTTGTGAACCCATTATCCTGTTACGCTTTTGCCCCCTTGTCGTAAACATCAAACACATTTCAGGCACAGAAAAATGTCTTGCTTTAAGCCCTGTACTCATAATGTGGTACAGTAGGTTAGCATGTGATTTCAAAGATGTGCTCTAACGTCATTTATGGTTATAGATAGCTCGCTGCACCATGACATCCCACTTACTGTTTTTCTCTCTGTTGATATAGAGAAGGAGAAGAAGAGATGGAATCAAACATCATCGCTGTCAGCACTGTGACAAATCCTTCACAACATCTGGATATTTGAAGATTCATCAGAGACTTCACACTGGAGAGAAACCGCACAGCTGTGACCAGTGTGGGAAAACTTTCACTGCATCAGGTAACCTAAAAATCCACCAACGTGTTCACACTGGAGAGAAACCGTACAGCTGTGACCAGTGTGGGAAAACTTTCACTGCATCAAGTGACCTGAAAAAACACAAACGTGTTCACACTGGAGAAAAACCTCACCGGTGTGAACAGTGCGAAAAAACTTTCACTCAATCAGGTGCCCTAAAAATCCACCAACGTGTTCACACTGGAGAGAAACCGTACTGGTGTGAAAAGTGTGGGAAAACTTTCACTCAATCAGGTGCCCTAAAAATCCACCAACGTGTTCACACGGGAGAGAAACCGTACAGCTGTGAAAAGTGTGGGAAAGCTTTCACTTTATCAGGTGCCCTAAAAATCCACCAACGTGTTCACACTGGAGAGAAACCATACTGGTGTGAACAGTGTGGAAAAACCTTTTCTCAATCAGGTGACCTAAAAAAGCACAACACAACACAGCACAACAACAGAAGTACCCGTAGAAGACACAAATGCATTCACAAAGCATCAGTGTGACAGTTTTCACAGAGCCGAGCTAGCGGTTTCCTCCTGCCCTGAATACAATACTAATACTGAGGAAGTTTGATTTTGAAAGAGCTGGAAAGCGTCAGTCCAGAGGGTTTATAAATTCAATTCAGTTTTATTATTATCACAGCATATGCTATGCTAAAAGTGTGTGTGAATGTATATATTTCTATTGCATAGCCAAAATTACTAGATAGGCAGGGTGCAACGACTGTGGGATTTTTCTGTGTGGTGTAACGTTAGGCCCAGGTATCTACAGCATTTCACTCTCATACTCCCCTAAAAATAAATCCTTGCGAACCGGAAAACTGATTTACAAGTCAGTTACAACCGAACGTAATCTTCTGTTTTGTTGGACCGAGCACTGACCGCTTGAACAGCCCCGTTACTCAAACAGAAGAGCAAGATGCGTTGTCAACAGGTGAATCGGTAAGACCGAAGATCAGAGGTGTGGACTTAAGTCACGTGACTTGGACTCAAGTCAGACTCAAGTCACCTAAAACAATTTATGAAATTATAGAACGTGTTGTGTGAAACTGCGCCTCTGCCTTCTTTCTCTACATTTTTTAAAAAACTATTGAAATGGTTTTTAAATTTGGTGAAGAGCTCATTATGTGTTGCGCATTTCATCCGTTTCTTTAACGCTATCACTCACTGCTTCCCCGGTGCCACCACGGCTGACATTTAAAAAAACTCCAGGACTTATGCCGTCGCTCGCGTCCTCCATCACAAGAGTGATAGTCCATGTCGGAACAAATGACACAGCTCTTCACCAGTCTGAGCTGACAAAATCAGATTTTAACCGTCTTCTTAACTTTTTAAAGCAGTGTGGAAAGTCTGTTTTTATCTCTGGTCCATTCCCACAGTTGGTCGCGGTGCTGGCCGCTTCAGTAGAATCCTTGGCCTCCACGACTGGCTCCAGTCCGCCTGCAGGGCTCACCGTGTGTGTTATGTGGATAATTTTAATATTTTCTGGCAAAGAATGTCTCTTTTTAAGACAGACGGACTTCACCCAAACAAACGGGGCTCAGAAATGTTAGCTGCTCACATACAGCATGTGGTGCGGTCCACACATGACTTACGTGAATGACTAATCATTCATGCAGCACACCTGGACACACCACCGCTCACTGAACAGATCTCTGCCTCACTGCCACAAACAACTGTCTCCACCTGCTGGCATGTAAAGCCGTCTGCTCCCAGCGCTGTTCCAAAGACTTCTATTCCTGTCATCATCACGCATAGACCAGTAAACCAAAATGTGCACATCCAACACAGAAATATTAGTAATCTCTTAAGGATTAGGACAACTGCACCAACTCCAGCACCCAGAACAAACTCATTTAAAATGGCTCTCTTCAATGTGAGATCACTTTCAAGTAAGACTTTTATCTTAAATGATTTTATCTTGTCTGCAAATCTAGATTTTATGTTTTTAACTGAATCCTGGTTGCAAATGAATGACTATATCCAGCTAGCTGAACTGTGTCCGCCTCAATATGATTGTTTTAGTCAACCGAGGGTCAGTGGTCGTGGTGGTGGGCTAGTGAGCGTGTATAGGGAAAATTTAAAATGTCATCAAGTACGCTGTGATGAATTTAACTCTTTTGAAGTTCTCACTCTTAAAGTTGGAGGGCTGCAACCTGTCATATGTTATAATTTATCGCCCCCCCCAAAACTGCCTGGAGGATTTTTATCAGAACTTCCTGAATTTTTATCTACTCTGGTTTTAAATTATGACAGAATTGTTCTTTGTGGCGATTTTAATATTCATGTTGATGACCCAACAATGTTAATGCAACTGACTTTTTAAATATGGCCACTTCTTTTAACTTCAAACAACATGTCAAAGGGCAAACACATAACCGTGGTCATACACTGGACTTGGTTTTTACCCTGGGTGTCAGCATTTCCTCTGTGTTAGTGGACATATATCTGACCACAGATGTATTGTTTTTAGCTGCGATTCGCCTGTTACTCATGCCGCCTCACCAAGCTCTGTGTGTTCTCGCATCTTTAATGAACAGAGTGTTTCAAAGTTTTGCGCATTCTTTCAGAGCCAAAGCCAACACCTGTCTGATTCCAACACCAACAATCTGGTCAATCACTTCAATCAAATCTGCTTGTTGTCACTAAATATTACTGCTCCTCTAAGGTTAGGCCTACGTCTAAAGCTAGTAAGCAACCCTGGATAAATGACAGCATTCGCAGCCTAAAAAGGGAATGCAGGAAAGCAGAGCGCAGGTGGAAAAAATCCAGTCTCCAAGTCCATTAACTCAGTCTGAAGGATTTATTAATTAACTACAATAACATGGTTAAGGATGCGAGAACACACTATTTTTCTGAACTCATTACTACACATAAACACAATCCCAGGTTTCTGTTTAAGACTGTGGATCAGCTGGTAAACCAACCCCTCCTTGGCCTCAGCTGGAAGTAATCATGACTGTGAATTGTTTTTATCTTATTTTACCAATAAGGTGGTGTCAATCAGAGCCTCTATTACCCCTGCGGCCTCTTACTCAGAGGTTCCTCACCAGCAACAAGAGAGTTTTAACCAGTTTTATCCCATCGACTTGTCTGAGCTTTTAAAAACAGTATCACAAATGAGAGTGTCCTCCAGCCCACTTGATATAATACCTACAAAGTTTTTACTGAAAGTAACAGATTCTTGTTTTCAACAGCTCCCTATCTACTGGTTGTGTCCCTGATTATTTTAAAACGGCTTGCGTGAACCCACTTTTAAAGAAACCTGGTTTAGAACGTTCCCTCCCACATAATTTTAGACCAATTTCAAAACTGCCTTTATTGCAAAGATTCTAGAAAGAATTGTGTCCAAACAGCTGCTTACTGTGCTGGAAAATAACAAATTATTTGAAAAGTTTCAGTCTGGTTTTAGGAAGTACCACAGCACTGAGACTGCCCTGCTTAAAGTCACCAATGACCTTTTAATGTCTGCTGATGAAGGCATGTGCTCAGTCCTTGTACTCCTGGACCTTAGAGCTGCTTTTGACACCATTGATCACAACATCATGTTAGACAGACGGAGGCACTGGGTGGGGATCTCTGGTACTGCCCTAGAATGGTTTTCATCCTACCTGTCAAATAGGAAGTTTTGTGTGTCTGTAAACAACTATGTCTCCTCATTCTGTCCAGTTAAATATGGTGTGCCTCAGGGGTCGGTCTTAGGACCCACTTTGTTTTCCTTGTATCTGCTTCCCCTTGGACATATTATCCATAAACATGGCATTTCTTTTCATATTTATGCTGATGACACACAAATATACTTGCCCGTCAGATCCACAGACCCTGGAATGCTGAGTTCACTTAACAACTGCCTTTGTGAAGTTAAAAAATGGATGTCAAATAATTTCCTCCAGCTGAACTCAGACAAAACAGAAATCCTGGTCATCGGGTCCCAGCAGATGGCAAATCAAATACTGCCATCTGCTGGTTCCCTAGTAAATCACATTAAGACTGTGGCAAAGAACCTTGGTGTTTGGTTTGATAGTAATTTAAATTTCGAGCAGCACACCACAAAGCTTGTTCAATCATGTTTTTATCAACTTAGAAATATAGCTAAAATTCGATCAATGTTAACTTTTAAGGACACCGAGACCATTTTACATGCCGTCATCTCATCACGCCTGGATTATTGCAACAGCCTTTTCACCTGTTTAACCCAAAAATCTATTGATCGACTCCAGACTGTCCAGAACTCAGCTGCCAGGCTTTTAACCAGAACAAAGAAATATGACCACATTACTCCTATTTTAGCTTCATTACACTGGCTCCCAGTATGTTTTAGAATTGACTTTAAAATTCTATTGATCACATTTAAAGCTCTTCATGGCCTCTCGCCTTGTTATATTTCTGACGTTTTAGTCCCATACGCACCAGCACGTACCTTGAGATCCTCGGGCAGAGGTCTGTTGTCTGTTCCAGAGTCTCGACTGAAAACTAAAGGGGACAGAGCGTTTGCTGTCAGGGCCCCGAGGCTCTGGCCGAGGAAATCAGCCCGAGGAAATCAGGTCGGAGTCAGTGAACCCTTTTAAGTCCCTTCTTAAAACATACTTTATAGGAGAGCTTTTCCCGATTTTATTTGACTCTATTTTATCCCTTTTATTTATTGTATTTTACAAATTTTATATTTATCTTAAATGTGTATTTTAGTCTTTTCAATGTTTTCATGCTTTTATCTTGGGTATTATTGTCTTTACACTTGTAAAAGCACTTTGTAACTTCTTTTTGAAAAGTGCTCTCCCTCTGGTGTATGAGCTCTGCCCTTCAGCTGAATCACTCTGTTATTCTTACTTTTAATAAATATCACAAAGTCACCCGTTAGTTGTAACGTCTTTATTTTTAATTTCTTCAGAAGGAAATTTACCATTTCCACCACAAATCAGTAGGTGTAACCTCAGACGGCCAATCACATGTACCACGACATGTTGTTCACCATCATCCCGTCAGGTCTATGAGGGCTGGATTGAAAATAAATCTATAAAGTTTTATAAATTACTCTCAAAATTGGTACCACAACCTGGGGCTGCATTAAGGCTGCAGTATCAATGAGCATCGCTGCTGTCAATTTTGGAGACGTTTGTCTATGATGATCTTGGTAAAGAAAGATTTTTGGTTTAGAAACACAAACAGAACAAAAGGACGTACAGTCACAGACGTCACTACATAGATCTGAAGATCATTTTCTTTCTAACCTGCTCTGACTCCAGGACATGAACCTTCCCGTCTCCATGGTGATGACCCCGCCCACCCAAGCTGAGGAGGGATTGGATGATGGTTGCCATGTTGTCATCACCATTGTGTTTTCAAAGGAGCATGATGAAAGTGAAACGTCCTGTTTTGATCCTGCAGTCACAAGTGTTCTGAGGATCCTGTAGATCCAGCTCTGGGACAAACACAGATCCCCCCCGTGGAGCATGGTGGTAAAGGATGGGCGCCGACTGAAGCAGGCAAGACTGAGGCAGGTACCTGAAAATCCTGCCCATCGTAGCCCTACACCTCGCACTGTAAAAACTCCAGCGATGCATGGGATAAAGAAAACTGGCATAATTGGGACTGGTGTGGTTAGTAATATAATAGCTGTCAAAACAAAGATGGTAAAGATATTTGCTATAAAGTTTGATCTAGTGTAGAGTGAGTATTTAAAAATGAAGCTGAGTTGGGAAGTGACATGTAGAAAAATAGAGGCGACACAGAGTAGAGTCAGCTCCTTCTGTATCTCCGCTGAATGTAATGATGTGGCGGAGCTGTACGATCCGCAGCTTTGGCCCGCTGGGTCTTTTGTCCGACGCTATTATGAGCCTCGTCGCCTTAGAGGAAAAGACAGAAGTCTGTCTGGTTCAGGGGATGTCCCATGAAAACGATGCTGGGATGCCTGCTGCAGTTGTGGGCGAGGATGGGATGAAGGTCAGCTGCTCCGTTGGGAGAGATGAGACATATTAAATGCGTGTTGTCTCATACAACACCCGCGGGTTGCGAGTAGGACATGCTGCTACTGATAGATCAAAACGTCTGGTTGTGGACACAATACTAGACGAGTGTGACATTCTGTGCCTGCAAGAAACCTGGATGGCGAAACAAGATCTGGATAAGTTGAACACTATACACACGAATTTCCATGGGCTGGAGAGTCCACTACCGACCTCAGCACAAGGCTGGTTCGAGGTTCTTCTTCTTCAGAAGGAAGATACATCAGCGTTAGCTCGTCTGCTGCTTTTCAGTAACTAACATAACTTATT
>NW_024041150.1:52436803-52577836 GCF_014851395.1 Micropterus salmoides
GAAGGGTTCAGTACTATTCTGAGGTAACAAAACAAGGGTTCAGAGGTCAAATTCCATAGAAGAGTTCAGTCCCTACATAACCATCAATCACTGCTCTCCCCTTAGGGTCACTGACCCTCTGTCCAGCTGCTACAGTGCTATTTTAAACTATTATGCGTCAAATGCACATATATATCACTACATGAGCATCACATCAACATGTTGTTGTTATATTTCTAATTTCTTCTGTATTAACAGAGACTAAAGAGGTTTGCAGGCTACATTCACAACACACAGTTTTCTTCAGTGGCTTTGTGTTGCATCTGTTTGGGCTGCTCATTAATGCAGCTGAATAGCCAGCTGATGTCCACATGTTCAGCTCTCTGCCTCCTATTCAAGCTGATCACCTGAAGAGAGGTGAAAATGGCATCAGTCGCCTTTTCAAGCAGCTGATCCCCATTTGAATAGAGAGCCGACCTGGACAAACACACGATGGCCCGTTAAGTGAACAAACAGCTTCACTGTGATGTTAATGATGGTTTGGACTCTCTTAGCTGCCGAGAGAAGCAGCAGATGTTTGTCAACAAACACTTCATTAAAACTCTGCTGTGTGAAGCACACTCCCTCATACACATCAAATATGATCAGCTGGTTTCAGGAAACCAACTAACTAAACTTCATCTTCTGCCTGAATCAAGGAGCCATGTTTCTAAACGGCTTTAGCGACAGTAACTAAGGGGCGGGGCGAGCGCCGTGACATCGCGAGAACAGTCCGCGGGATCCCGCAGCGCTCCTGTATCTCAGCCTGAAGAGCTCCGAGACCAGAATCCAGACTCAGTCCAGGACAACACGGTCCACCAGTCACAGCGGAGACCTGCAGGACGATGGAGAACCAGAACCCGGACCGCAGGAGCCAAACAGCAGCCTCGTGCTCTGATAGCGCCGATGTTCAGGTCAGTGTCATGACTTCATCACGAGACTAAAGACACGAGGAAGAGTCTCGAGGGTCCGTGTATCATCCGTTGGGTCATCATCGTGCCATTTTACATAAAATTCCCGAGAGCTGGAACTAGAAATATGAAACTTGGGGGAATAACTGGAAATGGTGTGAAATATGAACCCAATCGGCCACATACTGAAGTCAAGCCAGCCCTCGCGCTGTTTTGCGATGCGTGTTTTTCTAGGCATTACGGTAACATCGTGTCGCAGCACATTTCAAAATAAAAGTGAGCTTCTGCTGAACATAATGCAATTGATGTGGCAAAAACGATTGAATAAATAAGTGCTTCAGACACCACAAGGCACCTTTCACACATTTCACATTGGATCTACAAAGGACAAGGTTAAAATTTCAAAGATGATTGTCGGGTTACTCTCACAACATTAGACCTTTTTCAAGAAATGAAGAAAACAACATAGTCCCAGTCTCTGTTTACTGTTACACACACACACACACACACACACACCTCTGCTCATACTAGATTTCCATTTCTACAATAAACAAGTCACAAGAACAAAGACTGTGACAGTGTCATTGGATTGGACAGATTACCAACATCATTAATTGTTCTAACTGGACAAAGTGCAGGTGGACAGCCAGAAAAGA
The DNA here is from genome assembly GCF_014851395.1 of Micropterus salmoides. Lineage (NCBI taxonomy): Eukaryota > Metazoa > Chordata > Actinopteri > Centrarchiformes > Centrarchidae > Micropterus > Micropterus salmoides. The sequence continues at coordinate 52,438,389 of NW_024041150.1, forward strand.
ATCATCCTGATTTTAATAGAGGTCTCAAGTTTGAGGATCAGAAGCCAGTACCTCTTTATAGGCCTACTAGTAGTCGACTGTGTCGGCCTTAAATGGTTTTTACCCCTTTCTGTCTTTCATCTTGGTCAGCTGGTTGTTCTGTTGTTCGTTCTAAGCTTCTGTAGGCACAGCCTTCAGGTTCCCTGCTCTTACTACCGTGTTACATTACAGGTCTACTGTTTTTTAATTAAAGGTTATTTCATCTGTATACCTGAATATATCAATGTTACAAACATTGAATTACATTTTGACTGAGACACATTCATAGGTTTAGAGAAAAGGTACAAGGTTGTTTATTAGTCATTTTACAGCACTAGGCTGCATAACAAAACGAAATTTGTAGTTCATTCATGATACACACACAACATATATTTAAGTGTAGGCCTATATTAAACTATGGTAATATATTAATTAAAATAAATCAATATATAGGCTACATAAATAGCCTACATACACGTATACATCCGTCTTGACTGCGTTTGAGCACCAAGCGTAATCGATGTAAAAAACACCTCTCATCTTGATGGAGTCTTGCACTGATGGCTTTTATTTGGCCCATGGGCTGCCTCTTGCCGTCCACTGCTGTATGTGAATCAAATGTGAGACCACATTTTGAACAAAAAGCGCAGGTTGGCTTTGTTGTGAATTATTTTTGAGCATTATAGCCTAAATTGTTATCATTAATTACTAGAGCAATGGTGGTCTACATTGTCATCATTTAAAGTGTTATTTTATAGTGTAAAGTTTAACTACTGAGTGTTTAACTACTGAGTGTTTAATGAGTGTGTTCAAACTCATATTTTATTCTTATACGCTGTGTGTTTATCATATATTCTTATTCTCTGTGAACGTGTGCTTTTTAATGTAATGTAATGCCTACATGAGCAGAGAAGCTGCTCAGGCCGCGCAGGCAAAACCTAGCCAACCGTAACCCGCTCATTAGAAGCAAGGCACCTGCAGTAAGTCACGTACGCCAGGGCTGAGATCATCGCGAACTGAAGCCAAGAATGAGATCATGACAAACCAAGCTTTGCGCTGCCGAAAGTTAACTTGTATGAGACAAAGCACTCTCATGGTTGGCATTGTTGAATCATGTATTTGTTCATTGAATCACGTTATACATGTATGAAATATGTTATTCCTTATTAATTCTTTTAAAAAATACGATTGTGAGTGTTTAAGTTTTAATGGTGTCAAACTATGCCTGTATAACTTTAAAAAAAAAAATACGGTGGGACTGAAGTTGAAACATATTGGTGGATTTTCTAATCCAGTAATGTAAAAAATATAAAGAGAGATAAATGGTAACAATAATTACATGTAATAATAGTTAAAAAGTGGAAATTGTAACATTAATGAAAGGGTTAATTTGGTAAAACAGTACAAGAAAAAGGCCACTAGATGGCAGTAGAGGATAAGAAATCCACCAAGGGGGAGGAGTGATCAGCGAACACTATAGGTGGAGTTAAGGTGTAACGCCCACCTGGAAGGAGGAGATAAGGAGGAGTTAAGATGTAACGCCCACCTGAAGGGAGGGACAAGGTGGAGCTTAAGGTGAATATAAGGCGATGTTCGCTGACCACCAACTCGGTTCCATCCTGAGACCTGCAGGATGTTGCTCGGGTTTATCGGTCCTTTATTGGAATAAACTCTTTTGCACCGACTCTTGACCGTCTCCAGTGAAGTTTTTGACTACGCCGTCTTTTGACTAAAGAAGAAATCTAATAGAGTAATTTTATTGAGTTTATTACGTTGGTTAGGGTAGGGACCAGGTCTTTTACTGGCCCGGCCGGTCCTTATTTCCGACCCGACAGCTTCACATCGGCTCCTGTGAAAGGGCACTAAACTAGAGTTGTTAAAAGTTGAAAGAGGAAGTTTTCTTTTTACGTCAATTTGAATCTTGGCGAATAGTGAAAATATTAGACACTTTCAATGGCTGTAATATTAAAACCAAACATCAGATTACTCTGATATTGACAGAGGGTCTCCCTGAGGTGGTCTGCTGTCACTGTGAAGTGAAATGAGTTAGTGGAAACAGAAGGTTTTCTTTTTACATGAGTTTGAATCTTGGTAGAATGTAGTAAGCTTTCTGTCAGACTAATATTTTCTTTAGATTCTTGTGGTGTCTTAAGCATTTATTTTTTCAATCGTTTCTGCCACATCAATTGCATTCTGTTCAGCAGAAGCTCACTTTTATTTTGAAATGTGCTGCGACACGATGTTACCGTAATGCCTAGTGTGGTGTATAACATATGTGCATTTGACGCATAACGTAGCTCTGTAGCAGCTGGATAGAGGATTAGTGACCTTTTAAGGGGAGAGCAGAGGTCAGTGGTTACGTGGAGGCTCAGACCCTTATCTGGTGTCCAACAAGATGTTTACACACCCCGTGTTATGTTACCTCAGAATAGTACTGAACCCTTATCTGGTGTCCAACAAGATGTCTACAATTATCCTATAGAACTTTGCCCTTATATTGATTGGTGCCTTAGATTGCAGACTCAAACCCTTATATGGTATTTAGCAGATACCTAAACAGGTCCTATATAAGCTGTGTTTGATGAACAGAGTGGTTATCGGGCTGGGTCACTCTCCAAGCTGCTGCAGAGCTTGTAATTGATGCTGAACTCCTTGATGTAATAAACTTTTATGATCAAGAACAGTGTCAAGCGGATTTCTTCTCAACACATCATCGCAGCATTATCGTTCGGACACCACACTAGAAAAAACACTCATCGCAAAACAGCGCGAGGGCTGGCTTGACTGTCGTTTTTGAAGTGGAGGCTGGCTTGACTTCAGTGGCCACATGGTGGCGCTATAATTAAGGCTTAAAAATGTAAACTTTGAAAGGCCACGCCCCTTACACCGTAAGTCCGATTGACTTGAAATTTCTCACATTTTTGACATCTCCTCCTAGACCGTAGCTTCGATTGCCACCAAATTTTCAGTGAATCATAATTGGATCAAGCCTATTAAAAGTTGTATAAAGCATGTCGATATCACAATTACTTTTCAAGATATGGACCAATGAACTTCGAAAGGGGCGAGGCTCTGGACATGAATCCACAAACCACAAATCAGCAACCGTATGGCCGATCATCACAAAACTCACAGGATATGTTCAGATAGGTGCCCCGGATATACCTGGACAATTTGATGTACATACGTCACTAGGGGGCGCTACTAGCGCAAGACAGGTGCTTAGCATTACACAAATTACACTATTAATCCCATATTCATTCTCCAATCATCACAAATCTCTCAGGATATGTCCTCATGAGTAACTGAAACATGCCTTGATAGTTTCATTCAAATTGAACACCTGGGGGTGCTATAAATGCAAACAAACTGCAGGGGATAAAACGCAAATCAGGCTACAAAATGCATTTTGTTTGTCCAATCAACACAAAACTTGCAGGATATGTCTAGATAAGGACCTCACACATACACTGCAAGTCTCATTCAAATTGACCACTAGGAGGCGCTATAAATGCACAAAAGGAAGCTATTGATCATAAAATGTTTGTCCCATCCAGTGGTGCTACCGGGGGGGACCACGGCCACCCTAATAAAATTGGTGGCTACCCCAGTGAACCCCCCCGGTGAGGAGTACATGCGTAAAATGCTTTATACTGTACATATGGGCCAGATGGTGTGTCTCCATCCTGCCTAAAAATCTGTGCAGACCAGCTGGCCCCCATTTTCACACAGATCTTTCAACAGTTCACTGGAGCTGTGTTCCATCTCTGGATAAAATGACTACAGGCCTGTCGACATGACATCTGTAGTCATGAAGTCCTTTGAAAGAATGGTGTTGGCCCACCTGAAAGACATTACAGGCCCCTTGCTGGACCCCCTGCAGTTTGCCTACAGGGCTAACAGGTCAGTGGATGATGCTGTCAACTTGGGACTGCATTACATCCTGCAACACCTCGACTCTCCAGGGACACATGCAGGGATTCTGTTCGTGGACTTCAGCTCAGTGTTCAACACCATCATCTCAGAAATCCTCAGCACCAAACAAATTTTCTCTGGATCATCATTGGCCTTAGGGTATATAAAGTTGTATAAAGCTTGTTGATAGCTCCTTTCGTTTTAAAGATATTGACCAATAAACATGTAAAGTGTGTGGCTCAGGACATAAATAGACAAGAATCCGCAAGCGTTGGTCCAATCATCACAAAACTCACAGGATATGTCCACATGAGTGCCAGAAATATGCCCTGACAGTTTCATTCAAATCGACCACTAGGTGGCGCTTTAAATGCATCGTAACTGGATGTGGAATGATACAAATCAAGCTATAGATCAGAAAATGTTTGTCCAGTTGTTACAAAACTAGTTTACTTGATGACATACGTTCATTTACAATTAATACTGTCACAACATATTCTGTTTTAAGAAAAAGTTATGAAAAATAAGTAATAATATCCCAATTTCTTTTAGTGTATTACTGGTCTCTTCTACTTAACTTGTACCATTAGTTGAATTCACAATTTTATTTTTCAAATTATATTAGAATATTATACAAGTAACAGGGCTGACACATCGGTAACAGGGTTGACAGCAGTCACCTTACTGGATATACTGCTTGTTTAAGTTACAGTCATGGGTGTAATGGAGTAATAATGGGACATTCTTAAACTTTTAATTCAAAATAACTAATTAGTATTACGATAGAGTATTTTGGAGACAGATTTGTTGAGAGCTTTTAGCATAAAAGATGGTACAACTTTATGATGATGCTACAGATTTAACTGTATATCAATTGTTTAATTCAAACATATTAAAATTATATTGCAAATAAATGTGAAAAATGAAATAGTTTGGCCTGTGGGTACATAAAAATATACTTGGTTAAAGATTTTTCACCTCAAATCCAAGCGGCGTCTTCGGTTCTAATGACTGGTGGGAAGTTCCATGTATTTTACCTCTATGGGATCATCATCAAAGTCATTGATACCAATTAGTGGTTGGTGATCCTGGCTATTGTAACCAAGTGTAAACAACAGTCTTTGGAATTTTTACAAGAGGCCAAATGTGACCAATTGTTCCATCTTCTAGGAACATATAAAAAGACAGCATTATAAATGGGGGATAAGTGGTGTCATATATCCTCCTCTGTTGAGAGATGGTTCCCTATTCTGGTGTAAATAGCCTCCTTCACTCCTCTTTTAAACCATCTGTCTTCCCCATCCAAATACAGTAATGGAATCACAATGTTGTTGCATTTTCCTCCTTGTCTTTACCTCTCGTATGAAAGATGAGGATAGCAAGAACAACAACGTGGCTTTTTTTGGAGTGTGGCATACACATTGAAGAGGACCGGAACCTCCACATTGGAGTATACAGGAAACCCACACACACAGACCAGTACTTACGTAAAACTATCACAACCTACTAGAGCACAAGCAAGGAGTTGTCAAAACTCTGCACCACCAAGTTGATAATGTACAAACAAGTGCCCTCAGAGAAGGAGTACAAAAAACTGAAGGATGAAGTTAATTGTGGATAATCTAACTGGACCCAATATGAAAACAACCACAAGATCCAGGAAGAACTCTAATACTGTGGTTGGTGAAGAAACGAGGAAAGAACTGCTTCATCGTCATTCCATACATGTCAGGAGTGTCAGAGAACCTCAAGAGGATTTTCAACAAACACCACATCCCTGTGTTTTTCCAACCCAGCCACAAACTAAGATAGAAACTGGTCCACCTGAAAGACCCCACCCCAAACACAAGAACAGCAACATAGTGGATGCTCTCCAGTGCAGTGAGGAATGCACAGATTTGTATATCGGGGAAAGCAAACAACCATTAATCAAACGTATGGCTCAACACAGGAAGGGTAACTTCTCAGTTTAAGACTCTACCTAAATCTGGGGAATAAGGGACACTCTTTTGAAGACAACAACATACATATTTTGGATAGAGAGGACTGATAGTTTGAAAGAAGAGTGAAGCAGGCTATCTACTTCAAAGTAGAGAAACCATCTCTCAAGAAAGGAGGATATCTACCAAAGTTATCCCGTACATATAATGCTGTCCTTCATCTCTTTCCCAGGAGAGTGAAAATTCCAAAGACTGTTTTTTACAATTGGCCTCAGTTGACTCCATGGACCTTACCATTTCAGTGGCAACAGGGGTGACGAAAAATGTTATTGCCAGTCACTACTAGCCTTGTGGTAAATGTCATGACAGGACATGGTGATCAATCATGAGAGAAATAACTTTTTAACATATGTTTATGTGGTAACAGGGTTGACACACTGAGCTTGTCCCACTACCAAAAAAAATCCATTATAGGAGGTGACAATTACTTGACTTTTACCATAAACTTCATAAAAAGGCAAGTGATGTCACTTCCTGGGAATTATGCAACTTTACTTAGGGACACGCCATTTTCAACATTTCCGCAAGATGCTTTGCACTAAAAAGTGATTAAAATTATAAAATATTTTATTTGTTTTATGGTTTATTAAGATTTAAAGAGCTTTTTTCCCTGAGAGACTTAAAATGGCACGTTTTCGTATAATGACCCCGTTCATTCTGTTGTTAGAGATCAGAGCCTGAAAACCCGCTCCAGGGTTTGGTTGACGTGGTTTGATTTCCGAAGTGTCTCCGTGATTCATGTTTTGAGAGTGATTTTTCTTTCAGTTTCTTCTCTTCAAGATGGCGTTTCTCTTTTCTTTGTTCTGTGAGTTTCCCGCGGCGCATGCACGCTGCAGCATGTGTTGTGTCGGGAGCGTGCAGAACAAACAATGATGGTGAAAAATTAATCGGTCACTAGATTTCCTCGTGTGTTGGTGAGGTTATCACAGTGACAAATAGTCTGCCTGCATTATCGTGCTTGTTTCAGCTCTAAATAGTATTTGTGGAGACTCTTTGTAGACATCAGCAGTCTTTCCTCTAGGAGTCCAATGAAGGTTAAAGTCAAGGGCAACTGGACTTGGTTGAAGATACTGGAAGTCGTTTCGAAACGAGGGGTTTGGGGCTCCTCCCCCAAGAAAATTTTATGTTTTCCAATGAAAAATATGTAATTTAACATCATATAGGGCCATTATTTTCAGCTAGAGCAGTTAATAAATAACCAACAGCCAAAGATCAGTCTGCTGGAGGAACTACAACCTTTAGATCTGGAGAAAGTAATTTGGTTGGTTCTGTTGCTCCACAGTGATTTTACAGTGAAGGCACAGCATGTTTTGGACGTCACCCCTAAGCCTTAACGGCAGGAAAACCCTGTTAATATGACCTCATTATATATACGACTGTTCATGTTTGCCTTTTGTGTCTTCATTTTACAGCTTCCGGCATTTATCTGTAGACATTAATATAAAAAATAGGCAGCATGAGAAACCTCCTCCCTTCTGAGGTGCATTTTATTTGCACATTAAAATCCAAAAAGAATTCTCCTCGTTAGCTTAAAAGGACTAATTTGCATCACTAATTAGCTTTACTAACCTCCGTCCTTTCTTTTCCAAAACCACTTTTTCAGACTAAAAACTGAAAAATAATTGAATCAGCAGGACGGAGCTGCAGGCTACATCAGTTTAGTCTAAGTTTGTACCTGATGTGCTCAACATTTGAAAAGTAAGCAGTAATAAAATACAGCTATCAGTTACTTTCTATAAATTGAGCTAATGTTAAGTGACATAGCGGCTCCGTAGCTGCTGTAGAAGCTGCTCAGCTGCAGTCTGAAGATGTTAGCTAACTTAGCACTAACAGGCTTCACTTTTCCAGCAGGTAGGAAACAACAGACTTTTCTTGGTCTTGAGAAGCTGACACTCTGTAACAGACACCGCACATTTATTGCCAGAATATTTTCCTCCGCTCGCGTTCATCACTTTCTGCCGCTCGGACAAGAAAACGCTCGCTACGCACCTCCTGATTCAGAGTTACGCTGCTCTTATAACACCATCTGTCACGTATGTTCTGCATAGAACGAGGAGAGGAAGCGAGCCGAGCAGTGCCGTGCTGTGCTCGCACAGTGTGCGAGTGAAAACATTTGTAGCTCATAGTTTAATGATCGTGGGAAATTTTAGGAGCGGCGGACCGCAAATAAATTTGCAAAAATAGCTGCCGTTTTAGCCGCTAGAAAAAGTTACTGCAAAGCATGGGATACTTCCTGTCGGCTCGGAGGCATTGCGAGGCTACCCAGCCGACCAATCACAGTGCTTACGGTCCGCGTCAACGTAGTTATATTTTTGAGGAGGTGCACGTCAGGTGACAGCGTAGCCTCTGTGTAGCCCCGTAGCCTACACCGGCGATTCGACACAGAAGTTACACTTTAGTGAATTGGTGGTGTCCATGATCACAGTGTTTTCAGAATATTTAATGTATGTTATACCTGGGTTAGTGCTCCTGCAGTCATCACTGTGTATACAGAACCAGTGAGGATACGAAAGCCTTGCTTCTTGGAAGAACTGAAGTGGGTTTATGTCCATTTATGAAGTAGTCCATGAAAAACACAATTATGTCCGCTGATGATCATGTATCATCATATGTGGATGTTTATTATCAAAATAAAATTAAATGTGAAAGGAATGGATAATGATGTCTCTCACACATTTAATTTCACTGTCGCATGTTATCTCTTTATCATTTAAATATTTAAAACAGCACTGGTATTTGTGCTTGTGCTATTGAGCCATAACGATTCCATATCGCACCTTTCGATAGATAGATAGATAGATATAGATAAACTTTTGTCATTTCACCTTGTATTTCCATACACAGAGAAACGAAAATTTTTTTCTCATCAGCTACTTTTGTAGTGCATTTAAAAGGACAATAAGAAATAAATAACCCAGCCGGAGACGTGAAGGCAACACAGAGGAATTCGCGTTAGTTGAATATTTTCAACTCAAGCGAGAAAGCTGCATGATGCTGATTCGCGATAGCCTATCAGTGTTGAGATTGTCCGTGACTGAGGCTTCAGAGCATTGTGTGGAGAGGGCCAGGCAGAGCGGTCGATTGAAAATCTGTAGAGCAGGTAGAAGCTCGGGTGCCTTTCATGCAGTCGTGAGCATAAAGAAGCTGTCACAGTAACTTTTCGTGAACTGACCAATCACAGCCTGGAGGGGGCAAAACATTAAAGTTTGATGCGCTAGTATGGTGATATCATTTTCCTCGATAACAATATAACAAATGTTTAATTAAGTGTTTGATTTAATTCATTTGAATCACAAACAAATCGGTGAATTTTTCTATTAAGATATTTATTTTGTTGAGAAAAAGGGACTGAAAGATTCCCTCCATCCATTGTCAACCGCTTATCCTGCGTACAGGGTTGTGGGGGGGTTGGAGCCAATCCCAGCTGACATCGGGCGCAAGGCAGGGTACACCCTGGACAGGTCACCAGTAGACTGAAAGATTACTTAATTTAAATTTATTTAATCAGAATTGTTTTGAATGTTTGTTTTACCTCAGATTTTTTAAGTGATCCACTGGCATCAAGTTACATTTATCATGAGAATTGTTGATATTGAATGATATGAAATGTTTTATTGTGATAACATCTCCGGCCATATTGCCAGCTCTAAGTACCAGCACCTATATTTAATGCTCAAAATCAAATGAAAACAGTATACAGCTATCTTATCGCCTTGTTCTTGTGAACCCATTATCCTGTTACGCTTTTGCCCCCTTGTCGTAAACATCAAACACATTTCAGGCACAGAAAAATGTCTTGCTTTAAGCCCTGTACTCATAATGTGGTACAGTAGGTTAGCATGTGATTTCAAAGATGTGCTCTAACGTCATTTATGGTTATAGATAGCTCGCTGCACCATGACATCCCACTTACTGTTTTTCTCTCTGTTGATATAGAGAAGGAGAAGAAGAGATGGAATCAAACATCATCGCTGTCAGCACTGTGACAAATCCTTCACAACATCTGGATATTTGAAGATTCATCAGAGACTTCACACTGGAGAGAAACCGCACAGCTGTGACCAGTGTGGGAAAACTTTCACTGCATCAGGTAACCTAAAAATCCACCAACGTGTTCACACTGGAGAGAAACCGTACAGCTGTGACCAGTGTGGGAAAACTTTCACTGCATCAAGTGACCTGAAAAAACACAAACGTGTTCACACTGGAGAAAAACCTCACCGGTGTGAACAGTGCGAAAAAACTTTCACTCAATCAGGTGCCCTAAAAATCCACCAACGTGTTCACACTGGAGAGAAACCGTACTGGTGTGAAAAGTGTGGGAAAACTTTCACTCAATCAGGTGCCCTAAAAATCCACCAACGTGTTCACACGGGAGAGAAACCGTACAGCTGTGAAAAGTGTGGGAAAGCTTTCACTTTATCAGGTGCCCTAAAAATCCACCAACGTGTTCACACTGGAGAGAAACCATACTGGTGTGAACAGTGTGGAAAAACCTTTTCTCAATCAGGTGACCTAAAAAAGCACAACACAACACAGCACAACAACAGAAGTACCCGTAGAAGACACAAATGCATTCACAAAGCATCAGTGTGACAGTTTTCACAGAGCCGAGCTAGCGGTTTCCTCCTGCCCTGAATACAATACTAATACTGAGGAAGTTTGATTTTGAAAGAGCTGGAAAGCGTCAGTCCAGAGGGTTTATAAATTCAATTCAGTTTTATTATTATCACAGCATATGCTATGCTAAAAGTGTGTGTGAATGTATATATTTCTATTGCATAGCCAAAATTACTAGATAGGCAGGGTGCAACGACTGTGGGATTTTTCTGTGTGGTGTAACGTTAGGCCCAGGTATCTACAGCATTTCACTCTCATACTCCCCTAAAAATAAATCCTTGCGAACCGGAAAACTGATTTACAAGTCAGTTACAACCGAACGTAATCTTCTGTTTTGTTGGACCGAGCACTGACCGCTTGAACAGCCCCGTTACTCAAACAGAAGAGCAAGATGCGTTGTCAACAGGTGAATCGGTAAGACCGAAGATCAGAGGTGTGGACTTAAGTCACGTGACTTGGACTCAAGTCAGACTCAAGTCACCTAAAACAATTTATGAAATTATAGAACGTGTTGTGTGAAACTGCGCCTCTGCCTTCTTTCTCTACATTTTTTTAAAAAACTATTGAAATGGTTTTTAAATTTGGTGAAGAGCTCATTATGTGTTGCGCATTTCATCCGTTTCTTTAACGCTATCACTCACTGCTTCCCCGGTGCCACCACGGCTGACAAATTTAAAAAAACTCCAGGACCTGATGCCGTCGCTCCCGTCCTCCATCACAAGAGTGATAGTCCATGTCGGAACAAATGACACAGCTCTTCACCAGTCTGAGCTGACAAAATCAGATTTTAACCGTCTTCTTAACTTTTTAAAGCAGTGTGGAAAGTCTGTTTTTATCTCTGGTCCCATTCCCACAGTTGGTTGCGGTGCTGGCCGCTTCAGTAGAATCCTTGGCCTCCACGACTGGCTCCAGTCCGCCTGCAGGGCTCACCGTGTGTGTTATGTGGATAATTTTAATATTTTCTGGCAAAGAATGTCTCTTTTTAAGACAGACGGACTTCACCCAAACAAACGGGGCTCAGAAATGTTAGCTGCTCACATACAGCATGTGGTGCGGTCCACACATGACTTACGTGAATGACTAATCATTCATGCAGCACACCTGGACACACCACCGCTCACTGAACAGATCTCTGCCTCACTGCCACAAACAACTGTCTCCACCTGCTGGCATGTAAAGCCGTCTGCTCCCAGCGCTGTTCCAAAGACTTCTATTCCTGTCATCATCACGCATAGACCAGTAAACCAAAATGTGCACATCCAACACAGAAATATTAGTAATCTCTTAAGGATTAGGACAACTGCACCAACTCCAGCACCCAGAACAAACTCATTTAAAATGGCTCTCTTCAATGTGAGATCAAGTAAGACTTTTATCTTAAATGATTTTATCTTGTCTGCAAATCTAGATTTTATGTTTTTAACTGAATCCTGGTTGCAAATGAATGACTATATCCAGCTAGCTGAACTGTGTCCGCCTCAATATGATTGTTTTAGTCAACCGAGGGTCAGTGGTCGTGGTGGTGGGCTAGTGAGCGTGTATAGGGAAAATTTAAAATGTCATCAAGTACGCTGTGATGAATTTAACTCTTTTGAAGTTCTCACTCTTAAAGTTGGAGGGCTGCAACCTGTCATATGTTATAATTTATCGCCCCCCCCAAAACTGCCTGGAGGATTTTTATCAGAACTTCCTGAATTTTTATCTACTCTGGTTTTAAATTATGACAGAATTGTTCTTTGTGGCGATTTTAATATTCATGTTGATGACCCAAACAATGTTAATGCAACTGACTTTTTAAATATGGCCACTTCTTTTAACTTCAAACAACATGTCAAAGGGCAAACACATAACCGTGGTCATACACTGGACTTGGTTTTTACCCTGGGTGTCAGCATTTCCTCTGGTCATATCTGACCACAGATGTATTGTTTTTAGCTGCGATTCGCCTGTTACTCATGCCGCCTCACCAAGCTCCGTGTGTTCTCGCATCTTTAATGAACAAAGTGTTTCAAAGTTTTGCGCATTCTTTCAGAGCCAAAGCCAACACCTGTCTGATTCCAACACCAACAATCTGGTCGATCACTTCAATCATATCTGCTTGTCGTCACTAAATATTACTGCTCCTCTGAAGGTTAGGCCTACGTCTAAAGCTAGTAAGCAACCCTGGATAAATGACAGCATTCGCAGCCTAAAAAGGGAATGCAGGAAAGCAGAGCGCAGGTGGAAAAAATCCAGTCTCCAAGTCCATTAACTCAGTCTGAAGGATTTATTAATTAACTACAATAAAATGGTTAAGGATGCGAGAACACACTATTTTTCTGAACTCATTACTACACATAAACACAATCCCAGGTTTCTGTTTAAGACTGTGGATCAGCTGGTAAACCAACCCCTCCTTGGCCTCAGCTGGAAGTAATCATGACTGTGAATTGTTTTTATCTTATTTTACCAATAAGGTGGTGTCAATCAGAGCCTCTATTACCCCTGCGGCCTCTTACTCAGAGGTTCCTCACCAGCAACAAGAGAGTTTTAACCAGTTTTATCCCATCGAATTGTCTGAGCTTTTAAAAACAGTATCACAAATGAGAGTGTCCTCCAGCCCACTTGATGTAATACCTACAAAGTTTTTACTGAAAGTAACAGATTCTTGTTTTCAACAGCTCCCTATCTACTGGTTGTGTCCCTGATTATTTTAAAACGGCTTGCGTGAACCCACTTTTAAAGAAACCTGGTTTAGAACGTTCCCTCCCACATAATTTTAGACCAATTTCAAAACTGCCTTTATTGCAAAGATTCTAGAAAGAATTGTGTCCAAACAGCTGCTTACTGTGCTGGAAAATAACAAATTATTTGAAAAGTTTCAGTCTGGTTTTAGGAAGTACCACAGCACTGAGACTGCCCTGCTTAAAGTCACCAATGACCTTTTAATGTCTGCTGATGAAGGCATGTGCTCAGTCCTTGTACTCCTGGACCTTAGAGCTGCTTTTGACACCATTGATCACAACATCATGTTAGACAGACGGAGGCACTGGGTGGGGATCTCTGGTACTGCCCTAGAATGGTTTTCATCCTACCTGTCAAATAGGAAGTTTTGTGTGTCTGTAAACAACTATGTCTCCTCATTCTGTCCAGTTAAATATGGTGTGCCTCAGGGGTCGGTCTTAGGACCCACTTTGTTTTCCTTGTATCTGCTTCCCCTTGGACATATTATCCATAAACATGGCATTTCTTTTCATATTTATGCTGATGACACACAAATATACTTGCCCGTCAGATCCACAGACCCTGGAATGCTGAGTTCACTTAACAACTGCCTTTGTGAAGTTAAAAAATGGATGTCAAATAATTTCCTCCAGCTGAACTCAGACAAAACAGAAATCCTGGTCATCGGGTCCCAGCAGATGGCAAATCAAATACTGCCATCTGCTGGTTCCCTAGTAAATCACATTAAGACTGTGGCAAAGAACCTTGGTGTTTGGTTTGATAGTAATTTAAATTTCGAGCAGCACACCACAAAGCTTGTTCAATCATGTTTTTATCAACTTAGAAATATAGCTAAAATTCGATCAATGTTAACTTTTAAGGACACCGAGACCATTTTACATGCCGTCATCTCATCACGCCTGGATTATTGCAACAGCCTTTTCACCTGTTTAACCCAAAAATCTATTGATCGACTCCAGACTGTCCAGAACTCAGCTGCCAGGCTTTTAACCAGAACAAAGAAATATGACCACATTACTCCTATTTTAGCTTCATTACACTGGCTCCCAGTATGTTTTAGAATTGACTTTAAAATTCTATTGATCACTTTAAAGCTCTTCATGGCCTCTCGCCTTGTTATATTTCTGACGTTTTAGTCCCATACGCACCAGCACGTACCTTGAGATCCTCGGGCAGAGGTCTGTTGTCTGTTCCAGAGTCTCGACTGAAAACTAAAGGGGACAGAGCGTTTGCTGTCAGGGCCCCGAGGCTCTGGCCGAGGAAATCAGGTCGGAGTCAGTGAACCCTTTTAAGTCCCTTCTTAAAACATACTTTATAGGAGAGCTTTTCCCGATTTTATTTGACTCTATTTTATCCCTTTTATTTTATTGTATTTTACAAATTTTATATTTATCTTAAATGTGTATTTTAGTCTTTTCAATGTTTTCATGCTTTTATCTTGGGTATTATTGTCTTTACACTTGTAAAAGCACTTTGTAACTTCTTTTTGAAAAGTGCTCTCCCTCTGGTGTATGAGCTCTGCCCTTCAGCTGAATCACTCTGTTATTCTTACTTTTAATAAATATCACAAAGTCACCCGTTAGTTGTAACGTCTTTATTTTTTAATTTCTTCAGAAGGAAATTTACCATTTCCACCACAAATCAGTAGGTGTAACCTCAGACGGCCAATCACATGTACCACGACATGTTGTTCACCATCATCCCGTCAGGTCTATGAGGGCGCTGGATTGAAAATAAATCTATAAAGTTTTATAAATTACTCTCAAAATTGGTACCACAACCTGGGGCTGCATTAAGGCTGCAGTATCAATGAGCATCGCTGCTGTCAATTTTGGAGACGTTTGTCTATGATGATCTTGGTAAAGAAAGATTTTTGGTTTAGAAACACAAACAGAACAAAAGGACGTACAGTCACAGACGTCACTACATAGATCTGAAGATCATTTTCTTTCTAACCTGCTCTGACTCCAGGACATGAACCTTCCCGTCTCCATGGTGATGACCCCGCCCACCCAAGCTGAGGAGGGATTGGATGATGGTTGCCATGTTGTCATCACCATTGTGTTTTCAAAGGAGCATGATGAAAGTGAAACGTCCTGTTTTGATCCTGCAGTCACAAGTGTTCTGAGGATCCTGTAGATCCAGCTCTGGGACAAACACAGATCCCCCCGTGGAGCATGGTGGTAAAGGATGGGCGCCGACTGAAGCAGGCAAGACTGAGGCAGGTACCTGAAAATCCTGCCCATCGTAGCCCTACACCTCGCACTGTAAAAACTCCAGCGATGCATGGGATAAAGAAAACTGGCATAATTGGGACTGGTGTGGTTAGTAATATAATAGCTGTCAAAACAAAGATGGTAAAGATATTTGCTATAAAGTTTGATCTAAGTGTAGAGTGAGTATTTAAAAATGAAGCTGAGTTGGGAAGTGACATGTAGAAAAATAGAGGCGACACAGAGTAGAGTCAGCTCCTTCTGTATCTCCGCTGAATGTAATGATGTGGCGGAGCTGTACGATCCGCAGCTTTGGCCCGCTGGGTCTTTTGTCCGACGCTATTATGAGCCTCGTCGCCTTTAGAGGAAAAGACAGAAGTCTGTCTGGTTCAGGGGATGTCCCATGAAAACGATGCTGGGATGCCTGCTGCAGTTGTGGGCGAGGATGGGATGAAGGTCAGCTGCTCCGTTGGGAGAGATGAGACATATTAAATGCGTGTTGTCTCATACAACACCCGCGGGTTGCGAGTAGGACATGCTGCTACTGATAGATCAAAACGTCTGGTTGTGGACACAATACTAGACGAGTGTGACATTCTGTGCCTGCAAGAAACCTGGATGGCGAAACAAGATCTGGATAAGTTGAACACTATACACACGAATTTCCATGGGGCTGGAGAGTCCACTACCGACCTCAGCACAAGGCTGGTTCGAGGTTCTTCTTCTTCAGAAGGAAGATACATCAGCGTTAGCTCGTCTGCTGCTTTTCAGTAACTAACATAACTTATTTGTGTGACTTTCCCCTGGAGGCTCAATGTGAGCACAGCTAAATGTACTGGATGATAACAAAACTGTTAGTGAGCTGGACTGAATAGTTGGATGGAAAACCCTGAGTTAACAGAGGCAGTCCATAAGCAGCTTCATGATACTGGTTATCCAGGACGGCCATTGTTAGTCTCACTGAGACCAGGTCAACCAGAGAGACCCAGACTCAGTTAAACCTGCTTCAGGATTCACAAGAGGAAGAAGAGAGAAGTCTTTTGGCTGAAGAAGAGGAAGCAGACAGAGTGAAAGAGTTTTTAGGATTCATTTCTGATTTGGATTCCACACACATGGAATCATTTTCATTTGCTGAATCATCATGAAGACGTTCAGAGCCTCTGCTGCTGCTGTTATTGCCTTTTACACTTCTGGAGGAATACAAATATTGGAATTTCCACTTTTACTGTCCATCAGATCGGCCGACCAATCAACAAGCAGCCTGTTTCTGCCCCGTAACAGACGTCCTCATAGGATCCAGCTGGGGCTCCTCTCTACTCCACCTGTGAAAGTGAGGGGAACATCCTGGATGATGGAGGAGCTCGGTGGATCTCTGGGTCACCGGCTGGAGGACGGAGGAAGCAGAATGACCCAGAGACAACATGCTGCCAGTGAGGACGTCCCAGCAGAGACATGGAGGGGAGGGTTACATCATCACTACACATCTGTGTGTGTGTTGAAGAACAAACATCACATGACACAGCAGTCTTTCTACAACACTTCCTCACTGACATCAGCTTGTTGTGTGGAGACATGTGTCTGTCCAGCTTCCTGTTGTGTGTTTGACTCTAGTGTTAGTGGAAGGTGCTGACTGTGATCAGAGCTACAAGCTGCATTTCAGACACATATTCGACATCGTTACAGAACACTTCTTGCTATTCGTTCTTGTAAGAATGAACTTGCAATGTTACGAGCACACAGAACGTTTCTGACAGTTAAAGACGATGTGTTCTTGATGGTGTTGGGCATCACTCCCAGCACAGAAGCCGCCTGCAGTGCTCCAAGGCTTTATCACCCAAAACAACAGAATCACGTTTATTACCAAGCAGGTTTTAACTTAGTGATTTTGCTTTTCATAAATCTAAATTATATAAAATAAAAGCAAACCAAAAACAACAACTGTAACCAAACCTGTACGCTAACCATGTAAAGTCGATTTATAATAATAAAGCAACAGCTCTCTTTCATACTACTTGAATTTTGACAGATGTCTCTTGATTTAAGTTCAAATGTTGTAAGATTACTCAGAACGTAATGACAGAATAACAGCGGTATGAAAATGAAAACATTTTACAGTTTAGGCCTTTCCATTCTATATTTATAAATAGATAGATATAGATATATTTATATCTCGCCTGAAAATCTGAGACAGAACACAGTCCACCTATCTGTCCCACTATAACCAGTCCGCCTCTCTGTGTCCCACTATAACCAGTCCGCCTTTGTGTCCCGCTATAACCAGTCCGCCTCTCTGTGTCCCGCTATAACCAGTCCGCCTCTCTGTGTCCCGCTATAACCAGTCCGCCTCTCTGTGTCCCGCTATAACCAGTCCGCCTTTGTGTCCCACTATAACCAGTCCGCCTCTCTGTGTCCCGCTATAACCAGTCTGCCTCTCTGTGTCCCACTATAACCAGTCCGCCTCTCTGTGTCCCGCTATAACCAGTCCGCCTCTTTGTGTCCCGCTATAACCAGTCCGCCTCTCTGTGTCCCACTATAACCAGTCCGCCTTTGTGTCCCGCTATAACCAGTCCGCCTCTCTGTGTCCCGCTATAACCAGTCCGCCTCTCTGTGTCCCGCTATAACCAGTCCGCCTTTGTGTCCCACTATAACCAGTCCGCCTTTGTGTCCCACTATAACCAGTCCGCCTCTCTGTGTCCCGCTATAACCAGTCCGCCTCTCTGTGTCCCGCTATAACCAGTCCGCCTCTCTGTGTCCCGCTATAACCAGTCCGCCTCTCTGTGTCCCGCTATAACCAGTCTGCCTCTCTGTGTCCCACTATAACCAGTCCGCCTTTGTGTCCCACTATAACCAGTCCGCCTCTCTGTGTCCCGCTATAACCAGTCCGCCTCTCTGTCCCGCTATAACCAGTCCGCCTCTGTGTCCCGCTATAACCAGTCCGCCTGTGTGTCCCACAATAACCAGTCCGCCTTTGTGTCCCACTATAACCAGTCCGGCTTTGTGTCCCACAATAACCAGTCCGCCTTTGTGTCCCACTATAACCAGTCCGCCTTTGTGTCCCACTATAACCAGTCCGCCTGTGTGTCCCACTATAACCAGTCCGCCTTTGTGTCCCACTATAACCAGTCCGCCTGTGTGTCCCACTATAACCAGTCCGCCTGTGTGTCCCACTATAACCAGTCCGCCTTTGTATAATACAAATGTATAACTGATAATAACGAGCCAGGGCAAGAATCTACACCAAGCTGATGTGATGCGTCTTGCGCTGTGAGTCACGGTAACTAACTGAAAGGGTTTTGCAAAATAAAATCTAAAATCTGAGGCGCAGACTACTTTATCTGAGTGGCTGAAGTGAACATTTGTGTGGATTTGTGGTGATATTTCTGTCTGATCAGAAGTGTTTTCATTAAGTTTCGTTTATCCACCTCCTCCTCTCTCATCCAGTAGTACAGTCCCAAAGGGTGCTGTGTCTGCAGACGGTCTGAAGGGGCCAAATCAGCAGAGGAACATCGCAGGCTTATGTACAGCAGAGTATAAGCAGGTAGAATGTTTAAAAATGCTATCAATTGTCATTAAATAATAACGTTATTCTCGTAATATTATAGCCTATGTTGATAGAGATTCTGAATGAGCAGAAAGTTTTGAACTGACTCAGCAGAGATGATATAACATGATAATATTTGAATGCACACTGTATGTGCATTCAGATATTTAAGATCTGTGTGCAGCATGAAGGGACTACAAACTTATGTTTCGTTATACAGCAGCCTTGTGTTGTATAATGACAGATAAACAACCTTGTGAAAACTATAAGAGAAACATATCTAAAAGCAACACAGAATGCCTGAGCGCTTATTATATTTGGATATGTCACCTGCCACCTAAATTTGTGTTTCCCTTTATATTAATAAAGATTAGTAAATCCCTGTTTTAATGGTGAATTTCTTATCTTTTTTCTTCCATCTAGTGGCCACTTACATGAACTTAATACTTTTATTCCTCGTTTCATCTCAGTTTACTGTTCATCACATTTTTATTTTTTTTGGTAACACTTTCTATGAAGGTCATCGCTATAATGACTCATGCATATATTTATAAAGCGATATAATGCGTTCATAAAACCTTATAACAATTGTTATAATGTCTTACAAACATGCATTAGGTGCTATTGCAAAGTTCATAATGTCCTCACAACTATTTTATTACAAATCAGATCCATCTTGATGCATCTTTTTTCCTACGTGATTTCTGGATAATTACTTACAGTATGTGTGCAGGACACCAGTTCAGCTTGAACCTTGTGTTCTCATTCCTCGACAAGTTAAGTAGTAATGACGCACAACTAATTAACATTACTCATTACTAACTGAGCTACTTCATATACAATCTATGGTGTCACAAAAAACTTATTAAACTAAAGATTAGAAGTAGTCTGTAGAAAGATTAACATAAACAGGATAATAATTACAGAACATAAGCCTCTGTTTATATTATTCTTATCATCATTTCAGCTGACACAGCCATATACTCTGTAAAGTATTTCAGTTTGGTACATAATTTGATAGATGAAGTATTTGTTGACTCATAATTTCGATTTTATGATTTAATGCTTTGCAGTAATTTCTTCATTGTTTGATTTTACTCTTAATGAGCCAATTATTGAAGTGCATTTTTTCTCTTTTTGTCATGTTTTATGTTAAAAAGAGGAAAATAACTCTCACAGTCTAATTTGAAATGAATTTGAAACTGTATTGACTTTTAGTGTTTTATAATCTTAATTATTATAATTCTTAAGTTTCTTTTAAATTTCCCGTGTTTGATTAGAACTAAGGGTGGGTGGAAGGTTTGCTACAACTAACATTATGGCAACACCTGCAGACTCTTTACTACCATAAGACCCCCAAATATATCTGACCGCAGCTGGAGGATGTGCGTGGGCCGAGAAAAACGTCATCACGTTTTCAATTTCCGTCACGTCTGCGGGCTGCAGGACTTGATCTGAAGAGCTCCGACAGTCACAGAGGAGACCAGGACCAAGAGCGGGATGGAGGAGGACAACCAGGACCCGGAGCCCCGGAGCAACAACGTCCCCGGAGGACAAACAGCAGGCTCGAGCTCTGATAGCACCGATGTTCAGGTCAGTGTTCATGAACACAGCTAGCAGCTAACAAGAAGCTAACGTGGCGTTAGCTCGGCCTGGTTCCGACACGTAGCTTCATATTGACTGTAAACAAGATGTAATGTAGCAGGATTCAACAGTGGAGCCATCAGAACCCCGTATCTCTACAGAACCCACACTTAATGTGACGGTCGGACCCGGAGAGGAGGAGGAGCAGGAGGAGGAGGAGGAGGAGGAGGAGGTCTCTTGTAGCATGTAGCCTGCTGCCTGGGTGTTAGCATGCTAGCTAGCGGGACAAATCTAACGTTTTCTTCCGGTTCGGCCGTTAAGGGAAAGTTAAATTACATTGTTGTGAAAGCTGTTAGGCTTTTTAGATGAAGCCTTTATTGTGTAAGAAAATCAAGACCCCAGTTAGAGAACAAATGTTTGACCATAGAGGGTCAGAGATCGAAGCAAAGTGGAGTCCCATTGTTTTACCAGAACAGAGACCCGAGTTGACATGAAACCCTGTAACAACTGACTCTCAGCTTCTTCAGGACCTCCTTTTATAGCTCTGTTTCTGAGCATTATATAATCTCTTGGCTCTCTTTCCTGCTGCACCTGGATCTGTGGAAAGTCCCAGATATTCGAGGGTGTCTCTTATCTCACTGCCCCCCCTCCTTTGGCCTTGGCTTACTGCTTACTGCTGATCTTAATATCTCAACCTGACTTTGTGGAATAAGCTGGTGTCTTTTGTCTTTCTGTGTGCTAGAGACAGGACTTTCTTACTGTGCACTGTTCTTCTGCTGAGCCCAGGCAGTCAGATACATAGAGAAGCACTCACACCGAGCTACAGAGTTTTAACACAGCGATCTTAACTTTGCCGTCTATATGGAATATATTGGTTATAATATACAGTGAGGAAAATAAGTATTTGAACACCCTGCTATTTTGCAAGTTCTCCCACTTAGAAATCATGGAGGGGTCTGAAATTGTCATCGTAGGTGCATGTCCACTGTGAGAGACATAATCTAAAAAAAATCCAGAAATCACAATGTATGATTTTTTAACTATTTGTATGATACAGCTGCAAATAAGTATTTGAACACCTGTCTATCAGCTAGAATTCTGACTCTCAAAATGTCCACCTCCACTCCATTTATTATCCTAAATTAGATGCACCTGTTTGAGGTCGTTAGCTGCATAAAGACACCTGTCCACCCCATACAATCAGTAAGAATCCAACTACTAACATGGCCAAGACCAAAGAGCTGTCCAAAGACACTAGAGACAAAATTGTACACCTCCACAAGGCTGGAAAGGGCTACGGGGAAATTGCCAAGCAGCTTGGTGAAAAAAGGTCCACTGTTGGAGCAATCATTAGAAAATGGAAGAAGCTAAACATGACTGTCAGTCTCCCTCGGACCGGGGCTCCATGCAAGATCTCACCTCGTGGGGTCTCAATGATCCTAAGAAAGGTGAGAAATCAGCCCAGAACTACACGGGAGGAGCTGGTCAATGACCTGAAAAGTGCTGGGACCACCGTTTCCAAGGTTACTGTTGGTAATACACTAAGACGTCATGGTTTGAAATCACGCATGGCACGGAAGGTTCCCCTGCTTAACCCAGCACATGTCAAGACCCGTCTTCAGTTTGCCAATGACCATTTGGATGATCCAGAGGAGTCATGGGAGAAAGTCATGTGGTCAGATGAGACCAAAATAGAACTTTTTGGTCATAATTCCACTAACCGTGTTTGGAGGAAGAAGAATGATGAGTACCATCCCAAGAACACCATCCCTACTGTGAAGCATGGGGGTGGTAGCATCATGCTGTGGGGGTGTTTTTCTGCACATGGGACAGGGCGACTGCACTGTATTAAGGAGAGGATGACCGGGGCCATGTATTGCCAGATTTTGGAGAACAACCTCCTTCCCTCAGTTAGAGCATTGAAGATGGGTCGAGGCCGGGTCTTCCAACATGACAATGACCCGAAGCACACAGCCAGGATAACCAAGGAGTGGCTCTGTAAGAAGCATATCAAGGTTCTGGCGTGGCCTAGCCAGTCTCCAGACCTAAACCCAATAGAGAATCTTTGGAGGGAGCTCAAACTCCGTGTTTCTCAGCGACAGCCCAGAAACCTGACTGATCTAGAGAAGATCTGTGTGGAGGAGTGGGCCAAAATCCCTCCTGCAGTGTGTGCAAACCTGGTGAAAAACTACAGGAAACGTTTGACCTCTGTAATTGCAAACAAAGGCTACTGTACCAAATATTAACATTGATTTTCTCAGGTGTTCAAATACTTATTTGCAGCTGTATCATGCAAATAAATAGTTAAAAAATCATACACTGTGATTTCTGGATATTTTTTTTTAGATTATGTCTCTCACAGTGGACATGCACCTACGATGACAATTTCAGACTCCTCCATGATTTCTAAGTGGGAGAACTTGCAAAATAGCAGGGTGTTCAAATACTTGTTTTCCCCACTGTACAATTTCAGTGCTTTTTTTTGGCCTGGATGCATAATTCTGGTCTCCTTTGAAAAGTCAGAAGCTAATGAATATAAATCCATTGTACATGAACATATGTATTTTACAGACTACATGGAGATGCAATGAAGAAAAAATATATTTGGTTAAAAAACACCATGTTGTAATGCAATAAACCATCATAAGGAAGATTTATAATGCAACTGAATATCTTCTAATACACCTAGAATGCAATTGTAACTGTAAATTTTATGAAAATAAACCTACAACAGTTATCATACAACATTTTCAAAATATACCAGGCGAATGTCTATATTTTGGCAATATAAAAATGGGGCAAAAATAAAAACATTAAGTCAGCGGTTTTGACGATCGCGTGCTGACGATCTGATGCTTGACGATGCAACGTGGTGACGTCCATGGAAGGGGGAGCCCATGGTTATGTACATATAAATGTCTCATTCTAAGGTAATGAAAACATAATGGTTTATTATGTACGGTCTTTACACACCACTGAAAACAGTTATGGATCTTATATTGCATTTCTGTCGATAGATCCTCAGAAATATTAAACACTGAACCTTTAAGGTTACGAAAAGATCATGGTTAGGGTTAAAATAACTACGTACAACAGTAAGTTTACTTACGTAACTCGCGTAACTTAAATATAAATAATTAATGAGTGTTTTTTAGTTTCACACGGGAGACGGACCCCGGTCTCCTGGTTCAAAGTCGGGGTTCTGGCCCTCCATCCACCACAACCAAGTCCTTACTTAGGCTTTTATGTTAAATATCATAAACCTACCTTACCCGTCAAAAACTGACACTACAGGGCTTCCCTCACTGCATTGAACTATGACGCTATAGGGATACACAGTGCGTTACAAACTGAAGCCGATGGATCTTGACCATGCGTCCTTCTGTGTTGAGTCGGGGCGTGAGATCGGATTTCCAGTCACCTGAAAAAGTGTTAGCAATATTGTGTCCTGCCACTGGGCAGCTCAAAAGCCAGACATTGTGGACAAAATATCAATCAATATCAATGTCAGTTTTATTTATATAGCACACTTAAAACAACCAAGGTGCTTTACAGGTTAAAATCACAACAATAATGCAGTGATTGGGTCAATGACGTGATGCCTACATTTTGTGTCCAACTGGATTTTTTTCACAAAAAAAAGGTTGAAAGCATAAAAGCATACCATATAAATACAGGACCTCTCCCATATATGTACTCACCTTTAACTTTAAAAAAAAAAAACATTAGCTGTTTGTAATGTTTCTGATAATTGAAATGTCAAAATGTCATGCGGTGCGACCGTCCGGCCATGACTGCTGTTTTGAAAACTTCTTTGGAATTTAAATCTTTTCAAAATTGTGTTTTGCCCTATTTGGCATGATTTCCAAAGTGTTTTGTCGTCCTCTACAAAATCGCAAAGTATCTGTATTTATATTTCCATAATAATACACAAGCAAACTTTGTCCGATGATATCATGTGGTGCGACCATTTTGGGACTTTTATATTGAAATCCATTAGACGTTGAATAATGTACCAATTTGCCAAGGACCCATTGAAACAGCAAGTAGGTTTGTAACTGTCTCTCAAAGCTGGAAAAATGTAAAATTGTAACAGCTGGTATGTAGTTGCCACGTTTGGATATCATGTGGTATGACCTCAGAAAAACAATTAATATAAAGTTATTCCTACCAATATTTGTTTTGATTATAAATTCCATCGAGTCCTTTTGTAGGAAGCTAGCTTGTTTTGTTTAGGTGGCCTTTTCTCTGCCTGTAAATTTTGACTAAATTAGAAAATATCTTGTGGTGCGACCGGTCAAAAGTGGTTTCTATGAAGGGCAATTAAGTTTTTGTCCTTTTTATTTTCAATTTGACTTTTACATATAAAGTACTTTTTTTTTGTAGTATAATTTGGAATAGATTTTTCTGCAATTTGACACTTTTTCTTACATTTCAGAAACAACGGATTATTTTTAGTCTTACTAAAGTATCAATATCATGAGAAAAATGCCCAAAATATTTAGAACTTGTAAATTCACTTTGGTAACTTTCTAACATTAGTAATATTTAATTACTTGTATTACCAGATGCCACTACCAGGTAAAGAAAAACTGCTTGGCATGGACAGCATGTAAATTTTGACCCTGCAGCAAGAGCGGAGTCGCTAAAAGAAGCAAAAAATATTGCATCTTAAAGAAAAATTTAAAGAAAAACTATATGAAGCAACATGTTGCTCTTGTGCGTTTTTCCATTTCCTAGGAGGAAATGCATTTTTTTCTTGTGAACATGTTGGCGTAGGAGCCCATCCTCACTTGATTTATTGCACTTAGAGATTACGTTGACATGTAAAGTGTATTATAAATAAAATGTATTTATTATGCTGCTTTACGACCCATGTTTACGTTTTTAACGACCTCTATTGGCCGTGTTGGCTGTGTCAAACCCAGGACTTTCACACAGGAGAACCGCGTTCGATTCCACTGTGAAATCAAGTAAATGTAGTTATTTTCAGTTTTAAGCCAACTGTAGTCCTAACAAAATGTAGCAAAGCATTTATTTCAATGGAAATGCTGGTGCCTTGAACATCCTGTTGTGTATGCCAGCCACTGGACTTCACTGTCTTTTAAATGTGGCTGTTGATTGGGTAACACCTCTGAAAAGCCCCAATAAATGAGAAAAAATATGGTACACAAACTGGTACACATGCACACATGCAAGGCTAGTTAGATGGTCTGCCCACGTGTCGGAATATACCACCACATCATCCATATACATTACATCGCGGCACTAGGTGCATTCCTCATTCCAAAGGCCATCACCGTGTACTGCAGAAAATGATCTGGTGTTACAAAGGCAGATATGTCTGATGCTCTTGGGGTTAAAGGCACTTGCCAGTACCCTTTGAGCAAGTCAAGTTTGGTGATATAAGTGGCAGGACCAATACTGTCAATACAGTCCTCTATGTGGGGCAAGGGAAATGAATCCTGTAGTGTCACAGCATTAACCTTTCGAAAATCTGTGCAGAAATGGGGAGTGCCATCAGACTTGGAAGCCAATAAACACGGAGAACTCCAGGGGCTACGACTAGGCTAAGCCAAACCACATCCGGTGGCGCTGCTCTGCTGGCGACCCAGACTCGCGTGCTGCTGCTGTTTTTATTTGTTGTTTTTACTCGTTTACTGTGGTTTTTTTATTGATTGTGTGAGTGTGTACAAGGGTACAGAGGAGCACCATGGCGTTATTTGCACAAGGACTATTGGCATTGATTGTCTGACAGCTTCTGAGGATGTGTCAAACTTTTCCACACTTGGAGGGTGGGCTACCACTCTCATCTACGCCAGAGACACGTTGGTGTCTCTCCGCTACACAGGAACAACATCGCCGCCCGCGGATTTTTTCAACCTGCCCGAGGCATTTAAAATCCTGGCATCTCGCAAAAACACTATGGAACAGAGGCCGACGTGGTGGGACCCGACAGCGTCTCCGCCGGAGAGTCAGTAGACCTCCGCTGCCCGGCATGATCCTGAGCAACGTTCGCTCTCTTAAAAGCAAAATGGAGGAGCTCCATACCAACATGAGGGTATGTTTTGAATACCGCGCGGCAGGTTAGTTGGTATTTACGGAGACTTGGCTCCACGAAGACATCCCCAACTCCCTGATCGAGCTGGAGGGTTTCTCCCTTGTCCGTGCAGGACAAGGATGAAACTTCGGGGGTAAGTTGAGGGGGAGGTATCTGCGTTTTTGTGAGTGACGGCTGGTGCAGGAACTGTTCTGTGAGAGAGACTGTGTGCAGCCCTGATATTGAATTGCTGTGCATTTCTCTAAGACCCGACCTCCCAAGGGAGTTTGGCAATATTGTAATTTGCTCAGCGTATGTGCCCCCCAGCGGGAATGCGGCTCGAGCTGCAGCTCGTGTTGCAGACTGTGTCCACGATCAACTGCAACGCACACCAGGAGCCCCAGGCTTTATTCTTGGAGGTTTTAACCACTGTAAACTGGAACTGTCCCTTCCTGGACTGGAAGTGTGGCACTTGAGAAAATAGAGTGCTGGACAAATGTTATGGTAATATAAGACATGCATACAGGGTCAGTCCAAAGCCCTTGTCAAACTCGGACCATAACACAGTCCATCTGATAACCACCTATAAGACATACATCACCAGGATCACCATCACATCTATGGACTCTCTGGGTCTCCATGAAAGCTGTTACAAACATGACAACACATAAAAAGGGCCTCATAACATATGATAAGCTGAGTAAAGCAAACAAACTTAATGATTTCTGTCTCAGGTTTGATACACAGGACTACTCTTTGCAATGCAATAATGTACTACAGTCAATTACCCCTGACCCTTGTTCAGGGTTAGTAGTTGATCCCCTCAAAATCCAGTCACTTTTCAGCCATGTATGCAAAAAGAAATCTGAAGGCCCTGATGGCATCTCTCCTTTTCTTCTTAAGACCTTTGCTGCAGAGCTAACCCCAGCATGGTGCCCTGTCTTCCAGAGGGTCTACAGAAACCCTGTCCTACAGAAAACAATTATTGTAGACCGGTGGCTTTAACTTCTGTTGTCATGAAATGCTTTGAAAAATACATGGTATCCGTACTGAAATCTGAAGTCAATCCTGAACTGGATCCACTCCAGTTTGCTTATAGGCAGGGGAGGAGTACAGACGATGCAATTAATAGCATCACCCACCTAACTCTTAAGCATCTGGAGAATCCTAAGGCCTATGCACGCCTTTTGTTCATTGATTTTAGTTATGCTTTTAATACATTACAGACTCATCTGCTCTTACAGAAAATAACCCAGATGAATGTTAATCCTTTTATTATTAAGTGGTTTTATTCTTCTTTTTTTTTTTTTAACAGATAGAACCCAAAATGTCAGTATTAACGACTCACTTTCAGAATCCAAACGCATCAGTGCAGGTGCACCTCAGGATTGTGTAACTTTTCCGGTCCTGTTCACCCCTTACACAAACGACTGCACCCATAGTCTCCCGGGCAACCTGTTTTTTTAAACTTTCTGATAAATTCTCAGCCTGCTTCACCAGAACTCAGACCCGTCAGTGTACTTCACGGAGGTTAATAAATTTGTTCAGTGGTGTGACAAGAACTATCTCCCCATTAACACTAAAAAAAAACGGAGGAGATGGTGTTTGACCCTCGGTGGTGGGGGATTATACCCCACTGTCCATTCACAGGGAGGAGATCAAACAGGTCACTTATTATAGGTATCTGGGTATCCACCTGGATATCCTCTTAAGTTGGGGTGGTCATGTTGACTATGTATGTTCCCGTTTACAACAAACGCAGACTCAGGGTGTTTGGTGTCAGCCAGAACATAATGTTTTGCATGGAGAGCAGGACCAAAACATGGTACCCAGGCCGAAACTGTCGTTCCACCGCTTATCAAACCACCTCTTCATCTTACTCTGAGAAGAGGAAAGAGTATCTCTGGCTAAGGAGGAGGCACAGTGCAGCCGCTCCTTGCACTGAGAAACAAAATCTAACACATTGGTCACAGTACCAGAATCCGACAAACTGCTACTTCAGCACATTCATAGGGCCAAACAGAAGTTCAGTGGGGCTGAACCTGAGGGACTCTTGCTTGGCCTCACAACAGGTGAAAAGAACAAAAGGCACCCCTTCATCCCAGTCCTTTTCAGTGTCATACTTGTGTAACATGGATTTGTGCGTTTGATGCCATGGCTCCAGCGCACCTTGTGACTCTGGATGGTAGGACACCACATGGGCCACGCCCAACACCTGCATAGTCTGTGTAAATATTTTAGAGAGAAACTTAGTTCCTTGATCGGTCTGCACAACTTTTGGCAGCCCATAGGTGGTAAAGAACTTAGTTGACACTCTAAGCACAGCTGGTGCGGAGATTCTCAGTGGAATAGCCTCAGGAAACCGAGTGGAAGCACACATTATGGTCACCAACAACTGATTACCTGCCTTTGTCTGGGGCAGTGGGCCCACAGTCCACAATGAAACGTTCAAAGGGCTCCGCAACAGCTGGAATAGGACGCAGAGGGGCTGGAGAAACTACCTGATTTGGCTTCCCCACCATCTGGCAGATTTGGCAAGTGTTACTTTTTTTTGCGTTTCAAATTAAATCAGATTTGACGCTCGAGACATAACGTTACATCATTGGACCTGCAAGTCTCGATGGCAGTATTGATAAGCTCGATCCCCATCCCTAGTAATTGGCTCCTAACACCAGCAGCTTTCACACTGCCTTATTTCACAGAGGTATTGCACTGGCCCGCTGCATTTTATGAAAGGTATGGTTCAGATTTTATTTGCCTTAGAGCAGAGAAAGTTGGTGGCAGAGACAGAAAGACGGAACGATCCGTTTGTAAAAAGCCACAGCCGACATGCCGCGAGGTGTGCAGCTTGTCGCATGCAGCTCTTTATCGAACAGCTCACTTTGTCTGCTCCTGACTGATACTCACTGCAATATTTCAAACTGGTCTGCTGTCAGAAAACTGTTAAATGACGGTTGTCTTGTTGTGTAGATGCATTTTTGATGAATAAGAGCGGTCAGCGCTAATCTCACTTACAGATTGCATTTCCTGTGACTACTTAGAAATAAAAGTCAACTTGTGTTAAATGCCAGTTTAATGCTTTTAATGTGAAGCTGCAGTTGCAGGAAATGTTCAGTTTGCATTAGACGAAAAGTAATACAGCATAATAAAGCTGTTGTTCACTTGCACTTGAAGCCAAAGTGTTCAAACGTTTTTCCTTGAACTTATTTTTACTCCGTCTTGAAAATTGAGCGAAGTACAATACTTTAAACAATATATTCTTAAGTAAAAGTAAAATTGCAGATTTTTGAAAAACTACACAACTATAGTAACGGGAGTAATTGTAATTTGTTACTTCCCACCTCTGTCATTTATTTAGTATGTAGTACATACTGAGTGTGTATGTAAGACAGTACATACTCACTGTGCGGTACAGTAGGTTAGTATGTGATTTCAAAGATGTGCTCTGATGTCCTTTATGGTTTTAGATAGCTCGCTCCACCATGACATCTCACTGTGTTTCTGTTTCTGTTGATATAGACAAGGAGAAGAAGACAGGGACTCAAACGCAAATCACAGCACAAATCCTTCACAACATCTGGATATTTAAAGACTCATCAGAGTGTTCACACTGGAGAGAAACCGTACAGCTGTGAACAATGTGGAAAAACTTTTGCTCTCTTAGGAGACCTAAAAAAGCACCAACTTGTTCACACTGGAGAGAAACCGTACTGGTGTGAACAGTGTGGAAACACTTTCACTCAATCAGGTGCTCTAAGAAGACACCAACGTGTTCACACTGGAGAGAAACCTCACTGGTGTGAACAGTGTGGACTAACTTTCGCTCGATTAGGAACCCTAAGAAGACACAAACGTGTTCACACTGGAGAGAAACCGTACTGGTGTGAACAGTGTGGAAAAACATTTGCTCTCTTAGGAGACCTAAAAATCCACCAACGTGTTCACACTGGAGAGAAACCGTACTGGTGTGAACAGTGTGGAAAAACTTTCACTCAATCAGGTGCTCTAAGAAGACACCACCGTGTTCACACTGGAGAGAAACCTCACTGGTGTGAACAATGTGGAAAAACTTTTGCTCTCTTAGGAGACCTAAAAAAGCACCAACGTGTTCACACTGGAGAGAAACCGTACTGGTGTGAACAGTGTGGAAACACTTTCACTCAATCAGGTGCTCTAAGAAGACACCAACGTGTTCACACTGGAGAGAAACCTCACTGGTGTGAACAATGTGGAAAAACTTTTGCTCTCTTAGGAGACCTAAAAAAGCACCAACGTGTTCACACTGGAGAGAAACCGTACAGCTCTGATCAATGTGGCAAATCTTATACCAACAGGAGAAACCTTCGAAGACACAAATGCATCCAGAAAGCATCAGTGTGACATTTTTCACAGAGCCGAGCTAGCGGTTTCCTGCTGCCCTGAATACAACCACCTGTTATCATGTGACTGTGCTGGACTAACGTCATGTGATGACAGCTGCAGAAGTTTGATTTAGAAAGAGTCATGCAGCATTCACATCAAATGCAAGTTTAATCCATGCAACGCTTTCATCGCAGGGGTTTTATTGCTGGACAGCTGCCAAGTGTTCACACACAACGTGATAACGCAAATAATCACAACTCGCCGTTACTACAGCTGTATGAACCCAAAGTAAACATTTTGCTGTGATTATATAGCAATAAACAGATCAAACTGACGCTGAAATAATTACAATATGATGCAGATTTGTTTAAACATTTGAATTCATGCTTTATCAGGCTTGTCATTAAGACAGCAGGACAACTGCTTCTAAAATGTTTGTTTTCTGAATGGAGTTTGGATCGATCAGCTCATACAGTTTTATCTGTTTTTTTAAAATAAATATGAAGTAGTAGTCCAGCAGAGGTAACAACGCTAACAACAACAACACTAGAACCGAAGCTGCTGAGAAGCTTGAGTGAAGATAAATCAACGTTGTAATCCCAAACACTAAAGTAAAAAGCCAATTTAATACATAATTAATAAATGCAGTTTATGTATTGTAGTGTTCAGAGCATAATCCAAACACACTACGGGTGTTTATTAGTCCAAAGCTGCAGCGCTGCTCCCTGCTTCTCTCCCCTAAGCCTCGCCAAGTGACTCGGTGTCATGTGACTTTCTCACTTGAGTAGAAAATATTCAACGTATTGTCCCCAACGCTCACTTCGCTTTTGGTCTGAAAGCACCATCTATTTTATCAGACAATAGCACAATTGAATTGCAGTAGCCAGGTGTCCACCAGTAGAGGGCACTGCATTTTTATAGCACTACATGTAGAATTAAAATAGTTTGAAGTAAAGTGTCACGATTTAGACCTGAATATATCCACAACACCACTAAATACCTATTCACATGGGTTATCAGCAAAAATAAGAGGTTTGGAGGTTCACGCACTCTTTAAGAAGGCCACGGGATGTGGCAAAGTCCATCTAGGTAAGTCACGGCACTCGGCAGCCATCTTTGCAACGCCTCCAGGCAGCTATTTCAGACTAACAAGATCAGGCCAGTCAGTCAGAACTGAAGAAGTCCTTTGGATGAGGGACGAAACGTCTTCCAGTATCTTCAACCAAGTCCAGTTGCCCTTGATTTTAACCTTCGTTGGATAAGATCAGGCTCCTATCTGACTGAGTGGGGAGAGAGCCAGAACTGCACTTTCTCTGCTCACTGGGACATAAAAACTACATGAATAGAATCACCTGTAAAATCTAATAAAAATCACTAAAAAGATTTGATGACAATGGCCAAATATAAGGTTTAAAAAGCTTTTTTCCTGTCACTACTACCCTTACATCAGTGGAACCACACGATGCCACCACAACTGAAATATGTTTCCCGCTCTGGCTGTGAAACGCTTTCTGGCGGGATAACTGCCATCTTTGCCGTTACGGTCTTTCCCCACAGAGTACACACTCATTCATTACAAATGTGTTCCCCAAGGTCAAGAATGAACCTCCACCCTTGCTGAAATATTATTTCTGCGTGCTTCATATATTTTTGCTATTGAGCTGTAGTTAAACATATTTACATTAAATCTGTATTTTAGATATATATTGACTTAATTTCTATTACTGAAAGTGGTTTGTTCAGACTTAAACAAATATTTACCATTATAAAGACAAGCTTAAAACAAAGAATCAATCTCTACAATAAGAACAAGGATAATGGAAATGGTTGCACGCTGCTGCTGTGCTGTTGGCTTCTGCTGGTGTCATTCGGACAATGCTTTAAAAACAAATATTCCTACGAAACATCAAACAATAACAATCAAAATGTTCGGAAAAGAGGCAAATGGTGTACTCAGACATGAACTGTCTGAGTCTGAACAACCGTAGTTTCACAAGCGACCCAAGCTGCCAGAGCAGATGATACTAATGGAAACACAATTTGAAAAAGGTATCCAGTCAGCACGAAAACATGAACTTTGATTTTTCCAGTCTGTAAATCATGCAAAGGTGATATGGGAATCTGTGTCTAAACCTAAGGGTGTCCTAGGTGGACATATATGTGGACATTTGAACATTCGGAGTATAATATCAAAAGGAGATCAAATTCAAAATCTACTGACAGATTCTAACCTAGACTGGCTAAAAATGATGATGTCAAATCATAATTTCCAGCAGACTATTCATTTGATATTGACAAATAGACCTCAATGAATTACAAGGATGTACAACTTAATAACGGGCTTCTCTGACCATAATATGGCCCTGATTGTCAGAAAACTAACAAAACAGTGTTTATGAATGTACATAAACTAGGGAATGTAGACATTCCCAAAAACCAAAAGCCACGCTTTGATAACGAATTAAATAATATTGATTGGAACAACGTTTTACAAACTATGGACTTAGATCATAGTTGTAATATTATGATGAAAACACTCTCAGGACTGATTAAGAAATATACACAAATGTTAAGTGCAAATGAAAAAGAATCTCTTCACCCTGGCTGACTAATGATATTCGCCAGTTAATGGGGGGGAAAAGTGTCCACAAAATTAATTACGGTTCTCTTTATTTCTAAGGGATTAAGAAATTGAGTTGTCAGGGAACTGCACATTGCAAAAACTACAAACTTTACACAACTGATAGCGGAATCTGAAGAAAAAAGCACTACTCCCTGGAAACATCTTAACAGTCTTACTTAACTAATAAATTAAATAATTCAAAGGCAAAGGATTGGTTTGGGTTGGATATTGCTGTAATTAAAACACACAGCTCCACTCTGTTCAAACCCATCTGATAAACATCTCCATCAGAGTTGGTAAATTTCCACAAACCTGGAAAACACCAGTCATAATGCCAATTAACAACCAAGTAAGCAATTATAGGCCAATCTCTATCCTACCAGTTCTCTCAAAGATCCTGGAAAGAATTATCACAGAACAATTGGTTGGCCACCTTCAAAATAATTTACTTTTTATTTAGACCAAGGTATTCAACTGAAATGGCCAACTGCTACCTCACCAAAAACGTTAAGGCCTCATTAGACAAGGGAAATGTAGTTGGAGCAGTGTTTCTGAGCAAGCAATTGGCTGGTTTGCATCCTATCTCGAATCAAAAGGGCAGTTTGTTAAAATCAATGCAGAATATTCAACACCCCGTCAGTCTATGGGAATTCCACAAGGTTCGATTTTGTAAAAGAGCTGGATGTCAGATGTATGCTGATGACACACTTATCTATGTATCGGCTAAAACCCCTTGGGCAGCAGAAGAGACATTAACAAGTGAAATGAATGGTGTGTCTCTAGACTGTGTCAATGTTTTTTCCCATGAGAAGAAATTCAAAACATAAGCTTTTAATTTAAATAAATCAAGAGGAAATGGAGAAATTCAAGGATTTCTAAATTCTTAGGTGTCAGTTTGGACCCCAAACTTAAATTCGATGAACATGTTAAACTACACAAAACTGTAAAGACTCATTTGAACAGCTTTAGAATGATTAGACATTACATAATCCCAACTGTTTATGCAGTGTTTCCTATACGTTCATTAAATCAATCAATCATTATTTGTCCCCGTAGGGAAATTAGTTTGCAGCACAATTAAGTAGGCATTACATCATACTGCACAGAGATAATCATCAGACATACTGATAACCACACAAATACACATAATTCCCATACCCGCACGATTAATTTAGGCAGGCCACACCAGCTGAGCATCCTGCCTATTTGGCTATATATGTGCCTTACCAGCGTAATTGCTTGAGGCACAAATCAAGATTTTGATCTATCTTTGGTAAATAGAGGGGGCCAACATCGTCGCCCAGATTGCAACCTTTCAAATGAAGGGGCAAGGGTTTGCCTCTCGTCTCCATCAATGTTTCTTGCCTTGTACATCATTCTTTCTCTATAGATACATTCCATACTTCGTAACTAAGGGGGCTTTCACACCTGAAGGTCAGCACCAAGGTCCGAACCAAAGTTCATGTTTTGATACATATGGATGGTTTAGGTTTGGTTTCACACTGCAATTGTGAGTGCACTTAAGAACTTTACATGACAGACCTGCGTCCTGTCATAATCTATGTGGGCCGGGTCTCCCTATACTTGACATTGTGCAAGGTTTCTGCCTCTTAAAAGGAAGTTTTTCCTTGCCTCTTATGCCTAGTACTGCTCTTGGTGGGAACTGTTGGGTTTCTGTAAATATCATCCCTGAGTACGGTCTATACCTGCTCTTTTATGAAAAGCGCTCTGAGATAACTGTTGTGATTTGGCGCTATATAAATAAAATTGAGTTGATTGGTTTATTGATTGAACAGTTCAGTGGGTTGCTTTGACAAGAATGAATGAATTAAAAAAATTAACATATCCATACCGTTGCCACTATATTGTTCTTATGGCATTACTACCTGCAGCACTAACTGTAAATAGTCTGAAAGTTCGAACCATCTAAGAAATGCTTTCACACTAGAAACGAACCAAACCATGGTTCAGTTTGACCCGGACCAAGACTACCTCTTTTCGTCAGACCAATTTTGGTCTGTTTGGTCCAGACCGTGGTCCGGGGGAGGTTTCATACCTTTAATTTTGGTTCAGATCAAACTGGAAAGTCCGGAACACACGAGATAGGTGTGAAAGGCCCATCAATCCCCAATAGTTTACTGATTGTTGTTGACTATTTCTGTGCCTCAGTAGCACCAGCAAATGTTGCAAAGGCCAAAACTCTTCATTGAAAAACTTTATTGTAAGTGGACATGTACATATATGGATAGAGAAATAGACACACAGATTATATGTATACATATTTATAATGTGTTTATATTTTACCTTTACATTTACTCATTTGGCAGATGCTTTTATCCAAAGCGACTTACATTTGAGGAACAACATACAATCATTAAGAGATGAGTTTTCAAGAGCTAGACAGGACACATCTACAGCAAGCACAGAGGAAGGCTGCTGGAGAGAAAGAAATCCGTAAGAAACAGATGTGGTGATTGTTTAAGTCTTTACAGAGGCTGTAAGTTGCTGTTATGAAGCATGTGTTGTTTTCTTGTTGTCCTCTTCAAATAATATGTTGGTCTTAGGGAGGCAGACACAGATTCTTCCTCTTCTGCCTCCTTCCTGAAAAATCTGTCAAACGAGTCACCTGATTGAATCCACCTGATCATGACAATGACAACATTGATGATGTTGACCAAACTGCTTAAATTAAATATGTTTTGATCTCTTAGCTTGCTCACTACTCAAGAATCTCTCTGTTCTACCAAGACAGCTGAAGCTCATTTATTTTGTCTACTAATGATGTTTCTGCTTAAACAGTAAGATGAGAGCATTCATTGATGAACTGACAGTTTGGTATAAACTTAATGTGACCATGGGACGGCCAAAGGGGGAACTGTAATAGAAACAAATAGATTTTACTTGAATTTACTTTTATTAATCTTATATGTCATTCCCTTATGCTCTTTGCTCATCTTAGTGGAAATTATAACACCACATAAGTGTACCAGTGTTTTGATATAATGACCTTCTGTGAGATTGTTTTGTTTCATGCTTTCCTGTGAGAAGGGGAGTTTCCACTGTGGTTCAAGGCTGAGAAAGGCTTTTCTGTTGGACTCCACAATAATTCTCTAGCATTAAATGTCTTCTCTGTTTCTCTGGGTCAGACTCTCTAACAGCCCTCTGGTGTATGAGCTCTGCCCTTCAGCTGAATCACTCTGTTATTCTTACTTTAATAAATATCACAAAGACAACTATTGGTTGCAGAGTCTTTATTTCTTCAGGGGGAAATTTACCATTTCCACCACAAATCAGTTGGCTCAAGGCTGCAGTATCAACGAGCATCGGTCTGCTGTCAATATTGGAGACATTTATCTCTGATAATAGCGCTCACATCTGTGTCCGCCTGCACTGGAGGAACAGGATGTTTAACCAGCTTTAAGTACCTGCTGTAATCAGCTGTTCCGCTTGTTTTGGAGAGGAGGAGACCGACTCTGGCTCTGTGTAAAAAAAACAAAAACTTCCTGACTGATGAAAACTTAAAACAACAACTTCGGACCCAGTAGGCCTATTTAGCGTAACTCCATCAGCTGTTCACTGTAAACACACAAGAGCATGATGGCTGCAGTTTCCCAGCTATAAATTTAATGCAGACATACAATCTCAGGCGGACAGCGGCAGATAACAAACTCGATAAAACAATCAAGTTCTTAAATTAACTCCAGCACAGAGAAAGCAACACAAAAATAAAATCGCAACACTTTGTAATGTTATTAAAACATTTCCAGCGACATGAGCTGCAGATTTAGCTGCAGGACTACATGCTTGTCGCCCTGACATCTGTAGTCATGAAGTCCTTTGAAAGACTGATGTTGGCCCACCTGAAGGACATTACAGGCCCCTTGTTGGACCCCCTGCAGTTTGCCTACAGGGCTAACAGGTCAGTGGATGATGCAGTCAACTTGAGACTGCATTACATCCTGCAACACCTCGACTTTCCAAAGACTTATGCAAGGATCCTGTTTATGGACCTCAGCTCGGCGTTCAACACTATCATCCCAGACATCCTCAGTACCAAACTCACCCAGCTCACTGTGCCAGCCTCCACCTGTCAGTGGATCACAAACTTCGTGACTGACAGGAGTCAGCGGGTGAGGCTGGGAAACATCACATCCAGCACTATTAGCACTGGCGCCCCCCAGGGGTGTGTGCTCTCCCCACTGCTCTGCTCCCTCTACACCAACGACTGCACCTCAGGAGATCCCTGACGGGACAAAATGCTGGTGGCAATAGGTAGGTTAACTAAAGATGAAGCTATTAATCGAACATTTTAGACATAGTTTAGCCTACTCATGGACCTGTGATTGTAATGCCACAGTCTGACTCAGCAGGCCTATTAATGATTTTTTTTTTGTTGCAGTGGAAAATGTGTCTAGATTCAAACTGACTGTAAAGTTTTCTATTTTCCATTGATACAATCTTGCTCATTTCATATTTTATTATTTTAATGCCCGTCAGACTATCAGCAGATAGTCATGAAAAACTCACTTTTAAACTACATTTATTTGCTTCAGCTGCACCACAGTCATCCTCACTCAGAAATATTCACATCATATCCAGCTGATAACTACGATAGGAATGATCCAAACTGTGCGACCACAATATGAAAGATTACTGTTAATTGATCCGTTTTATACAGATTAATTTAAACAGTGATTCCTGCAGTAATGTAGTGTTTCACCTGAACCTGACAGCTGCCTCAATGTCCACAGAATCATAGTGTTATAAAGGACAGATTTTATTCTGTGCTGTGGAGAAATCCACAATGTCCAAAGATACCTCTCTGTCCATACATCGAGTGATTGTTAAAGACTTCACCGCGGTCATGTTCAAGATCATTTTTGGGTAAAAAAAACTAACAGCCTATCTAACTCTGATTTTGGTGTTTCTAAAGACTTAACTGTGTTCCAATATATTCTTTGATATTGACAATATGAATGAGGAAATGTCAGTAAGTGCTTCAGGCCCTGCAAGAGGGGAGGAGAGAAACTCGGCATTCGTTGAAGTAAATCGCCTCCTGAGGAGGTTAGGTTCACAGCGTAAGTTGCCAGGGTTACTGATCTAGGGTTTATCTGATATCAGTCTCTGAAACCGAAAATAGTGATCTACTGTGTTACAGCTGCCATTTTGGCCGCTAGTAAAAGTTACCACAAAGCACGGGACTTCCTGTCGGCTCGGCGGCATTGTGAGGCTACCCAGCCGACCAATCACGGTGCTTACGGTCCGCATCGACGTAGTTACATTTTTGAGGAGGTGCACGTCAGGTGACAGCGTAGCCTCTGTAGCCTTGTAGCCTACGCTGGCAATTCAACGCCGAAGTTACACTTTAGTGAATTGGTGGTGTGCATGATCACAGTGTTGTCAGAATATTTAATGTATGTTATACCTGGGTTAGTGCTCCTGCAGTCATCACTGTGTATACAGAACCAGTGAGGATACGAAGCCTTAATTGAATGTGAAAGGAATGGATAATGATGTGTCTCACACATTTAATTTCACTGTCGCATGTTATCTCTTTATCATTTAAATATTTAAACCGGCAGTGGTATTTGTGCTTGTGCTATTGAGCCATAACTATTCCATATCGCACCTTTCAATTGTAAAATATATAAACCAAGTGTCAACTCAGAGGAGAGGGCCGGACTATTGTGGAGCACCGCAGATAGTTGACATGAATTTAGCTACTGAGTCTTCTTCAGACCTCAACTCGGTTTACTGATGGAATTATCATCAACTTAAAAATCCAAGATAACATCAAGTTTTTTAGTAACTAGTTTTTAATAAATCCCTGTGGATATATAA
This sequence comes from Micropterus salmoides, assembly GCF_014851395.1. Taxonomy (NCBI): domain Eukaryota; kingdom Metazoa; phylum Chordata; class Actinopteri; order Centrarchiformes; family Centrarchidae; genus Micropterus; species Micropterus salmoides. The sequence goes on from NW_024041150.1 coordinate 52,477,870, forward strand.
CCATTTAGTCTTCAGTTTAGTTTCACATCTTCACCACATATGGACAGCGTAAATGAACAAAGTCTGTAAATAAAGCGAATGACAGCTCTTGCACAGTCGCTACCCTGCGTAATGCTGCATGGTGGCTGCACAATGGCGCTACAGAGGACAACGCCAATGGAAAGATTATGTGTGTGTGTGTGAACCCTGGCAGCGAATGTACTCACGCGAGGAAAGCGTCGCCTGTTATTTCTTTCGTCCTCCACGTCAGTGATCAGCATCTCGGTCTTGCACTTATTAAAGTGTGTTGTTGTTTTGCAGCAGGATTGGCTGTTGAAATAAGGACGTTAGGAGGTGATGCTGGTGTATTTATGGTCATTTACATAGTCATTTATGGGAGGAGCCAAGGCGGGGTATGTAGCTCATGCATGTGCGCTCAATTTCACGTTGATTGGGATCATAGACTGTATATAAGAAGTGGATGTAGTCATCGTGACGTCACCCGTTGGTTTGTACACTGCCGTTAAGGCGTTGCCATGTTTGTTTGCAACCGATCGCACCGTATGTGGCCATATTTGGACGAGACGGTGGAGCTAACGGCCGTGTGCGGAGCTAGCTCGCTTGCTTAGCTATGTGCATCTGTAATTGACGTTAACTGTCATTTTAACCTGGATGACGATTTTGTCTAGTGAACAGGCTTAAAACTAAATGTACAAAGGAGTGGAAAATATTCTTGCGTATTTTTTAAACTGGTGTGTGTGTGTGTGTGTGTGTGTGTGTGTGAGTGAAGTCTTCTTCTGCACAAATGATGGCTCGGTGTCTCTGTCAGTGTATACAAGAAAGAAAGAGGTCTGGCACTTCCTAGCTACGTGGACATTCCGTGAACAGGGCATGGAAGTTTCTATTGGGTCAATTAAAGCCTATTTCACACTACACGATTTTTAGCCTTATTGGCCGCTCAGCGAGCTCGACTATCATCAGGCCGTGATCGGGAGTAAATCAGCGGTTGATCGGCGGTTGCCAGTTGTTATGTGTGAACTACTCAATGACACGTCAAAACGGCTCCCATTTCTGACACATCACTGACGTCTGGCAGATATCTAGCGTGGCAAATATCTGGAAGAATTGGCCGACTCCTCAACATCATGTGGTGTGAAAAGTGTGGAGAAGGTTTGGCCAATGAGACATGTGGCTGGCTCAACGGAAGAGAAACGGACTGTGTCACCGGAAGAGAAACGGACTGTGTCACCGGAAGAGAAACGGACTGTGTCACCGGAAGAGAAACGTAGTCCGTTTAACGTAAATAAAGTGGAAACGCTGTGTAACATTCTAAGACGACAAAAAGTAGCAGCAACAAGAAAAGTGTGGACACAGGTCATGGAGCAAAATTTTATTGAACTCTGGCAGGAGCACGAATGCCTGTATGATGTGTCGAAGGAGAAGTACCACGACCGAACAGAGAAAGAGAAGAGGTGGACAGAAATTAATAATGCTCTTCAACAGCAAGGTGAGCAAAACATGTTTTCAGTAAGAGCTATGTTAATTATTGTAATGACGAGAGATAGTACAATGCCTACATGGCAGCCGTAATAAGCACTTGATAAATGATGTTACCAGCATGACTGTCGACTTAAGTAATGCATTTTTTTTTTTGGGCCACTTTGTCTTAAAACATTACTGCAAGACCCCCCTCAGTTTCAGGGCACAGTTTAAAACGGTCAAATGAAATTCTGGAGTGCATAACAGCTGACAACAATGCATATTCTTTCTTGTTTGTCTCCTTCAGTTGAGGACGTGAAGACGAGGGCTACAAACGCAGTTTTCTAGGTTGATGAAACCAAAACCGAGTGGGAGTGGCAGCAAACCATTGATGCCTAGGCAAAGATGGCTCCTCAGGGCCATGGATTTCATTAAAACCTACATTGTTCACCGTCCATGTGAGACCACTGTAAGTCTACCGTCTACACAACTGACTGCACATATTTAGGGATAAGGTGCACCCCTGAATTTTACACAGTGCTTGTGTGAGTATAACAAATGTGGGTAGCCATTGTTACAGTAATTATGAAATGTTAGGGTGTTTTTCCATCACTAGTACAAAACGTATTATCCAGTAAAGTTGAGAATAATGTACATTAATGTTTATTTCTATAAAACTGTGATGTCAACTCTAACATTTCTGTTTCATATCCTTTGTAGCTTTGTGCTTCATTCACCGAGCGTGATGACCTCAATCTCTCTGAATCAAACCCCACCACATCAGCAGATAGCGCATCATGTTCTGCCTCCTCCCTTGAATCGTCAGATGAAAGAGCTTCTCCAACGGCTGGAGAGGAAACTCCTTCACCTACCTCAACAGAGAGCAGGATGGCACAACGGGGATCAAGCACCAGCGGAGTAAAGCGCAAGGGGATGTCAGAAACTGATATCGAGCTGCAGAAGCTTGCCTTGTTAAAGCAGAAGGCGGCAAAAATGGATGCAGAACCCACTCCTGATGTATTAGCTACATTTGGGAACCAGGTTGTATTGGAACTGAGGCTAATTTAAGACCCTGCATACCTTACACAGTTGAAAAGGGACATAATGAATATGATCTACGACACTCAGGAAACTGAAAGGCACAGATCTTCCTCTTCACATGCACCGCCTACGCCATACACATTTCAACCCATCTTGTCATCTTCGCCACCAGAATGGCCTCAACCTCAGAACACATCGTCACCTCGGACTACGTATCCGAGCTTTTTACAGTCATTGCAAGGCCATGATCACATTGACAATCTGAAGTATACTACATACAATAGTACTTATGTTTAGGTATACTTACGTGTGTGTGTGTGTGTGTGTGTGTGTGTGTGTGTGTGTGTGTGTTTGGTTATTGGGTTTTTTGTATAGTATTTTTTCATTCCTGCACTGTTGCACTTGTAAGCACATTATATATTTAACTATTATTTGAAGGCATGTTGACATTGCAGTGTTACTTTTTAAATAAATCTTTGAAACCTACATTTAAAAATGGCCTGTTTATACATATGTGAACAATTACATCATAACCATTATAGTATCTTGATCAATATCAATAAATAACAAATCAGTTGAACCACAATGGATCATGAATGTCTGACCTAAGGTCATTTATTAGTTTCTGACTGATGGGGGGGAAATGGTTCCGAAAACTACTGTATCCCTGAACTCTCCTAATGCAATAAGTAATGTAATGTTTCACTTATATTCACTGAGCCTCCCCTGAAAATGTTTGGAGGCCTACATTGTGGATGTTTTAGATATGATATAAATTTTACAATATGTGAAGTATTTGTTCCCATTCCTGCACTGTTCTTATAAACCCACTTGAACAGAGCACTTTCAGCATTGGTTGGAAGCTGCACAGTGTACAGGATATTTACTGTTAATACACCTTTTCAAATGTGATACAGTATCTTCAAACTACACAGTTAAAGGAGTTAAATCAATAAGAGGTCAATTACTGAACCACAGTGATCTTTATTGTATTTAAAACAAAAGGTAATGCAGTACACACAGTCTTATTTACTGGGAAAAATTAATCAGGACATCTATCGTCTCAGTTTCTAGACGTGTTGCTCCTGCCAATGACCACTGCCTGCTGGTGAGACAAAATACTCCTGCAGAAGGTTTCGTTGAGTTTTTGCCATAACTGGTGCATTGCGTCCTCTTCTATGCGCCACTGGATGTAAAGCCCCCACCCCTTGATTCCTCCAGACTCCATCAACTGTGTTGTGGTCGGTATTCTCCAAGTCTGCAAAGGCTGGCGGTGTATACAAGTCAGAACTGCGCTCGCGGAGGAAGTTGTGGATGCACAGGGAGGCCATTGTTATCTTCACCACCTTGTCTGGCTCCAAGCATATGGTGGACCTGAAAACTCTCAACCTTTTTGCAAGAATGCCAAATGCATTCTCTACGGTAATAATAATAATAATAATAATCCTTATTTGTAGAGCACTTTTCAAAAACAAGATACAAAGTGCTTTAACAAGTGTAAAGAATAATACAAAAAAAATTAATATAAAATTAGTAAAATACAATAAAATAAAAGGGATAAAATAAAGTCAAATAAGATCGGGAAAAGCTCTCCTATAAAAGTATGTTTTAAGAAGGGACTTAAAAGAGTTCACTGACTCAGCCGACCTGATTTCCTCGGGCAGGCTGTTCCAGAGCTCGGGGCCCTGACAGCAAACGCTCTGTCCCCTTTAGTTTTCAGTCGAGACTCTGGAACAGACAACAGACCTCTGCCCGAGGATCTCAAGGTACGTGCTGGTGCGTATGGGACTAAAAGGTCAGAAATATAACAAGGTGAGAGGCCATGAAGAGCTTTAAAAGTGATCAATAGAATTTTAAAGTCAATTCTAAAACATACTGGGAGCCAGTGTAATGAAGCTAAAATAGGAGTAATGTGGTCATATTTCTTTGTTCTGGTTAAAAGCCTGGCAGCTGAGTTCTGGACAGTCTGGAGTCGATCAATAGATTTTTGGGTTAAACAGGTGAAAAGGCTGTTGCAATAATCCAGGCGTGATGAGACGAAGGCGTGTAAAATGGTCTCGGTGTCCTTAAAAGTTAACATAGATCGAATTTTAGCTATATTTCTAAGTTGATAAAAACATGATTGAACAAGCTTTGTGGTGTGCTGCTCGAAATTTAAATTACTATCAAACCAAACACCAAGGTTCTTTGCCACAGGCTTAATGTGATTTACTAGGGAACCAGCAGATGGCAGTATTTGATTTGCCATCTGCTGAGAACTGATGACCAGGATTTCTGTTTTGTCTGAGTTCAGCTGGAGGAAATTATTTGACATCCATTTTTTTAATTCACAAAGGCAGTTGTTAAGTGAACTCAGCATTCCAGGGTCTGTGGATCTGACGGGCAAGTATATTTGTGTGTCATCAGCATAAATATGAAAAGAAATGCCATGTTTATGGATAATATGTCCAAGGGGAAGCAGATACAAGGAAAACAAAATGGGTCCTAAGACCGACCCCTGAGGCACACCATATTTAACTGGACAGAACGAGGAGACATAGTTGTTTACAGACACACAAAACTTCCTATTTGACAGGTAGGATGAAAACCATTCTAGGGCAGTACCAGAGATCCCCACCCAGTGCCTCAGTCTGTCTAACATGATGTTGTGATCAATTGTGTCAAAAGCAGCGCTAAGGTCCAGGAGTACCAGGACTGAGCACATGCCTTCATCAGCAGACATTAAAAGGTCATTGGTGACTTTAAGCAGGGCAGTCTCAGTGCTGTGGTACTTCCTAAAACCAGACTGAAACTTTTCAAATAATTTGTTATTTTCCAGTACACAATTCTTTCTAGAATCTTTGCAATAAAAGGCAGTTTTGAAATTGGTCTAAAATTATGTGGGAGGGAGGGATCTAAACCAGGTTTCTTTAAAAGTGGGTTCATGCAAGCCGTTTTAAAATAATCAGGGACACAACCAGTAGATAGGGAGCTGTTGAAAACAGAGATCAAATGGGGCCCAACAGAATCTATTACTTTCAGTAAAAATTTTGTAGGTATTACATCAAGTGGGCTGGAGGACACTCTCATTTGTGATACTGTTTTTAAAAGCTCAGACAAGTCGATGGGATAAAACTGGTTAAAACTCTCTTGTTGCTGGTGAGGAACCTCTGAGTAAGAGGCCGCAGGGGTAATAGAGGCTCTGATTGACACCACCTTATTGGTAAAATAAGATAAAAACAATTCACAGTCATGATTACTTCCAGCTGAGGCACAAGGAGGGGTTGGGTTTACCAGCTGATCCACAGTCTTAAACAGAAACCTGGGATTGTGTTTATGTGTAGTAATGAGTTCAGAAAAATAGTGTGTTCTCGCATCCTTAACCATGTTATTGTAGTTAATTAATAAATCCTTCAGACTGAGGTAATGGACTTGGATGGATGGATTTTTTCCATCTGCGGTCTGCTTTCCTGCATTCCCTTTTTAGGCTGCGAATGCTGTCATTTATCCAGGGTTGCTTACTAGCTTTAGACGTAGGCCTAACCTTTAGAGGAGCAGTAATATTTAGTGACGACAAGCAGATATGTTTGAAGTGATCGACCAGATTGTTGGTGTTGGAATCAGACAGGTGTTGGCTTTGGCTCTGAAAGAATGCGCAAAACTTTGAAACACTTTGTTCATTAAAGATGCGAGAACACACGGAGCTTGGTGAGGCGGCATGAGTAACAGGTGAATCGCAGCTAAAAACAATACATCTGTGGTCAGATATGGTCATGTCCACTAATTCCACAGAGGAAATGCTGACACCCAGGGTAAAAACCAAGTCCAGTGTATGACCACGGTTATGTGTTTGCCCTTTGACATGTTGTTTGAAGTTAAAAGAAGTGGCCATATTTAAAAAGTCAGTTGCATTAACATTGTTTGGGTCATCAACATGAATATTAAAATCGCCACAAAGAACAATTCTGTCATAATTTAAAACCAGAATAGATAAAAATTTAGGAAGTTCTGATAAAAATCCTCCAGGAGGTTTTGGGGGGTGATAAATTATAACAAATATGATAGGTTGCAGCCCTCCAACTTTAAGAGTGAGAACTTCAAAGGAGTTAAATTCATCACAGCGTACTTGATGGCATTTAAAATTTTTCCTATACACGCTCACTAGCCCACCACCACGACCACTGACCCTCGGTTGACTAAAACAATCATATTGAGGCGGACACAGTTCAGCTAGCTGGCTATAGTCATTCATTTGCAACCAGGATTCAACGGATTTAAAAACATAAAATCTAGATTTGCAGACAAGATAAAATCATTTAAGATAAAAGTCTTACTTGACAGTGATCTCACATTGAAGAGAGCCATTTTAAATGAGTTTGTTCTGGGTGCTGGAGTTGGTGCAGTTGTCCTAATCCTTAAGAGATTACTAATATTTCTGTGTGGATGTGCACATTTCGGTTTACTGGTCTATGCGTGATGATGACAGGAATAGAAGTCTGTGGAACAGCGCTGGGAGCAGACGGCTTTACATGCCAGCAGGTGGAGACAGTTGTTTGTGGCAGTGAGGCAGAGATCTGTTCAGTGAGCGGTGGTGCGTCCAGGTGTGCTGCATGAATGATTAGTCATTCACGTAAGTCATGTGTGGACCGCACCACATGCTGTATGTGCGCAGCTAACATTTCTGAGCCCCGTTTGTTTGGGTGAAGTCCGTCTGTCTTAAAAAGAGACATTCTTTGTCAGAAAATATTAAAATTATCCACATAACACACGGTGAGCCCTGCAGGCGGACTGGAGCCAGTCGTGGAGGCCAAGGAGTCTACTGAAGCGGCCAGCACCGCGACCAACTGTGGGAATGGGACCAGAGATAAAAACGGACTTTCCGCACTGCTTTAAAAAGTTAAAAAGACGGTTAAAATCTAATTTTGTCAGCTCAGACTGCCGAAGAGCTTTGTCATTTGTTCCAACATGGACTATCACTCTTGTGATGGAGGACGGGAGCGACGGCATCAGGTCCTGGAGTTCTTTTAAAATGTCAGCCATGGTGGCACCGAGGAAGCAGTGAGTGGTAGCGTTAAAGAAACGGAGGTTTCTGGTTATGGAGTCACCAATTATTAGTGTGGTTGGGGAGAAAAGAGGACAAGGAGATGCCGGTTGTGTGGTTCCAGAGCAGGACTGAGCAGAATTTGCTTCAACACTGCGTGCGGACTGAGGATGGAGTGTGTGAGCTGCCGAGTGTTGTGTTGGAGTAGCAGTGACAGACCTGAGAGAAGGGCTACCCGACGGTGCAGGGTGGAGACAGCCTCCGGAGCGTCTGAGCACAGCCTCCTTCAGGATCCTACGTCGGGAAGCGGAGGTTTTTGACCGCGATGACGGCCGCCGATCAGGCCCGGCGGCAGACCGGCGGCCCAGTGCAGGAGATGTAGCCGGTGGAGGAGATGCAACAGTATCGGGAGGCACTGTGCGCCAAAAGAGATCCGTATCAGGGAGACTCGAAGCCGCAGGTGCATCCGCTGGATGGACCGGAGTGTCGTTAGACAAGGCTGCATAGCGGTTGGAGAGGCCGATGGACGGAGGAGAGGCAGCCCCATCCGAGCCTCTCTTGCAGCCACGGACCACCACTTCAGCCCAGGTTGACTGATGCTTCGGAGTCGAGCAGGATGAAAGCCTGGGAAGACTAGAGGGGTCCCAAAACACGGTGTCCTGGATGTTAGCGGTTGCGCTAAGAGAAACAATCTGTTTGGCTTGTACTGAAGCCACATCCATAAAGCCAGTCAGCAGGGAATCTTTCTCTTTGAGTCGTCGGATGTCTTCCATAAGGTCAGCAATCTTCTTGTTTGCTTTCTTAAGGAGTGTGCAGTCCTCATGGGGCAGAGTTATCTCGGCTATCATAGTCACCGGAGCTTTGTTGCGATCAGTAGCGTTGATCGCGTTTTTACGGTCATCTAGTTTAAAATCCATGTCGGATGACTAAAATCCTTAACCCACGTAAAACTTAAATAAAGTTAAGTTAAATAAAAAGTAAAAATGTAACGAAAAAGAGTGGTTTAAAACTGGATAAGTCCGGTTTAAGACGGAGCTTCCGACAGGTGGCTACAGACGCCAACGCATGCGTATAGTGGTAGTTCGGTAGAACGGTAGTTCAGAATCTAACTGTGGTCCATCTGCCTAAAAGGATATGGCTTTCACGAGGTAGTGTCTTAAGGGATATGCCTCATCACCTACAAACATGTAGGGCATCATTATGTAAGAGCTGGGAAAAGGTTCAGGAGGAGGAAAGTTCAGCAGGTCCATTGCTTTGCGCAAGTCTGAGTGATCGAACAGTCCAGCATCTAAAACCCTACCTGCCCTTGTAGTTGTGGAAAAGACTGCCACTTTTTTGGGAGGCTGTATGGGAATATGCTATTGTCCGCCATTCTGCCTCCATTGATGGTGTCTAAAAGAATAGGAGGAAAAAACAAGTTATGGCTAGGAGTTAGAATTTATTTAACAAACTGTGTTGTTTCTAGTCATAGTTCATAGTGATATTTCTTTTTCTCAAGTAACTCACACTATATATCCTGAATTGATATCAAAATGTATTTTTATTGTGGATCTCAGAAAAGTCAATTTTCACAACTTTTCACAACATACCTTCAGAAAGTCTTTCTTCATGCCCTGGTACAGAGCAGCACAGGTCTCCGTAACTATCTGTGACATAGTTGTTACTAATAAAAACTCCATGGCTGAAGCATTCAATCACCACTTTATAAATTCTGGCTTTGTTTTCAAGGCGATAACCCCTATCGCTACAGCCCCTGCAGTCTCTAAAACCTGCAGTCTTTTTGCACCTCCTCACAGTTTTTCCATTCAGCCTGTTTTAGTGGAGGAAGTCCTGAAGGAATTGATTAATCTGGACCCCAGTAAGTGGTTCAGATGATCTTGCCGCTTTTTTCATTAAAATTGCTGCTCCGGTTATTGCCGCTCCACTAACATCCCTTTTTAATCTATCATTTCATACTGCCGAGATTCCACCTGCTTGGAAAGAAGCAGTGGTGCTTCCTCTGTATAAGGGCGGTGATCAGGCTGACCAAAATAATTATAGACTTAGTCTCAGCATTGGTGCCATTGATCACTCATTGGTTTGGTTCTCTAATTATCTTTCTCACCGGGTTCAATGTGTAAGGTTTGAATTTTTTTTTCCCATACTCTCCCGGTCACTAGGGGTGTCCCCCAAGGCTCCATCCTTGGCCCCACACTTTTCTTAATTTATATTAATAACATTCCCCAAGAAATTGGTAAATCTCTCATTCACTTGTATGCTGGTGATACAATCCTTTATGCCACAGGTTCCTCCTCTGATGCTGTTCAAGCTACCTTGCAAGATAGCTATTTCCAACTGCAGCAATCCTTTACACAACTCAATCTCACTCTTAATACCTTCAAAACAAAAATCATGTGGTTTCACCATAAGTGTACTATGCCTCCTCCAGCGCTTAAAATGACCACTTGCAAGGGGGCTATTCTAGAACAAGTCACTGCATATAAATACTTGGGCATCTGGCTGGAAACTTCACTTTCTTTCTCTATCCACATATCAAAGCTGCAATCTAAGGTCAAGGCCAAGCTTGGTTTCCTTTACAGAAACCGCTCTTCCTTCACCACTTCTGCCAAACTTACTCTTATTCAAATGACCATTCTACCCATGTTAGACTATGGAGACACTATATACAGGGTTGCTTGCATGTCCACTCTATCAAAATCTATCTTGACACTCTTTACCATTCCGCCATCAGGATTGCCACAAATGCTTCTTTCAATACACACCACTGTGCTTTATATTCATCTGTCAACTGGTAATCCCTTCAGACAGAAATTCACTGGTTCACTTTCATTTACAAGACCCTTCTCGGTCGCTCACCTCCTTACTTGGGTCATCTGTTGCAGCCAAAGCCTGTCACATGCAACACCCGGTCCTCACTTCGTCTTCAGTTAAGTATTCCCAAAACCAACTCTGCCTTTGGTCTTGCTTCTTTCCAATCTGCTGCAGCTCGCGACTGGAACTGGAAGTTTTCTTAACCTGGATACATTAATTTCGCTAGTATGGGGATATTATTTTCCTCAATAACAATATTACAAATATTTAATAAGTGTTTGATTTAATTTGAATCATGAAAAAATCATTGCTCAAATTTTTTACTTAATTATAATTGTTTTGAATGTTTGTTTTACCTCAGATTTGTTAAGTGATCCACTGGCATCAAGTGACATTTATCACGAGAATTGTCGATGTTGAATGATATGAAATGTTTTATCGGGATAACATCTCCAACGATATTGCCAGCTCTAAGTACCAGCACTTATATTTAATACTCAAAATCAAATCAAATCAAAACATTGTACACCTATCTTCTCGCCTTGTTCTTGTGAACCCATTATCATATTACGCTCTTGCCCCCTACCTTCCTTCTTTGTCGTAAACATCGAACACATTTCAGGCACAGAAAAATGTCTTGCTTTAAGCCCTGTACTCATCATGTGGTACAGTAGGTTAGCATGTGATTTCAAAGATGTGCTCTAATGTCATTTATGGTTTTAGACAGCTCGCTCCACCATGACATCTCACTGTGTTTCTCTCTGTTGATATAGAAAAGGAGAGGAAGAGATGGAATCAAATGTCACCGCTGTCAGCACTGTGACAAATCCTTCACAAGATGTGGATCTTTGAAGATTCATCAGAGAGTTCACACTGGAGAGAAACTGTACAGGTGTGAACTGTGTGGGAAAACTTTCACTGCATCAGGTCACCTAAAACACCACCAACGTGTTCACACTGGAGAGAAACCATACTGGTGTGATCAGTGTGGGAAAACTTTCACTGCATCAAGTGACCTGAAAACACACCAACGTGTTCACACTGGAGAGAAACCGTACAGGTGTGACCAGTGTGGGAAAGCTTTCACTACATCAGGTAACCTAAAAAAACACCAACGTGTTCACACTGGAGAGAAACCATACAGCTGTGACCAGTGTGGGAAAACTTTCACTGTATCAAGTGACCTGAAAACACACCAACGTGTTCACACTGGAGAGAAACCGTACTGGTGTGAACAGTGTGGAAAAACCTTTTCTCGATCAGGTGCCCTGCAAAACCACCAACGTGTTCACACTGGAGAGAAACCTCACTGGTGTGAACAGTGTGGAAAAACCTTCGCTACATCAAGTCACCTAAAAATCCACCAACGTGTTCACACTGGAGAGAAACCGTACTGGTGTGAACAGTGTGGAAAACGTTTCGCCCAATCAGGTACCCTAAAAATTCACCAACGTGTTCACAACAGGAGAAGAACCCTGACACAAATGCATTCACAAAGCATCAGTGTGACAGTTTTCACAGAGCCAAGCTAGCTGTTTCCTGCTGCCCTGAATACAACCACCTGTTATCATGTGACTGTGATGACAGCTGAGGAAGTTTGATTTGGAAAGAGCTGGAAAGTGTCAGTTCAAAGGGTTTATAAATTCAGTTCAATTTTATTATTTTCACAGCATAATTAACAGTTATCTCAAGAGCTTCTCATAAAAGAGCAGGTCTAGACTGTACTCTATGATATTAGTTACAGAAACCCAACAATTCCCACTAAGATCAGCACTAAGCGACAGCGGCAAGGATAAACTTCCTTTTAAGAGGCAGAAAAGTGGCTCAGGGTGAGAGAGAGATGGGTGAACAGCCTGCGCAATATATACACACAGAGGTAACACACAGAGGTACAGACAGCAAAGGCAGAGAAGCACCGATTGTTCGGCCAGTGAAATGAATTGGCTGAAAATAGCAAAAATAGCATTTTCAGTGACCAATTAAATTTTACAGAACAATTACGTTGACATGTCTGCAGTGGGGAAGCATTTTAAAATGTCAGAGAAAGACACAAAAATTGCCGTTTGTAGACACTGTTCTGCTGAATTGTCTCCTAGCACATCCACACCATCTGTGGCTGACATCTTAGAAAAAGCAACAAATGGTCTGAGTGTTTGTCACTCGTTTCTGAGACGTCGATTAAGCTAGCCGCACCTAAATTTGGCGTGCACACATATTCAAAACTGAAACGAACCAGAGAGAACTGCCAGGCAGGTTGGAGACTTTATCCTGTCAGTTTCTCTATTTACAAAGACAAGTGTGTGATTGTGAGAGTCCTACCTGAAGAGAGGCTGTGAAGTCTTCATTTACGCAATAGGAGAACCACATACATTATTTATCAAATTGGGTTGGACTTGATGAATTTAGCTCAAGGATACACATGTGACAACGTCCGGTTTTAAAAATAAGGTGTCCATGCAGGATGGAAATAAGATTAATTGGATTATATTCACAGAAATTATAAAACATAATACATGTGTACTCCACAAAATTAAATTAGGTTGATTGAGGATATGACAGTTTGTTATAAAGTCAATGTGACCATGGTCAAGGGGGCAACTGAAATGGAAACATATAGATTTTACCTACATCCGGGGTCTTAAAAGGTAATAAACCAATTTTGTGGCTGGTTTTCTTACCTACACACACACTGCCCCCTCAGTGACCCATCCATCACCAAAAGCTGTCATCTTGGAGGAAACTACAGTGCTGTTGTCCTTTTGCGCTCTAGATGCTGCTTTAAGTTCATCATATTGGATTATTGTTTCTTATTTCATGGGCTATTTGGGATTTTTGAGTATATATAGCATATAGAGCATATATAGTAGCCTAGTTTTGAAAAAGAAAGTATTACATTTTAAGGGTCCAATAGTTTGATGTTTCATAAGGCAATGAGTAAGTAAACCTGTTACATATTTGTGATCTCAGTATTGACCAAAATAATTAGCAGCCCTACATGAACATTTAATTTAATTCAGGAAATTATAGAACATTTGTTGTTTGTAACAGCTCCTCTGCCTTCTTTCTGTACAGGCTAATGATTCATTCATTACATTTTTTGAAAAAACTTTTGAAATGGTTTTAAATTTGAGTAAGAGCGCATTATGACTTGTTAAGGACTCAAACTCAAAGTTTAAGACTTGGGACTCGACTTTGGACTTGAAACTTGACTCGGACTTGTAAAACGATGACTTGGTCCCACCTCTGCAGAAGACAACAGGGAAAATATAAACAACGTTTGGCTAACTTAGCTGGCTATTTAGCTAACTCTGTGCCTTTTTTATTGAAACATTTTCACCTTTTCATAAAGCCGAAGCGCTCGTCAGTGTCACTTTTTGTGATCAGATCTATCACAGCCTGAATGGAGCGGGACAAAAGTTTGATGTGCTACAGCAAACTATTCAAAAGTTGAAATCGTTCTGCATAAATAGTTATGATTACTGACGAGTTAGTAGCCTACTTAAAATTAAAGTTGGAGACTAACTACCATGCAGCCTAGAGCATTTTTCTTGAACAAGTTAATGAATAAAAAACAACCCCAAAATGAAACTGCAGTAACTGGAATTAATATTATAATAGTGGTAAACTGTATTCGATTATAATGAATATAGTAACATTAACAGTATACTTGTAAAATATTATAGATTCATTTATACTAGCTGATGTAGATTTAGCCAGAGCCAGGATGCCATTGTGCCAATATGTGCTCCTTCTAGCCGCCTCCTTTAATCTTTAGGATGCAGACAGCAGCAGCTGATCACAAATGTCTGTGTGCTACACCGCCTACACTACCAACGTTATCATCACTCTTTTTATTCTCTTCAGCTTTGTTCCCTTCTGGGGTTTTTGAATTATGTTGTATTGATACAGTAGTTGATGAAAGACTGTTTACTTTTACAGTCTCAAAATCAATTTATAGTAAGTTAAAGGTTCATTATGTAGTTTCTAGTGGCTTCTAGCAGTAAGGGATCAGATTGCAACCAACAGTTCACCCTTTCCACATTTATGCCTGAAAATAAATTACAACTATGTCAGGTAGTTATCCACTGGTCAGTGCATGCAAGCAAACAATATCTACTTTGAAACAACTAAAACACAAAATCACACTGTTCACATGATTTTCAGTAATGTTGCAAACATAAACGTCATAGCCGATTTAAGACAATGGATTTTCGCAGGAAATTTGACCAGTTCTTCACAAAGAAAACAGGCTATACAGACTGAGAAGGTTGGTGAATGCCTCAGCTTTTAGAAGAGATTATAACCTGGTCACATATAGGCCATAAAAATTTGATTGAATATATTTAAATTTCACAATTCGCGGCCGTCTTATAATACATTAAAAAGGTCTTACAGGTGTTGTTTTACTTCAGGATACTTGTGTATATACCCTGTATATGTACTTTTATTAATCCTCTATATGTCATTACTTATGTTCTTTGTCATCTTATGTGATGTTATAATTTCCACTAAGTGTACCAGTGTTTTGATATAATGACCTTCTGTGAGATTGTTTTGTTTCATGCTTTCCTGTGAGAAAGGAGTTTCCACTGTGGTTCAAGGCTGAGAAAGGCTTTTCTGTTGGACTCCACAATAATTCTCTAGCATTAAATGTCTTCTCTGTTTCTCTGGGTCAGACTCTCTAACAGCCCTCTGGTGTATGAGCTCTGCCCTTCAGCTGAATCACTCTGTTATTCTTACTTTAATAAATATCACAAAGACACCTGTTTGTTGTAACGTCTTTATTTTTAATTTCTTCAGAAGGAAATTTACCATTTCCACCACAAATCAGTAGGCGTAACCTCAGACGGCCAATCACACGTACTGTGACATGTTGTTCACCATCATCCCGTCAGGTCTATGAGGGCGCTGGGTTGAAAATAAATCTATAAAGTTTTATAAATTACTCTCAAAATTGGTACCACAACCTGGGGCTGCATTAAGGCTGCAGTATCAACGAGCATCAGTTCTGCTGTCAATATTGGAGACGTTTGTCTATGATGATCTTGGTAAAGAAAGATTTTTGGTTTAGAAACACAAACAGAACAAAAAGACGTACAGCATCAGAGACAGTCACAGACGTCACTACATAGATCTGAAGATCATTTTCTTTCTAACCTGCTCTGACTGCAGGAAATGAACCTTCCCGTCTCCATGGTGATGACCCCACCATCAAAATGTGATAGTAAGTTACTTCGTATCTCATCAGGGAGTGTGGAATTTTTTTTTAACATTAAGATATTAATTATATGACGTTTCTGTTATTTTAATGTCTCATTAATGTAAAAGCAGGATTTTACTGCTGTAGTTGTTGAGCTGGAGCTCGTTTTGTATCAGAGATTTTCAGTAGTAGAGTCTGGTGTGGAGGATTTATATCGTGTAAAAGAAAAACTTATAGTAATAATTGTATAAACTGTTGGGAGTTTAATTTATAACAAAAACTATTTTAAATACTAAATGTGAACTCGTATGTGTTTCTAAGTAACTAAAGCTGTCAGATAAATGTAGTGAAGTAAAAGTACAATATTTCCCTCTGAGATGTGGAGTAGAAGTAGAAAGTAAAGTACAAGTACCTGAGTGTTGTACTTGAGTACAGCAGTGTAGTAAATGTAGCTGTTGTGTTAATGTGAATGTTTTGTGAGGAGCTCTCCAGTTTGTCCTGAGGGACGAACAGACTGACAGTGACAGGAAGCAGCCAGCAGGAGGCAGCAGAGGAGCTTCAGTTTGTTCAACAGATGATAGTTTTCACTTTAAAGTCACTGGAGGAGCAAACTGTGTGCAGAGGGTTTGTGTCCTGTTACCTTTAATAGAAACAACCAGTCCTGCTATAATGGAAGATCAGCAGCCCAGTAAGGTTGTTGTTATTCACAGATTTTAACAGCACAAACATTTTACATTTCACGCTCGTCTGACAGCATCTCATATTTATTGCGTTCAACTTGTTCCAGCTCTTCAGTGAAGTTCGGCTATATGATGTCATCACTGAGTGAGATATTCAAACCAGATCCTCCATGTTTTTATGGCTGCACCGTTCCATCAAATGGAAATATTCTTCAGATAAACTTCCTCAAAATAAAATCTGGAAATTCTGTGGCTGCTATAAGATCAGACTGTATGTGGCCCGAATATGATCACAGACATGTGACTGTCACGTCAAATTAAACCGAGATGTGGGGAAAACATGTAAACATTTATAGGCCTATCAGGTTTGTGTTGCTCTGTTGTACTCTGTGTTTTAGTACCTGCTGCTGCCACAGAAAAGAGATCCTCCACAAATATTATTCCCAACTACCAGCATTTATTTATTAAGTGAGCATCACATCAACATGTTGTTGTTATATTTCTAATTTCTTCTGTATTAACGGAGACTAAAGAGGTTTGCAGGCTACATTCACAACACACAGTTTTCCTTCAGTGGCTTTGTGTTTGCATCTGTTTGGGCTGCTCATTAATGCAGCTGAATAGCCAGCTGATGTCCACATGTTCAGCTCTCTGCCTCCTATTCAAGCTGATCACCTGAAGAGAGGTGAAAATGTGCGTCAGTCGCCTTTTCAAGCAGCTGATCCCCATTTGAATAGAGAGCCGACCTGGACAAACACACGATGGCCCGTTAAGTGAACAAACAGCTTCACTGTCATGTTAATGATGTGTTTGGACTCTCTTAGCTGCCGAGAGAAGCAGCAGATGTTTGTGAACAAACTGTCTGTTTCATCTGATTTCACCATTTAAACAGTAACCGTAATATAGCTACTCCTTTGTGGCCCGGGGAGAAAGTCCCAGAATCCCTTCAACAATCCTGCAGTTTAGTGACTTGTTGAGTTAGAGGACACTTTAGAAACTTTGTGAAACGCTGTCTACGACTAATTCTTAATGATTCTGCCTTCCTGTAAATTCAACATTAAATGTAACACATGAAGTTATTTCTGTCTTTGTTGTACAAAAAGCTTCAGCAGGATATTTTCATGAGCCTCTGATGTGATAATAACAAGCGCTTCATTAAAACTCTGCTCTGTGTGAAGCACACTCCCTCATACACATCAAATATGATCAGCTGGTTTCAGGAAACCAACTAACTAAACTTCATCTTCTGCCTGAAATCAAGGAGCCATGTTTCTAAACGGCCTTAGCGACAGTAACTAAGGGGCGGGGCGAGACGCCGTGACATCGCGAGAACACTCCGCGGGATCCCGCAGCGCTCCTGTATCTCAGCCTGAAGAGCTCCGAGACCAGAATCCAGAGTCAGTCCAGGACAACACGGTCCACCAGTCACAGCGGAGACCTGCAGGACGATGGAGAACCAGAACCCGGACCACAGGAGCCAAACAGCAGCCTCGTGCTCCGATAGCACCGATGTTCAGGTCAGTGTTCATGACTTCATCACGAGACTAAAGACACGAGGAAGAGTCTCGAGGGTCCGTGTATCATCCGTTCATTCTGTTGTTAGAGATCAGAGCCTGAAAACCCGCTCCAGGGTTTGTGTTGACGTGGTTTGATTTCCAAAGTGTCTCCGTGGTTCCTGTTTTCATCTTGAAGAGAGGAAGCTGAAAGAAAAACTCACGAGCGTTTCTCTTTTCTTTGTGCTGTGACTGTCGGCATTTTCCCGCGTTGCGCATGCGCGATGCAGCACTTGTCATGGCGGAGCGCGCAGAACAAACAATGATCCGTCTGATTGATCTGTGAGGAGGATTTCATGTTAACTTCACTGCTGCTTGTTGATGCTTGTAGTTTCTTTGCAGATAATTTTGCTTTTGGGTTGGTTGGTTTTTGGCTGCCAGGGCCCAGGTTGGCAGGATTATTCCAGTGTTGCTGTAACTGCTCCACTAAAGTTCAACTCAAATAACTTTCTGTTAGGAGCTTGATTTGTGCTTGTGATTGAAAACACATCACATCTCTGTAGTAAAAGGTTGTAAGTAAATAAGTTGGAAGATAAGTTTGTGATCAGTTATTGTCCTGAGGGATGAGTCAGCCTTTCTATTGGCTGGTTGTTGACTAACAGAGTTGCAAAGTTAAAAACCAGCTCCTGTTTTGGAGGGTTTGAGGTCAAGACAGTTCTGCTGTCCATCTCAGTCTGTAGCTCTCTTAGTGAGTTAGTGGTGTCCAGTGTTGTCAGAATATTGAATGTATGTTATATCTAATAATAATAATAATAATAATAATAATAATAATAATAATAATAATAATAATAATAATAATAATAATCCTTATTTGTAGAGCACTTTTCAAAAACAAGTTACAAAGTGCTTTAACAAGTGTAAAGACTAATACAAAAAAGATAAGAGCATGAAAATTTAATATAAAATTAGTAAAATACAATCATATAAAAGGGATAAAATAAAGTCAAATAAGATCGGGAAAAGCTCTCCTATAAAGTATGTTTTAAGAAGGGACTTAAAAGAGTTCACTGACTCAGCCGACCTGATTTCCTCGGGCAGGCTGTTCCAGAGCCTCGGGGCCCTGACAGCAAACGCTCTGTCCCCTTTAGTTTTCAGTCGAGACTCTGGAACAGACAACAGACCTCTGCCCGAGGATCTCAAGGTACGTGCTGGTGCGTATGGGACTAAAAGGTCAGAAATATAACAAGGCGAGAGGCCATGAAGAGCTTTAAAAGTGATCAATAGAATTTTAAAGTCAATTCTAAAACATACTGGGAGCCAGTGTAATGAAGCTAAAATAGGAGTCATATTTCTTCGTTCTGGTTAAAAGCCTGGCAGCTGAGTTCTGGACAGTCTGGAGTCGATCAGTAGATTTTTGGGTTAAACAGGTGAAAAGGCTGTTGCAATAATCCAGGCGTGATGAGATGAAGGCGTGTAAAATGGTCTCGGTGTCCTTAAAAGTTAACATAGATCGAATTTTAGCTATATTTCTAAGTTGATAAAAGTCGTGGAGGCCAAGGAGTCTACTGAAGCGGCCAGCACTGCGACCGACTGTGGGAATGGGACCCAGAGATAAAAACGGACTTTCCACACTGCTTTAAAAAGTTAAGAAGACGGTTAAAATCTAATTTTGTCAGCTCAGACTGCCGAAGAGCTGTGTCATTTGTTCCCACATGGACTATCACTCTTGTGATGGAGGACGGGAGCGACGGCATCAGGTCCTGGAGTTTTTTTTAAAATGACAGCCGTGGTGGCACCGGGGAAGCAGCGAGTGGTAGCGTTAAAGAAACAGATGTTTCTGGTTATGGAGTCACCAATTATTAGTGTGGTTGGGGAGAAAAGAGGACGAGGAGATGCTGGTTGTTGGGATCCAGAGCAGGACTGAGCAGAATCTGCTTCAACACTGCGTGCGGACTGAGGATGGAGTGTGTGAGCTGCCGAGTGTTGTGTTGGAGTAGCAGTAACAGACCTGAGAGAAGGGCTACCCGACGGTGCAGGGTAGAGACGGCCTCCGGAGCGTCTGAGCACAGCCTCCTTCAGGATCCTACGTCGGGAAGCGGAGGTTTTTGACCGGGATGACGGCCGCCGATCAGGCCCGGCGGCAGACCGGCGGCCCAGTGCAGGAGATGTAGCCGGTGGAGGAGATGCAACAGTGTCGGCAGGCACTGTGCGCCGAAAGAGATCCGTATCAGGGAGACTCGAAGCCGCAGGTGAATCCGCTGGATGGACCGGAGTGTCGTTAAACAGGGCTGCATAGCGGTTGGAGAGGCCGATGTGCGGAGGAGAGGCAGCCCCATCCGAGCCTCTCTTGCAGCCACGGACCACCACTTCAGCCCAGGTTGACTGATGCTTCGGAGTCGAGCAGGATGAAAGCCTGGGAAGACTAGAGGGGTCCCAAAACACGGTGTCCTGGATGTTAGCGGTTGCGCTAAGAGAAACAATCTGTTTGGCTTGTACTGAAGCTACATCCATAAAGCCAGTCAGCAGGGAATCTTTCTCTTTGAGTCGTCGGATGTCTTCCATAAGGTCAGCAATCTTCTTGTTTGCTTTCTTAAGGAGTGAGCAGTCCTCATGGGGCAGAGTTATCTCGGCTTGCATAGTCACCGGAGCTTTGTTGCGATCAGTAGCGTTGATCGCGTTTTTACGGTCATCTAGTTTAAAATCCATGTCGGATGACTAAAATCCTTAACCCACGTAAAACTTAAATAAAGTTAAGTTAAATAAAAAGGATATAAAAAATGTAACGGAAAAAAAAAAGAGTGGATTAAAACTGGATAAGAGTTTGGTTTAAGACGGAGCTTCCGACAGGTGGCTACAGACGCCAACGCATGCGCAGAGTGCAGATTACGTCAGCAATTACGTCAGAGATCTTGTGATAATGATTATGTCCATGAAGGGCAAACATTAACAAAAAACATTTACATTTTCTAATTTGGCAGACCCAAAGTGAATTTGAGGAACAACATAGAAGCATCAACTACAGATCTACAACTGACAATACATACTAGTAAGAGCAGCAATAAATACTAGTAAAGGCTCATAGTACATATCACATCAATGGGGTAAATACCTAGGGGAGGAAGTAAGAGTTCAATCAATACAAGATCATTGTAGGGGATAGAAGAAGAAGAGCACAGGAAGTGCATGTTAGATGTTAGGAGTTAGTGGTGTTATAAGAGGAAATGTTCTCGGAAGAGCTTCTTGATGTTAGAGAGGGACGCCCCTGCTCTGATGGCGTGTGGTAGCTCGTTCCACCATCGTGGTGTCACAGATGAGAATAGCCGGGACTGGGATTGCTTTGTGTGAAGGGATGGCAGAGCCAGGCGGCGTTCGTTGGAGGAGCGTAGCGGCCGAGAAGGAACGTAAGTTTGTATCATGGAGTTTAGGTAGATGGTGCAGACCCAGTAGTCACTCTGTATGCAGCATTAGTGACTTGAATCTGATTCTGGAGGCCACGGGGAGCCAGTGGAGGTCACTGAGTAATGGAGGGACATGAGTCCTTTTGGGCTGATCAAAAACCAGACACTTGCACTCAGGAACACACTTACTGTGTAACTACACAAACTTAACACGCCACAGGACGCTCTCCACCCGTCGCCATTACAGCGCCACTCTCACTCTCGAGTGTCACTCAAAGTTATGTATGAGGTGACAGTGTATTGGTGTCTCTGGTAGTGGCACATTCTTCAGCGGACACAAACACGTCTCTGCATGAATGACGTTTTTTCTTTAACTGCTGGATGTGGAAAATATCTGCTACTTTGCTGTTAGGCACGCCGTCGAGACGGTGGCTGAAATTAGGATAAAGCTAGCTCGTTGTGCGCACTGTCAGTTGTAGGTATAACAAGCTAGCAAATGCCTACGCCTCTTCATATTGCAATATTAAAACACAAAGAATTTAGACTCTTCTCTCCTTTATTTACTTTCTTACCTTATTTACAATGCATGACTTTTTGGTCCATATCGCTCAGCCCAGGGGTCCAGGGGTAATAATAAATGTACGTTTATAGTATCAAAATATGCTTCTCCTATTTATATTTGTGGAAACTGATGGGAGACAAGACGAGCTTGCATGGAAAAAGTAACAATTTATTTTACAAATTAAGATTCAACAAACATGATAAGGTGTGAATCAGTATCAGTCATGCCGGTGTGTGAAACGTCGGTAAGAACACAAAAGCAATCAACAGCTGCACCCGTGATGAGAGAGACAGGACACCAAGTGCCTAAAGGAAACTCACTCAACAAAATTACTACTACTCTACTTAAAATTTAAAAAATGCCTATTTTCAGATAGTAGTACTCAAAAATATGAATACAACTCCATTATTACAATTCAAGTTCAACACAAAATAAGGCACATCTTCCATAAAGCTGAATAGACTATTAAAGTAATTGACTGCTTGATCAGCAACAATTCTGATAATTAGTTTTCATTCTTTTATGCAATAATGTTGAACATTCCCTATTTCCAGATTCTGAGGGTGCTTTCACATCTGTAGTTCGGTTCATTTGGTCCGGACCAAGTGAGAAAAATTATACACTCTTGTATTTTAGTTCTTGTCCGGTTCATGTTCACACTGCAGTTTTACAAACGAACCAAGAGAAGTAAACATGAAGTTACACAGACGTACAGGTAACTTGTTGATTGGACAGCTTTGGCGATTGTCATCCTGCATCATCAGGACCCACATGGGGGGGAAAAAACTCCAGTGACCGACGAAGTTTCTGCAGCACTTTAATGCTTCTGATCAGTATCGCAAAGAGCTCACAAAGTCATCATAAGCATGATTAGTAACATTAGACAGCAGATCGACCACATGGCCTATTATGAATAATAACGTAAAAACAGGACATACAGTAATAATTCGGGGCCCGTTGGCCGACAGCATAGGCCTACTGTGGTATCGCTGTCACAAATGTTTTATGGACTTGAAGAACTGACAGGGTAAACAGAGTACTAATGGCACTCCTTTTTTGACAAATTTGAACCTATTAATCAGGGGAAATATCGGCGCTGCCAAGTATACGTTACCAAATGATTTTCATAAACATACCGGCTTATACAGATCAATTATAAAATCGCTGAACACGTCTTGCAGTCAGACGATGGATTTATTAGCCGTTTAGCTTTGGAAATAATGCTTATCATAAAATCCTGTGGTTGGTTTGTTTGTTTTCACACCACAAGCGAACTGCACCAGAGTTTGCTTGAAAGCGTACCAAGACCTCCTTGACGAGGTGGTCACACCCCATCCTGAAAAGTGACGGGAACCCTGTTCAGCAGCGCGTTTTAGAAATTAATCCACTTACCTGGAACCCGAGGAGTCAACAACCAGCCAAACTGCAAACACTGCAGCCTGTCAGACCAGGATGCTGTATCATATAGTCTATGGATATAAGCTATTTTAAAAACACAAAGCAGGTCCCTCCCGACATTTTTACTGATCACGTATTCATAACAGCAGCAATGAGGATGATTTTTACAAAGCATAACGTTAGAACGTTTTTAACGCCACTGTTCAAGCAAGTGTCTCTACTTCAGAACTAATGTTACTGTTTTGTACATGTATTTATAAGAAGTATTCCGTGCTCTGACATAACACAAAATGTCACAGGACACACACCCAAAATGGCGGCGCCCAGTAAAGCCACAAGGTCTTCTAAAACCAAAACATATCAGACCGTATGCAACGTTCAGTACTTTCTCTCAGTGCAAAATAAATCTACCTTTTGCAGTAATGTGAAAAAGAATGAACAAAAACAGTTTTAAATGAATTACCTCGCTCTTGAACCAGCAAGGACTGTGCGTCGCGGGAAATCCCACGGACATCAAAGCTACCGATGCTGCTAGATGTCTCCAGCTCTATATATCTAAACACTGAATTTACAACTAAATTCTTACAGCAGTTAGCTACCACGTTTGTAGTGTTGAAGCTAGCCCCAGTGTAGTCAGTTTTTTTAGCTGTATTTTCTCCAGGTTTCTACGTTTTTCAGTTTTCATCCTCCACAGCAGCGCGTCTGTCTCCACACACACGGCAGCGGAGAAAAAAAAACTTTCGCTCGCTCAGAGATACGGGTCTGCATAGTCTGCATTAAAAAGAAACACCTAGATACTTAGAGAAATTCCCACCAGACTGCCAGGGAAGGTCATTTTTACCGGTTACGATCATTCCAGCGCTTCTCATTATGGAACGCAGACCGTGAGGTAGACTGGTCCAATGCTAGTTATTTTTCAAATCAGTACACCATCCGGGTATTTTTGGTACACTGTGGACATTGCTTTTGTATGCAGTCTTCTGCTTCTGCACGATCTTCTGCTTCGTTACGAACCATCCAGACCTCTCAGGTGGTCTGGGGCAGGTCTGCTTTCTGTCCCCAGAGTCAAAACTAAACATAGAGAAGCAGCGTTCAGTTATTATGCTCCGTATATATTGGAACAAACTCCCAGATAACAGCAGGTCTGCAGTTAGTTCTATTAAATTAAATTAATTAATTATTATTTTCTTTTTATTGATAACTTCATGTGGTACAGTAGGTTAGCATGTGATTTCAAAGATGTGCTCTAATGTCATTTATGGTTTTAGACAGCTCGCTCCACCATGACATCTCACTGTGTCTCTGTTGATACAGAAAAGGAGAGGAAGAGATGGAATCAAATGTCACCGCTGTCAGCACTGTGACAAATCCTTCACAAGATGTGGATCTTTGAAGATTCATCATAGAGTTCACACTGGAGAGAAACTGTACAGGTGTGAACTGTGTGGGAAAACTTTCACTTCATCAGGTCACCTAAAACACCACCAACGTGTTCACACTGGAGAGAAACCGTACTGGTGTGACCAGTGTGGGAAAACTTTCACTGCATCAGGTAACCTAAAAATACACCAACGTGTTCACACTGGAGAGAAACCATACAGCTGTGACCAGTGTGGGAAAACTTTCACTACATCAGGTGACCTGAAAACACACCAACGTGTTCACACTGGAGAGAAACCGTACAGGTGTGACCAGTGTGGGAAAGCTTTCACTACATCAGGTAACCTAAAAAAACACCAACGTGTTCACACTGGAGAGAAACCATACAGCTGTGACCAGTGTGGGAAAACTTTCACTGTATCAAGTGACCTGAAAACACACCAACGTGTTCACACTGGAGAGAAACCGTACTGGTGTGAACAGTGTGAAAAAACCTTTTCTCGATCAGGTGCCCTGCAAAGCCACCAACGTGTTCACACTGGAGAGAAACCTCACTGGTGTGAACAGTGTGGAAAAACCTTCGCTACATCAAGTCACCTAAAAACTCACCAACGTGTTCACACTGGAGAGAAACCGTACTGGTGTGAACAGTGTGGAAAACGTTTCGCCCAATCAGGTACCCTAAAAATTCACCAACGTGTTCACAACAGGAGAAGAACCCTGACACAAATGCATTCACAAAGCATCAGTGTGACAGTTTTCACAGAGCCAAGCTAGCTGTTTCCTGCTGCCCTGAATACAACCACCTGTTATCATGTGACTGTGATGACAGCTGAGGAAGTTTGATTTGGAAAGAGCTGGAAAGTGTCAGTTCAAAGGGTTTATAAATTCAGTTCAATTTTATTATTTTCACAGCATAATTAACAGTTATCTCATAGAGCTTCTCATAAAAGAGCAGGTCTAGACTGTACTCTATGATATTAGTTACAGAAACCCAACAATTCCCACTAAGATCAGCACTAAGCGACAGCGGCAAGGATAAACTTCCTTTTAAGAGGCAGAAAAGTGGCTCAGGGTGAGAGAGAGATGGGTGAACAGCCTGCGCAATATATACACACAGAGGTAACACACAGAGGTACAGACAGCAAAGGCAGAGAAGCACCGATTGTTCGGCCACTGAAATGAATTGGCTGAAAATGGCAAAAATAGCATTTTCAGTGACCAATTAAATTTTACAGAACAATTACGTTGACATGTCTGCAGTGGGGAAGCATTTTAAAATGTCAGAGAAAGACACAAAAATTGCCGTTTGTAGACACTGTTCTGCTGAATTGTCTCCTAGCACATCCACACCATCTGTGGCTGACATCTTAGAAAAAGCAACAAATGGTCTGAGTGTTTGTCACTCGTTTCTGAGACGTCGATTAAGCTAGCCGCACCTAAATTTGGCGTGCACACATATTCAAAACTGAAACGAACCAGAGAGAACTGCCAGGCAGGTTGGAGACTTTATCCTGTCAGTTTCTCTATTTACAAAGACAAGTGTGTGATTGTGAGAGTCCTACCTGAAGAGAGGCTGTGAAGTCTTCATGTTACGCAATAGGAGAACCACATACATTATTTATCAAATTGGGTTGGACTTGATGAATTTAGCTCAAGGATACACATGTGACAACGTCCGGTTTTAAAAATAAGGTGTCCGTGCAGGATGGAAATAAGATGAATTGGATTATATTCACAGAAATTATAAAACATAATACATGTGTACTCCACAAAATTAAATTAGGTTGATTGAGGATATGACAGTTTGTTATAAAGTCAATGTGACCATGGTCAAGGGGGCAACTGAAATGGAAACATATAGATTTTACCTACATCCGGGGTCTTAAAAGGTAATAAACCAATTTTGTGGCTGGTTTTCTTACCTACACACACACTGCCCCCTCAGTGACCCATCCATCACCAAAAGCTGTCATCTTGGAGGAAACTACACTGCTGTTGTCCTTTTGCGCTCTAGATGCTGCTTTAAGTTCATCATATTGGATTATTGTTTCTTATTTCATGGGCTATTTGGGATTTTTGAGTATATATAGCATATAGAGCATATATAGTAGCCTAGTTTTGAAAAAGAAAGTATTACATTTTAAGGGTCCAATAGTTTGATGTTTCATAAGGCAATGAGAAAGTAAACCTGTTACATATTTGTGATCTCAGTATTGACCAAAATAATTAGCAGCCCTACATGAACATTTAATTTAATTCAGGAAATTATAGAACATTTGTTGTTTGTAACAGCTCCTCTGCCTTCTTTCTGTACAGGCTAATGATTCATTCATTACATTTTTTGAAAAAACTTTTGAAATGGTTTTAAATTTGAGTAAGAGCGCATTATGACTTGTTAAGGACTCAAACTCAAAGTTTAAGACTTGGGACTCGACTTTGGACTTGAAACTTGACTCGGACTTGTAAAACGATGACTTGGTCCCACCTCTGCAGAAGACAACAGGGAAAATATAAACAACGTTTGGCTAACGTTAGCTGGCTATTTAGCTAACTCTGTGCCTTTTATTGAAACATTTTCACCTTTTCATAAAGCCGAAGCGCTCGTCAGTGTCACTTTTTGTGATCAGATCTATCACAGCCTGAATGGAGCGGGACAAAAGTTTGATGTGCTACAGCAAACTATTCAAAAGTTGAAATCGTTCTGCATAAATAGTTATGATTACTGACGAGTTAGTAGCCTACTTAAAATTAAAGTTGGAGACTAACTACCATGCAGCCTAGAGCATTTTTCTTGAACAAGTTAATGAATAAAAAACAACCCCAAAATGAAACTGCAGTAACTGGAATTAATATTATAATAGTGGTAAACTGTATTCGATTATAATGAATATAGTAACATTAACAGTATACTTGTAAAATATTATAGATTCATTTATACTAGCTGATGTAGATTTAGCCAGAGCCAGGATGCCATTGTGCCAATATGTGCTCCTTCTAGCCGCCTCCTTTAATCTTTAGGATGCAGACAGCAGCAGCTGATCACAAATGTCTGTGTGCTACACCGCCTACACTACCAACGTTATCATCACTCTTTTTATTCTCTTCAGCTTTGTTCCCTTCTGGGGTTTTTGAATTATGTTGTATTGATACAGTAGTTGATGAAAGACTGTTTACTTTTACAGTCTCAAAATCAATTTATAGTAAGTTAAAGGTTCATTGTGTAGTTTCTAGTGGCTTCTAGCAGTAAGGGTTCAGATTGCAACCAACAGTTCACCCTTTCCACATTTATGCCTGAAAATAAATTACAACTATGTCAGGTAGTTATCAACTGGTCAGTGCATGCAAGCAAACATTATCTACTTTGAAACAACTAAAACACAAAATCACTCTGTTCACATGATTTTCAGTAATGTTGCAAACATAAACGTCATAGCCGATTTAAGACAATGGATTTTCGCAGGAAATTTGACCAGTTCTTCACAAAGAAAACAGGTCTATACAGACTGAGAAGGTTGGTGAATGCCTCAGCTTTTAGAAGAGATTACAACCTGGTCACATATAGGCCATAAAAATTTGATTGAATATATTTAAATTTCACAATTCGCGGCCGTCTTATAATACATTAAAAAGGTCTTACAGGGTGTTTTACTTCAGGATACTTGTGTATATACCCTGTATATGTACTTTTATTAATCCTCTATATGTCATTACTTTATGTTCTTTGCTCATCTTATGTGATGTTATAATTTCCACTAAGTGTACCAGTGTTTTGATATAATGACCTTCTGTGAGATTGTTTTGTTTCATGCTTTCCTGTGAGAAAGGAGTTTCCACTGTGGCTCAAGGCTGAGAAAGGCTTTTCTGTTGGACTCCACAATTATTCTCTAGCATTAAATGTCTTCTCTGTTTCTCTGGGTCAGACCCTCTAACAGCCCTCTGGTGTATGAGCTCTGCCCTTCAGCTGAATCACTCTGTTATTCTTACTTTAATAAATATCACAAAGACACCTGTTTGTTGTAACGTCTTTATTTCTTAATTTCTTCAGAAGGAAATTTACCATTTCCACCACAAATCAGTAGGCGTAACCTCAGACGGCCAATCACATGTACCACGACATGTTGTTCACCATCATCCCGTCAGGTCTGTGAGGGCGCTGGGTTGAAAATAAATCTATAAAGTTTTATAAATTACTCTCAAAATTGGTACCACAACCTGGGGCTGCATTAAGGCTGCAGTATCAACGAGCATCAGTTCTGCTGTCAATATTGGAGACGTTTGTCTATGATGATCTTGGTAAAGAAAGATTTTTGGTTTAGAAACACAAACAGAACAAAAAGACGTACAGCATCAGAGACAGTCACAGACGTCACTACATAGATCTGAAGATCATTTTCTTTCTAACCTGCTCTGACTGCAGGAAATGAACCTTCCCGTCTCCATGGTGATGACCCCGCCATCAAAATGTGATAGTAAGTTACTTCGTATCTCATCAGGGAGTGTTGATTTTTTTTTTAACATTAAGATATTAATTATATGACGTTTCTGTTATTTTAATGTCTAATTAATGTAAAAGCAGGATTTTACTGCTGTAGTTGTTGAGCTGGAGCTCGTTTTGTATCAGAGATTTTCAGTAGCAGAGTCTGGTGTGGAGGATTTATGTCGTGTAAAAGAAAACTTAAAATAATAATTATATAAACTTTTGGGAGTTTAACTAATAACAAAACATATTTAAACACTAAAAAGTCCTAATTTGTAAAGTAACTAGTACCTAAAGCTACCAGATAAATGTAGTGAAGTAAAAGTTCAATATTTCCCTCTGAGATGTGGAGCAGAAGTAGAAAGTAAAGTAAAAGTACCTGAGTGTTGTACTTGAGTACAGCAGTGTAGTAAATGTAGCTGTTGTGTTAATGTGAATGTTTTGTGAGGAGCTCTCCAGTTTGTCCTGAGGGACGAACAGACTGACAGTGACAGGAAGCAGCCAGCAGGAGGCAGCAGAGGAGCTTCAGTTTGTTCAACAGATGATAGTTTTCACTTTAAAGTCACTGGAGGAGCAAACTGTGTGCAGAGGGTTTGTGTCCTGTTACCTTTAATAGAAACAACCAGTCCTGCTATAATGGAAGATCAGCAGCCCAGTAAGGTTGTTGTTATTCACAGATTTTAACAGCACAAACATTTTACATTTCACATTAATGACTCTGAAGCTGAAGAAACAAACACTCGTCTGACAGCATCTCATATTTATTGTGTTCAACTTGTTCCAGCTCTTCAGTGAAGTTCGGCTATATGATGTCATCACTGAGTGAGAGATTCAAACCAGATCCTCCATGTTTTTATGGCTGCACCGTTCCATCAAATGGAAATATTCTTCAGATAAACTTCCTCAAAATAAAGTCTGGAAAGTCTGTGGCTGCTATAAGATCAGACTGTATGTGGCCCGAATATGATCACAGACATGTGACTGTCACGTCAAATTAAACCGAGATGTGGGGAAAACATGTAAACATTTATAGGCCTATCAGGTTTGTGTTGCTCTGTTGTACTCTGTGTTTTAGTACCTGCTGCTGCCACAGAGAAGAGATCCTCCACAAATATTATTCCCAACTACCAGCATTTATTTATTAAGTGAGCATCACATCAACATGTTGTTGTTATGAAAACTCTTACTTCTCGTTTACCTGTCCTCTTGGTCATGTATGCTTGCATCATCTTGTCACAAGATCTCTGACGTAATTGCTGACGTAATCTGCACTCTGCGCATGCGTTGGCGTCTGTAGCCACCTGTCGGAAGCTCCGTCTTGAACCGGACTCTTATCCAGTTTTAATCCACTCTTTTTTCGTTACATTTTTTATATCCTTTTTATTTAACTTAACTTTATTTTAAGTTTTACGTGGGTTAAGGATTTTAGTCATCCGACATGGATTTTAAGCTAGATGACCGTAAAAACGCGATCAACGCTACTGATCGCAACAAAGCTCCGGTGACTATGCAAGCCGAGATAACTCTGCCCCATGAGGACTGCACACTCCTTAAGAAAGCGAACAAGAAGATTGCTGACCTCATGGAAGACATCCGACGACTTTCAGAGGAACTCAAAGAGAAAGATTCCCTGCTGACTGGCTTTATGGATGTGGCTTCAGTACAAGCCAAACAGATTGTTTCTCTTAGCACAACCGCTAACATCCAGGACACCGTGTTTTGGGACCCCTCTAGTCTTCCCAGGCTTTCATCCTGCTCGACTCCGAAGCATCAGTCAACCTGGGCTGAAGTGGTGGTCCGTGGCTGCAAGAGAGGCTCGGATGGGGCTGCCTCTCCTCCGGACATCGGCCTCTCCAACCGCTATGCAGCCTTGTCTAACGACACTCCGGTCCATCCAGCTGATGCACCTGCAACTCCATAACCAGAAACATCCGTTTCTTTAACGCTACCACTCGCTGCTTCCCCGGTGCCACCTCGGCTGTCATTTTAAAAAAACTCCAGGACCTGATGCCGTCGCTCCCGTCCTCCATCACAAGAGTGATAGTCCATGTGGGAACAAATGACACAGCTCTTCACCAGTCTGAGCTGACAAAATTAGATTTTAACCGTCTTCTTAACTTTTTAAAGCAGTGCGGAAAGTCTGTTTTTATCTCTGGTCCCATTCCCACAGTCGGTTGCGGTGCTGGCCGCTTCAGTAGACTCCTTGGCCTCCACGACTGGCTCCAGTCCGCCTGCAGGGCTCACCGTGTGTTTTATGTGGATAATTTTAATATTTTCTGGCAAAGAATGTCTCTTTTTAAGACAGACGGACTTCACCCAAACAAAC
This sequence comes from Micropterus salmoides, assembly GCF_014851395.1. NCBI lineage: Eukaryota > Metazoa > Chordata > Actinopteri > Centrarchiformes > Centrarchidae > Micropterus > Micropterus salmoides. Next base: position 52,509,117 of record NW_024041150.1, read on the forward strand.
GGGGCTCAGAAATGTTAGCTGCTCACATACAGCATGTGGTGCGGTCCACACATGACTTACGTGAATGACTAATCATTCATGCAGCACACCTGGACGCACCACCGGTCACTGAACAGATCTCTGCCTCACTGCCACAAAAACTGTCTCCACCTGCTGGCATGTAAAGCCGTCTGCTCCCAGCGCTGTTCCACAGACTTCTATTCCTGTCATCATCACGCATAGACCAGTAAACCGAAATGTGCACATCCAACACAGAAATATAGTAATCTCTTAAGGATTAGGACAACTGCACCAACTCCAGCACCCAGAACAAACTCATTTAAAATGGCTCTCTTCAATGTGAGATCACTTTCAAGTAAGACTTTTATCTTAAATGATTTTATCTTGTCTGCAAATCTAGATTTTATGTTTTTAACTGAATCCTGGTTGCAGATGAATGACTATAGCCAGCTAGCTGAACTGTGTCCGCCTCAATATGATTGTTTTAGTCAACCGAGGGTCAGTGGTCGTGGTGGTGGGCTAGTGAGCGTGTATAGGAAAATTTAAAATGCCATCAAGTACGCTGTGATGAATTTAACTCCTTTGAAGTTCTCACTCTTAAAGTTGGAGGGCTGCAACCTATCATATTTGTTATAATTTATCACCCCCCAAAACCGCCTGGAGGATTTTTATCAGAACTTCCTGAATTTTTATCTACTCTGGTTTTAAATTATGACAGAATTGTTCTTTGTGGCGATTTTAATATTCATGTTGATGACCCCAACAATGTTAATGCAACTGACTTTTTAAATATGGCCACTTCTTTTAACTTCAAACAACATGTCAAAGGGCAAACACATAACCGTGGTCATACACTGGACTTGGTTTTTACCCTGGGTGTCAGCATTTCCTCTGTGGAATTAGTGGACATGACCATATCTGACCACAGATGTATTGTTTTTAGCTGCGATTCGCCTGTTACTCATGCCGCCTCACCAAGCTCCGTGTGTTGTCGCATCTTTAATGAACAAAGTGTTTCAAAGTTTTGCGCATTCTTTCAGAGCCAAAGCCAACACCTGTCTGATTCCAACACCAACAATCTGGTCGATCACTTCAATCATATCTGCTTGTCGTCACTAAATATTACTGCTCCTCTAAAGGTTAGGCCTACGTCTAAAGCTAGTAAGCAACCCTGGATAAATGACAGCATTCGCAGTCTCAAAAGGGAATGCAGGAAAGCAGAGCGCAGATGGAAAAAATCCAGTCTCCAAGTCCATTACCTCAGTCTGAAGATTTATTAATTAACTACAATAACTTGGTTAAGGATGCGAGAACACACTATTTTTCTGAACTCATTACTACACATAAACACAATCCCAGGTTTCTGTTTAAGACTGTGGATCAGCTGGTAAACCCAACCCCTCCTTGTGCCTCAGCTGGAAGTAATCATGACTGTGAATTGTTTTTATCTTATTTTACCAATAAGGTGGTGTCAATCAGAGCCTCTATTACCCCCGCAGCCTCTTACTCAGAGGTTCCTCACCAGCAACAACAGGGTTTTAACCAGTTTTATCCCATCGACTTGTCTGAGCTTTTAAAAACAGTATCACAAATGAGTGTCCTCCAGCCCACTTGATAGAATACCTACAAAGTTTTTACTGAAAGTAATAGATTCTGTTGGGCCCCATTTGATCTCTGTTTTCAACAGCTCCCTATCTACTGGTTGTGTCCCTGATTATTTTAAAACGGCTTGCGTGAACCCACTTTTAAAGAAACGTGGTTTAGATCCCTCCCTCCCACATAATTTTAGACCAATTTCAAAACTGCCTTTTATTGCAAAGATTCTAGAAAGAATTGTGTCCAAACAGCTGCTCACTGTGCTGGAAAATAACAAATTATTTGAAAAGTTTCAGTCTGGTTTTAGGAAGTACCACAGCACTGAGACTGCCCTGCTTAAAGTCACCAATGACCTTTTAATGTCTGCTGATGAAGGCATGTGCTCAGTCCTTGTACTCCTGGACCTTAGAGCTGCTTTTGACACCATTGATCACAACATCATGTTAGACAGACTGAGGCACTGGGTGGGGATCTCTGGTACTGCTCTAGAATGGTTTTCATCCTACCTGTCAAATAGGATGTTTTGCGTGTCTGTAAACAACTATGTCTCCTCGTTCTGTCCAGTTAAATATGGTGTGCCTCAGGGGTCGGTCTTAGGACCCATTTTGTTTTCCTTGTATCTGCTTCCCCTTGGACATATTATCCATAAACATGGCATTTCTTTTCATATTTATGCTGATGACACACAAATATACTTGCCCGTCAGATCCACAGACCCTGGAATGCTGAGTTCACTTAACAACTGCCTTTGTGAAGTTAAAAAATGGATGTCAAATAATTTCCTCCAGCTGAACTCAGACAAAACAGAAATCCTGGTCATCGGGTCTCAGCAGATGGCAAATCAAATACTGCCATCTGCTGGTTCCCTAGTAAATCACATTAAGCCTGTGACAAAGAACCTTGGTGTTTGGTTTGATAGTAATTTAAATTTCGAGCAGCACACCACAAAGCTTGTTCAGTCATGTTTTTATCAACTTGGAAATATAGCTAAAATTCGATCTATGTTAACTTTTAAGGACACCGAGACCATTTTACACGCCTTCATCTCATCACGCCTGGATTATTGCAACAGCCTTTTCACCTGTTTAACCCAAAAATCTATTGATCGACTCCAGACTGTCCAGAACTCAGCTGCCCGGCTTTTAACCAGAACAAAGAAATATGACCACATTACTCCTATTTTAGCTTCATTACACTGGCTCCCAGTATGTTTTAGAATTGACTTTAAAATTCTATTGATCACTTTTAAAGCTCTTCATGGCCTCTCACCTTGTTATATTTCTGACCTTTTAGTCCCATACGCACCAGCACGTACCTTGAGATCCTCGGGCAGAGGTCTGTTGTCTGTTCCAGAGTCTCGACTGAAAACTAAAGGGGACAGAGCGTTTGCTGTCAGGGCCCCGAGGCTCTGGAACAGCCTACTCGAGGAAATCAGGTCGGCTGAGTCAGTGAACTCTTTTAAGTCCCTTCTTAAAACATACTTTTATAGGAGAGCTTTTCCCGATCTTATTTGACTTTATTTTATCCCTTTTATTTTATTGTATTTTACTAATTTTATATAAATTTTCATGCTCTTATCTTTTTTTGTATTATTCTTTACACTTGTTAAAGCACTTTGTAACTTGTTTTTGAAAAGTGCTCTACAAATGAGGATTATTATTATTATTATAAAAATAAGGATTATTATTATATTTCTAATTTCTTCTGTATTAACGGAGACTAAAGAGGTTTGCAGGCTACATTCACAACACACAGTTTTCCTTCAGTGGCTTTGTGTTTGCATCTGTTTGGGCTGCTCATTAATGCAGCTGAATAGCCAGCTGATGTCCACATGTTCAGCTCTCTGCCTCCTATTCAAGCTGATCACCTGAAGAGAGGTGAAAATGTGCGTCAGTCGCCTTTTCAAGCAGCTGATCCCCATTTGAATAGAGAGCCAACCTGGACAAACACACGATGGCCCGTTAAGTGAACAAACAGCTTCACTGTGATGTTAATGATGTGTTTGGACTCTCTTAGCTGCCGAGAGAAGCAGCAGATGTTTGTGAACAAACTGTCTGTTTCATCTGATTTCTCCATTTAAACAGTAACCATAATATAGCTACTCCTTTGTGGCCCGGGGAGAAAGTCCCAGACTCCCTTCAACAATCCTGCAGTTTCAGAGGACACTTTAGAAACTTTGTGAAACGCTGTCTACGACTAATTCTTAATGATTCTGCCTTCCTGTAAATTCAACATTAAATGTGACACATGAAGTTATTTCTGTCTTTGTTGTACAAAAATTCAGCAGGATATTTTCATGAGCCTCTGATGTGATAATAACAAGCGCTTCATTAAAACTCTGCTCTGTGTGAAGCACACTCCCTCATACACATCAAATATGATCAGCTGGTTTCAGGAAACCAACTAACTAAACTTCATCTTCTGCCTGAAATCAAGGAGCCATGTTTCTAAACGGCCTTAGCGACAGTAACTAAGGGGCGGGGCGAGACGCCGTGACATCGCGAGAACACTCCGCGGGATCCCGCAGCGCTCCTGTATCTCAGCCTGAAGAGCTCCGAGACCAGAATCCAGACTCAGTCCAGGACAACACGGTCCACCAGTCACAGCGGAGACCTGCAGGACGATGGAGAACCAGAACCCGGACCACAGGAGCCAAACAGCAGCCTCGTGCTCTGATAGCGCCGATGTTCAGGTCAGTGTTCATGACTTCATCACGAGACTAAAGACACGAGGAAGAGTCTCGAGGGTCCGTGTATCATCCGTTCATTCTGTTGTTAGAGATCAGAGCCTGAAAACCCGCTCCAGGGTTTGTGTTGACGTGGTTTGATTTCCAAAGTGTCTCCGTGGTTCCTGTTTTCATCTTGAAGAGAGGAAGCTGAAAGAAAAACTCACGAGCGTTTCTCTTTTCTTTGTGCTGTGACTGTCGGCATTTTCCCGCGTTGCGCATGCGCGATGCAGCACTTGTCATGGCGGAGCGCGCAGAACAAACAATGATCCGTCTGATTGATCTGTGAGGAGGATTTCATGTTAACTTCACTGCTGCTTGTTGATGCTTGTAGTTTCTTTGCAGATAATTTTGCTTTTGGGTTGGTTGGTTTTTGGCTGCCAGGGCCCAGGTTGGCAGATTATTCCAGTGTTGCTGTAACTGCTCCACTAAAGTTCAACTCAAATAACTTTCTGTTAGGAGCTTGATTTGTGCTTGTGATTGAAAACACATCACATCTCTGTAGTAAAAGGTTGTAAGTAAATAAGTTGGAAGGTAAGTTTGTGATCAGTTATTGTCCTGAGGGATGAGTCAGCCTTTCTATTGGCTGGTTGTTGACTAACAGAGTTGCAAAGTTAAAAACCAGCTCCTTTGTTTTGGAGGGTTTGAGGTCAAGACAGTTCTGCTGTCCATCTCAGTCTGTAGCTCTTGTTGTCAGAATATTTAATGTATGTTATACCTGATAATGATTATTCCAGAAAGGGCAAACATTAACAAAAAACATTTACATTTTCTAATTTGGCAGACTCTTTAATCCAAAGTGACTTATATTTGAGGAAAAACATACAAGCATCAACAGAGCATCAACTACAGATCTACAACTGACAATACATACTAGTAAGAGCAGCAATAAATACTAGTAAGGGCTCATAGTACATATCACATCAATGGGGTAAATACCTAGGACACAAACACGTCTCTGCATGAATGACGTTTTTGCTTTAACTGCTGGATGTGGAAAATATCTGCTACTTTGCTGTTAGGCACGCCATCGAGACGGTGGTTGAAATTAGGATAAAGCTAGCTCGTTGTGCGCACTGTCAGTTGTAGGTATAACAAGCTAGCAAATGCCTACGCCCCTTCATATTGCAATATTAAAACACAAAGAACTTAATTAAAACACAAAGAATTTAGACTCTTCTCTCCTTTATTTACTTTCTTACCATATTTACAATGCATGACTTTTTGGTCCATATCGCCCATAAATGTACGTTATAGTATCAAAATATGCTTCTCCTATTCTTACAGTACACTTGGAGTGTGGAGTGGTGCAATATAAAATTAATTTGTAGTGGGAGAATCTATCAGTTTTTGCTACGGTAGCACTTTTCAGCAAGCCACCTGGTTGTTAGTTTCAAACAAACTCTAACCTGTATTGTGTAGAGGTGGGAATCACCAGAGGCCCCACGATACGATATTATGGTCCTGTTAAGTTTTCTAGTGGACTAAAAAAGCAATAGATTTTATTATTCTAGTGCCAAAAAGTAAAAACTCCTTTCTGCAATGTATATAATAAAATATTGATACTTGGCGTCCATGTATCGATACAGTATCGCCATGGCAAATATCACATACTATGCCGTATCGATTTCCCCCCCACCCCTAGTATTGTGCTGCCCAGATTTGAAGTTGATCAGTTGAAAATTTTAAATGGCTTCCTGATGTCTTTAGGATATTGTTCCACGAAGAATAGTTAGAAGTCTAGCGATGATCGATCTGCTTCCCAGTTTACAACTAGTTAAAACCCGGGGCTGCTTTGTTGAAATTTTGTACAGGGAACTATTGAGCCAAAGTTTTGTGACTTTTTGAGCATCCCAAATGCCTGTAACATCTTGGGGAAAAAATTGATGACACAGGAAATCCCGAATTACTGACTTCCTGCACTTTAAACCAGAGTAAGTTCAGAATACTCAAAATATTTGTGGAAACTGACGGGAGACAAGACGAGCTTGCATGGAAAAAGCTTTATAGCTCCCAACCATTCAGGCCCAGGTGTGACTCATGCCGCTGATGACGACCTCCCAGAACCACATCCTGCAAGACAAACACAAAGACAGGACACCTAGTGCCTAAAGGAAACTCACTCAACAAAATTACTACTACTCTACTTAAAATTTAAAAAAGCCCATTTTCAGATAGTAGTACTCAAAAATATGAATACAACTCCATTATTACAATTCAAGTTCAACACAAAATAAGGCACATCTTCCATAAAGCTGAATAGACTATTAAAGTAATTATCTGCTTGATCAGATAATTAACAAGCAACAATTCTGATAATTAATTTTCATTCTTTTATGCAATAATGTTGAACATTCCCTATTTCCAGATTCTGAGGGTGCTTTCACATCTGTAGTTCGGTTCATTTGGACCAAGTGAGAAAAATTATACACTCTTGTATTTTAGTTCTCATCCGTTCATGTTCACACTGCAGTTTTACAAACGAACCAAGAGAAGTAAACATGAAGTTACACAGTCGTACAGGTAACTTGTTGATTGGACAGCTTTGGCGATTGTCATCCTGCATCATCAGGACCCACATGGGGGGGGGAACTCCAGTGACCGACGAAGTTTCTGCAGCACTTTAATGCTTCTGATCTATCATCAAGCATGATTAGTAACATTAGACAGCAGATCGACCACATGGCCTATTATGAATAATAACGTAAAAACAGGACATTCAGTAATAATTCGGGGCCCGTTGGCCGACAGCATAGCCTACTGTGGTATCGCTGTCACAAATGTTTTATGGACTTGAAGAACTGACAGGGTAAACAGAGTACTACTGGCACTCCTTTTTTGACAAATTTGAACCTATTAATCAGGGGAAATATCGGCGCTGCCAAGTATACGTTACCAAATGATTTTCATAAACATACCGGCTTATACAGATCAATTATAAAATCGCTGAACACGTCTTGCAGTCAGACGATGGATTTATTAGCCGTTTAGCTTTGGAAATAATGCTTATCATAAAATCCTGTGGTTGGTTTGTTTGTTTTCACACCACAAGCGAACTGCACCAGAGTTTGCTTGAAAGCGTACCAAGACCTCCTTGACGAGGTGGTCACACCCCATCCTGAAAAGTGACGGGAACCCTGTTCAGCAGCGCGTTTTAGAAATTAATCCACTTACTGGAACCCGAGGAGTCAACAACCAGCCAAACTGCAAACACTGCAGCCTGTCAGACCAGGATGCTGTATCATATAGTCTATGGATATAAGCTATTTTAAAAACACAAAGCAGGTCCCTCCCGACATTTTTACTGATCACGTATTCATAACAGCAGCAATGAGGATGATTTTTACAAAGCATAACGTTAGAACGTTTTTAACGCCACTGTTAGATAAAAAAAAAAAATCAAGCAAGTGTCTCGACTTCAGAACTAATGTTACTGTTTTGTACATGTATTTATAAGAAGTATTCAGTGCTCTGACATAACACAAAACGTCGACACCCTCTCCTGCCAAGTGAAAATCCTAATTTGAAAATTAACATCCTCACCAATTTCACCAGAGCGGCTGGACACACCCACCCAAAATGGCGGCGCCCAGTAAAGACACAAGGTCTTCTAAAACCAAAACATATATCAGACCGTATGCAACGTTCAGTACTTTCTCTCAGTGCAAAATAAATCTACCTTTTGCAGTAATGTGAAAAAAAATGAACAAACAGTTTTAAATGAATTACCTCGCTCTTGAACCAGCAAGGACTGTGCGTCGCGGGAAATCCCACGGACATCAAAGCTAACGATGCTGCTAGATGTCTCCAGCTCTATATATCTAAACACTGAATTTACAACTAAATTCTTACAGCAGTTAGCTACCACGTTTGTAGTGTTGTAGTCAGTTTTTTTAGCTGTATTTTCTCCAGGTTTCTACGTTTTTCAGTTTTCATCCTCCACAGCAGCGCGTCTGTCTCCACACACACGGCAGCGGAGGGAAAAAAAACTTTCGCTCGCTCAGAGATACGGGTCTGCATAGTCTGCATTAAAAAGAAACACCTAGATACTTAGAGAAATTCCCACCAGACTGCCAGGGAAGGTCATTTTTACCGGTTACGATCATTCCAGCGCTTTTCATTATGGAACGCAGACCGTGAGGTAGACTGGTCCAATGCTAGTTATTTTTCAAATCCGTACACCATCCGGGCATTTTTGGTACACTGTGGACATTGCTTTTGTATGCAGTCTTCATACTACATTTAGGTCAAATCACTACGTACTACTAGTACAGTAGGCGGTTTGGAAAACAGCCTTAGGTTGTGGTATAGGTCAAGCTTTAAGACGGGACCTTATATTTCCCATAATGCAACTCTTTAATGTGATGTGGCTCAATTTATAAGAAATGTCAGTATCTGTGATGATCAGTCAAATTCCGATAGAGGTCGGTGCCACCCCAGGCCCCTCTGTGGACACACCCCTGCAGCTGGTTGTCACAGGTGGTAATGCAGTAGTCAAACCGTAACATTGTGGTTTTTGTTCCACAGACATGCTCTGAATATAATTTATGGTTCTAGATAGCTCGCTCCATCATGACTTTTCACTTACTGTCTTTCTCTCTGTATGTCTGTTTGTTAATATAGAAACGGAGAGGAAGAGAAGAACTCAAACGTCACCACTGTCGGCACTGTGACAAATCCTTCAAAAGATCTGGGCATTTACAGATTCATCAGAGAGTTCACACTGGAGAGAAACTGTACAGCTGTGACCAGTGTCGGAAAACTTTTACTCAGTCAGGTAGCCTAGAAGTCCACAGACGTATTCACACTGGAAAGAGACCATACAGATGTGACCAGTGTGGGAAAACTTTTACTCAGTCAGGTAGCCTAGAAGTCCACAGACGTATTCACACTGGAAAGAGACCATACAGATGTGACCTGTGTGGGAAAACTTTTACTCAGTCAGGAAGCCTAGAAATCCACAGACGTGTTCACACTGGAGAGAAACCGTACAGCTGTGATCAGTGTGGGAAAGCTTTCGCTAGAACAGGTGACCTGGCAAAGCACCTGCGTGTTCACACTGGAGAGAAACCGTACAGCTGTGACCAGTGTGGGAAAGCTTTCGCTACAACAGGTGACCTGGCAAAGCACCAGCGTGTTCACACTGGAGAGAAACCGTTCAGCTGTGACCAGTGTGGGAAAGCTTTCGCTACAACAGGTGACCTGGCAAAGCACAGGCGCATTCACACTGGAGAGAAACCATACTGGTGTGACCAGTGTGGGAATGCTTTCACTACATCAAGTGGCTTGGTAAAGCACAGACGCGTTCACACTAGAGAGAAACCGTACTGGTGAACGTTTGACGTGCTACAGCAAACTTTCAATGATTCACTCATTGTTCTGCATTAATGGGTTATGATTATTGACAACTTAGAACTTAGCATTTACGTTCTATGTTACCTTAATTATGCAGATGACACAGATTTACATAACCATTTCACCAGGGGACTATGAACCCATACAGGCGCTGAGTAACTGTATTGAGCAGGTCAACGATTGGATGTGCCAGAATTTTCTTCAATTAAACAAGGATAAAACTGAAGTTATTGGTTTTGGAGCCAGGGAGGAACGATTGAAAGTCAGTGCTCGACTTCAATCTGTAATGTTAAGAACCACAAATCAAGCCAGAAATCTTGGTGTAGTCATGGACTCAGACCTGAATTTGAGTAGCCACATTACGACAATTACAAAGTCAGCCTACTATCACCTGAAGAATATATCAAGGATTAAAGGACTTATGTCTCAGCAGGACCTGGAAAAGCTTATCCATGCATTTATCTTCAGTCGACTCGACTACTGTAACAGTGTCCTTACAGGCTCCCTAAGAAATCCATCAGACAGCTGCAGCTGATTCAGAACGCTGCTGCTCGAGTCCTCACTAAGATCAAAAAGGTGGATCACATCACTCCAGTTCTGAGGTCTTTACATTGGCTTCCTGTTTAGGGCCAAAATACATTTCCGATCTTCTGCTTCGTTACGAACCATCCTGACCTCTCATGTGGTCTGGGGCAGGTCTGCTTTCTGTCCCCAGAGTCAAAACTAAACATCAAGCGTTCAGTTATTATGCTCCGTATATATTTGGAACAAACTCCCAGATAACTGCAGGTCTGCAGTTAGTTCTATTAAATTAAATTAATTATTATTCTTTTTATTGATAACTTGCACTGTAACTTTTACTGTCCTGTTTCCCTTGGAGGGAACTCGAACTGCGTCGGTGTGGGTATCTATCGGAACGCCTCTGGGCATGGCAGGGCTGAAATCATGAATGAAACTACTCCAATCCTATTGGTGTTGCTAGAACTGTAGCGTGTGACGGCGTAACCGGAGGCGTACATTAGCACGCCGACACACAGGACACATTAGCCTTTTTCTATTCAGCAGGCACTCTGGCATGTTTGAAACTACGAAAGAATTACAACCACAAAGAAATTTCTTACCTGGAAGGAAGTCTGGCAGAGGAGATGGCTGGTGAGCAGTTCAGGCAGTGTGTTTCCCATGCCCGCGCTACATCACGGCTGGGGACACTCATGCCCTGTGAGTGGTGCCGGGCCTTGCCATTCTTCCCTGATTTACACAATGAGTTGTGTAAGAGGTCCTGAGGTTTCGAGTAGTCCAGTATAATACCTTCTGGAATACTGTGCATGAGAGATTCTCCCCGAGGGGAAATCTGCTCCGTGTGATACAGGTTAAGAGCAAGTGCCTTCGTTCCCTGTCTGTATGGAGGAAATCTTGGTTCCTGTCCCAAGGTCCCGTGTTGGGAGCGATCTGTCGCCGAACAATTATTTCGACAGACGCCTCACTCATGGGATGGGGTGCGGTCATGGACGGCTGCTTTGCGAGAGGCTCCTGGCAGGAGCATCATTTCTCCTGGCACATAAATTGCCTGGAAATGTTGGTGGTATTCAGAGCTCTGAGGAGTTTTCTGCCCACCCTCCGCGGTCGCCACGTCCTTGTCAGAACCGACAATATGGCAGTGGTGGCCTGTTTGAATCACCAGGGGGGTCTGCGCTAACGCCCGTTATGCAAACTGGCACATCAGATCCTCCTGTGGTCCCAGCAGAGACTGCTGTCCCTCAGAGCGATGTACGTCCCTAGGACCCAGAATCAGGGAGCAGACCTGCTGTCAAGACAGGGGCTGAGGCCCGGGGAATGGAGACTCCACCCTGAGGTGGTGGAGTTATTATGTGAAAGGTTCGGCCCTATAGATGTGGACTTGTTTGCATCTCGAGAGACTACGCACTGTCCCCTGTGGTTCTCCCTCTTGCCCCCAGCCTCGCTAGTCTGTATGCCTTTCCCCCAGTCACTCTGCTCCCGGGGGTTTTGGAGCGGGTCTCTCAGGACGGCGTCAGCCTACTACTAGTAGCCCTGTTTTGGCCGGCACAAGTGTGGTTCTCGGATTTAATATCGCTCCTGGCAGGTCCCTCTGAGGAGAGACCTGCTGTCCCAGGCGGAGGGCCGGTTCTTTCACCCGCCCTGTGGCAGCTGTGGGTCTGGCCCCTGAGGGGGCGCAGTTCCGGTAGGCGGGCCTAACGGCAGGAGCGGTCGAGCCACTACTCGGCTCTAGAGCCCCATCCACAAGAAGGACGTGGACTGAAGTGGAATGTGTTCGCCACCTGGTGTAGAGAACCTGCTCGGTAATTATGATACTGGAGTTCCTCCAGCACCGTTTCTCCGCAGGCCTCTCCCCGTCTACGCTCAAGATGTATGTGGCTGCCATTGCAGCATTTCATGCCCCTCTGAGTGATGGGCCCTTGGGGAGGCTTCCACTGGTTGTGTGCTTCCTCCGTGGAGCCCGGAGGATGAGACCCGTGACTCGTTCCAGGGTTCCCACCTGGGGACCTGGCAGTGGTTTTTGAAGCGCTGGCTGAGGCCCCCTTCGAACCCTTGGAGTCGGCTAAGGTGGCTGAAGATGGCCTTTCTCCTCGCTATCACGTCTCTGAGGAGGGTTGGGGATCTCCAGGCAATTTTGGTTTCTCCTCGATGCCTGGAGTTTGCCTTGGGGAGGGTGAGAGCTATCCTGCACCCTTGTCCGGGCTATGTCCCTAAGGTTCCGTCCAGTTTGGCAGGGTCCACGGTGCTGCAGGCGTTTCATCCCCCACCTCATGTGACGGCGGAGGACAGGAGACTAGTATTTACACTCTGAGGTCTTCCCGGTGGAGGAAAGCAGACCAGTTGCTGGTGTGTTTCAGGTCCCCCAAGGCTGGGCTCCCCGCTTCTAAACACACGGATCAGCAACTTGATCGTTCAGACTATTTCCCTGGCCTATCAGGTGCGCGGTTTGCCTTCACCTATGGCCGTAAGGGCGCACTTAACTCGAGGCATGGCGGCTTCTAGGTCCCTCGTCGCATGGGTGTCACTCCAGGATTTGTGTGACGCGGCTGGCTGGGCCACCCCTCACACTTTCATCCGGTTTTACAGTCTGGACCGTCCTTCTGCACCTGGCACCCGTGCGCTCTCCTGTTAGTCATGCCTCAGGTTTGCACACTGGGGGCAGGCGGGGTTCAGCGCGGCCTAAGTGGGTATCTCGTTTCCATAGTGTCGTCACCGACGCAGTTCGAGTCCCCTCGAAGGGGAACGTCTCGGGTTACGTATGTAACACTGCTCATGTGTTCTGTTTATTTTCCTGCTTTTTGTCCTCTGACAAATACCAAAGTTTATGACATATAGATTTGGCATTAGCCTACAAAGAGTACTTCTAAATATATAGAAGGCTCCGGTGAGGCTTCCCCACATACCCTATGTTCTTGGGTGCGTTGAGTCTACGCGGGTTGGCCGTTAATCGGAAGGTAGGCGGTTCGATCCCTGGCTCCCCCTGGTTGCGTGTCGAAGTGTCCTTGGGCAAGATACTGAACCCCGAATTGCCCCTGGCGGCTATTCCGCCAGTGTATGAGTGAGTGTGAATGTTAGTTTCCGTTTGAGCACTTAGGCTCAGTGTATGAATGTGAATGACTGGTGAATGCAGATGTAGTGTAAAAGCGCTTTGAGTGGTCGAAAAGACTAGAAAGGCGCTATACAAGTACGGAGCATTTACATTTACGTCGCGACCAACTTGCGTCGTAAGTTAGCTAGAAAATACCAAAGCCTGGAAAATGCATACTGCCAGGGAAATGTAGATTTAATTATGCAGGATACCAGCTGCAACTAGTGCATCTATCTCCTCTGTTACCAAGCAAACATTGATGACAGATGCTCTATTCAAGTAGCCTACTAACTTTTGTTCAGTCATGAAAATGTGGTTTGCAAATTTATTGGTCAAAATGTGTATGAACCCTGCCATCGGATGACCAAAGGTGGAATTCTCATAGAAACAAATTGATTTGACCTGTTTGTACCTTTTTAATAATCCTCTATATGTCATTACCTTTTGTTCTTTGCTCATCTTGTGTGGTGTTATATTTTTGTACCAGTGTTTTGATATAATGACCTTCTGTGAGATTGTTTTGTGTCATGCTTTCCTGTGAAAAAGGAGTTTCCACTGTGGCTCAAGGCTGAGAAAGGCTTTTCTGTTAGACTGGCATTAAATGTCTTCTCTGTTTCTCTGGGTCAGACTCTCTAACAGCCCTCTGGTGTATGAGCTCTGCCCTTCAGCCCTTCAGCTGAATCTCTGTTATACTTTTTAATAAATATTGCAAAGACAACTTTTTGTCTTTATTTCTTAATTTCTTCAGAAGGAAATATACAATTTACACCACAAATTAGTTGGCGTAACCTCAGACTGTCTCCGTTCCATAATGGCAGAGCTTTACAGGTGCACATTAGGGGTGGGAATCTCTAGGCACCTCACGATTTGATTACGGTTCAGAGGGCTGCAATGCCATTATGAAATGATTATTGATGCACCTTGATGATCATGTACATTTACTGCTAGGTTGACAACTTACTAACTTAAATATTTTCACCCGCTAACTTTCATCGTCACTTTCTGCAGCTTGCTCTCTCATTCGCTTACCCACTCGCTCGCTACACACACAGGAGAAACAGGCCTAGCGCTGAGTGTTACCCACTGCAGCAACTTGTTACCGTGCTCGCACAGTGTGCGAATGAAACCGCTGCGCATTCATATTAATAAGCGTGTGAAAATTTAGTAGCAGCGGTCATTCATTCTGCAGCGGCGCAATGCGTTGAATACAATGGGAACTGGTCTCTTATGTGCACACCACAGATTGTCCAGGCGCTGCACTTCTGAGAGTTCCGCTTTTTGTTTTCCGTGAACATTACGTTATCAATTAACATTTAGATAATCAATTTGTTAATCGCTTCAGAATCTTCCACGTCTGCATTGTGATTCATCTAAGAATCAATTTTTTTCTCATGCATTTTTGTTAAAGGGAATGTAAAGGTATGTCACACCATACTTCACTCTGTTTTGCACATTGGGACGGGGTTCCACCTGACTATATCAAATATTTACTATATGTATTTGTATATAGTGTATTTAGGGAGACCTGAGTACAGCGGAGAGAAAAACGCAGACATAAAGGACATACAGGATCAGAGCCAGTCAATGACACGAGAGTTTAGATTCCATCATCTGGTCTTTGTCTCACACGTCGCTTCCACAGGTTGAGATCTGGTGACTGTAAAGGCTGCAGCATTTTATTCACATCATTTTCAACCTGACCAACGTTCAGTGAGCCCTGGAGCATGAAGCATCTGCATTTCATGTTTCTCCACTCGTTCAATCAACAAATAAAATAAACTCTGTCCAGTGAACTGATCAAATTTCCGAAGGAACCTCGGCTGTCCCGTGACCTTAGCAGAACTCAGGAGGACACTAATGGAAAAGTTGGATGACCGTTTCTCGATTTACGACAGACCTGCAGGAACTTCCAGAGCGTAACAGCGAAGGTTGAGAGCTAATTCTGTGAAAATATTTCAAAGAAGATTTTAAACAGATTTTTAACCTTAAATGTCTTAAATGTTACCTGATATTATCTATATCTATCTATGTTGTAATGTGTTATGAGCTTCATTTTGTCCTCACTCCACTGGTTGTAGCCTAGATGGTGCGTTCAGGCTCTTTTAATAGAAAACAAAGTAAAACAGGTAAATGTGAACATATCTGAGCAGAAAGTTGATCATAGCTTGTAATAAAATAAAATGTCTGTTGGAATAATTCACATATCCTCAGAGTGCAGAAATAAACATTTTCTTTCTAACCTGCTTCAGATTCTGATGTCTGTGCAGCAGCACCAAAACAAGCGGTGGAAGCTGATTTACAAAGGTGGAAAACCTCTTTATCTTCTTCTCACTCTCACATTCCTTATTAAATATCATGTTTTCTAATGAACTGCATCACTTGTGGAAAACAAAAGCCCACTCTTTGGCCTCTGAGTCTGTTTGGGGTCAAAAGAAACCTCCAGACTTTCACTCTCAGTCCTTCAGAGTCTAACAGCTTCCAGAGGTTTTGTTGAAGAGTCAGACTGTGTTTGAGCGCCACCTGCTGCTCATTAAGCAGACAGACCAATAAATATGAAGAATAAAGAGAACAGAGTGCTGCTGTTCCTCCATCTTCTGCTCTTTCCTTCATTGTTTTACTCTCTCTGGATGCTGCTGTGCTCTGACAGGAAATCACTGACGTTTAGTGGCTGAACGAGCAGCTTTGATTTGTTATTGAACTTTCTAATGTGTCTGTTAGCTCACATGTCTTTGACCTTTACACCTCAGCTCATGTCAGCGTTGTTTCCTCCCTTACTGTAACGTACAGAAGCTGATGTGCTTCCTGCAGTAGTTTGGCTTGTATCTGCTGTAAGCTGCAGTTAATAATTAGATCTGTTATTTCTGGCTCCCTCTCTCCTCTTTGCTGGAGCATGGAGGCCATGAAGCTGAAGCCTGCCTCCGAGCCCTCACCTGTCTGGCCCCTTTCCACACCCCAGTCCACTTCTTGCTTCTTTAAAATAAACCTGCTGTGACTGCCTCTGCCTAGTGACCGCTCCTGAGTCCTTTTCAGCCCCTCCTAACACAAAGTGTCAATATTTTGTGTGGCCACCATTATTTTCCAGCACTGCCTTAAACCTCTTCAACATGGAGTTCACCAGAGCTTCACTAGTTGCCACTGGAGTCCACTTCCACTCCTCCATGACAACATCACAGAGCTGGTGGATGTTAGAAACCTTGTGCTCCTCCACCTTCTGTTTGAGGACACCCCACAGATGCACAATAGGGTTTAGGTCTGGAGACATGCTTGGCCCCCCAGCTTCTTTAGCAAGGCAGTGGTCATTTTGTAGGTGTGTTTGGGGTGGTTATCATGTTGGAATACTGCCCTGCGGCCCAGTCTCCAAAGGCAGGGGGATCCTGCTCTGCTTCAGTATGTCACAGTACATGTTGGCATTCATGGTTCCCTCAATGAACTGTAGCTCCCCAGTGCAGGCAGCACTCATGCAGCCCCAGACCAGGACTCTCCCACCACCATGCTGGACTGTAGGCAGGACACACTTGTCTTTGCACTCCTCACCTGGTTGCCGCCACACACGCTTGACTCCATCTGAACCAAATAAGTTTATCTTGGTCTCATCAGACCACAGGATGTGGTTCCAGTAATCCATGTCCTTAGTCTGCTTGTCTTCAGCAAACTGTCTGCAGGTTTTCTTGTGCAGCATCTTTAGACGAGGCTTCCTTCCATGCAGACCAGTTTGATGCAGTGTGCGGCGTATGGTTTGAGCACTGACAGGTTGACCCCCCCAACTTCTTTAGTCGACCATTGCGAGGCCTGTTCTGTTGAACCGCTGATCTTGGCCACCGTGCTGCAGCGCAATTTCAGGGTCTTGGCAATCTTCTTACAGCCTAGCCCATCTTAATGTAGAGTAACCGTTCTTTGGTTCTTTTCAGATCCTCAGAGTTCTTTGACATGAGGTGCCATGTTGAACTTCCAGTGACCAGTATGAGGGAGTGTGAGAGCAATAACACCAAATTCAACACACCATCTCCCCATTCACTACTGAGAGCTGTAACACTGAGTCACATGACACCAGGGGGGTAAATGGCTAATTGGGCCCAATTTGGACATTTTCACTTAGAGGTGTCTTCACTTTTGTTGCCAGCGGTTTAGACATTAATGGCTGTGTGATGTGTTATTTTGAGGGGACAGCAAATTTACACTGTTATACAAGCTGTACTTTCACTACTTTACATTGTAGCAAAGTGTCATTTCTTCAGTGATCAGGGTGTACTCACTTTTGTGAGATACTGTACATGTGAAAGCCTCCCCTAGATGTAGGGAAGAGGTGGGTCGCGGGGGCAACACTAACAGACAAAGCCCACATCAATTCCCGACTGTTCCTGACAGTTTTCAGTGCTGACCAAAAATCCCACTTTTTATGCAGTGTAATTTGTGAGTAATTTGTCATTTGTAATTATTATCTGAGATGTTACCGTTAAGCCACATTTCAGAGAGTATAATGATGGGACAAGACTCCTAATTTTCAAGCGAAAGATTTTTAATCCTTTAATATCATCCATTCAGGAAAAAACTTGTATTACTGCCGTCACCGATCAAACATGAGATTAAAAGTAGTTGGACCCAAAACTGCAATACAGAGTTGAGTTGAGTAGAGATTACAAGCTTCATTTGTTACAGTAAAACACACAAAAAAATAAACACACAACAACCACGCCCTTCAAGAAAGACCCAGCAACCCAAGACACACCATATTCCAGACAGTTATGTATAATCTAAACTGTTTATCATTAGACTGTCTCTTCAAGAACTCTAACTTTAATTTGCTCGTGTCAGCCATTAGTCATGGTTGTAGTTTTATTTCTGTGAGGTTAGGTAGAGTCAAAGATCACAGCCACAACCATTGAATTATTATGTATAATACAGAAATGTTGGGGTGGAAAACCAAGGCAAGAAAAGAAATAAAAATGAATCAGCTGCCACTTTGAATTCAAATCCATTGGCTGGTTGGGTCCTTTCTTGCTCTGGTGTTCTCCCTCCCACTGTCTAAAGACGTACAGGTTAGGTTAAACGCTGACTGTAAATTGTCTGTATGTGTGAATATTAACATAAATGGTTGTAAGTGCTCTTATATAGTGGCAATCTGCACTGGGATAGGCTCCAATTTCTTGCAACCCTGCAAGTACAGCTCACGGTCGGGCAGAGGGGGAAAAAGTGTTTAGTCAATGTAAAGTATAGGAATAATTTCTTTTCAATCTACTTTTGAAGTATTTTTTTTCTCTTTGTGTACACTTAAGTCAATTAAAGTGGTATTTAACATATCAGATTTCTGTGGCATTAACTAGAGATATTACAGCTTTTGGTATTCTTTTTATTTTATACCATAATACTAAATCAATTCTTCAGACTCTAGAGCTCATCTCCTCTTGGAAATTTAGCTGAGTCTTTGAGCGCCACATTGTTAATGTTGATAGCAGCCCTGATTGCAGATTTCATAGATGTCTCCATCCAAGCGTGAGGGAAGGCTGTGTGTTCACCAGCAAAGTGCACCCGGCCTTCACTTCTGAAGAGCTCCTCAGCGTACTCTAAATGTTGGTAGGGCGTGAAGAGAGCGAAGGCCCCCAAACTGTAAGGATCCAAGGTCCACTTCTTTACCACCACCCCTGTGCAAAGAGACCTAACATCGTCGCCGTGGATCTTTGACAAATCTCTCAGAGCCAGCTCTTTCAGGGCTTCATCGCTCGCACCCTGGAAGAGGAGGGAGTCATCAGCCCAGGTGTAGGAAGCCAGGAGGACGCCGATGCTCTTATTGTTTGGGAAATTGTGGCTTGGGTAGTAGATGAAACGAGAGGGACCGTCAGTGATGCTCTTTCCTCCGAGGCCGTTCTTCTCCCAGAATTTCTCGCTGAAGGTGAGGATGATTTTAGTAGAGCTGTCATAGTGGACCCCCCTTAGGGCCTCCATCTTTTGGATGGATAGAGGTGGATGGAAGTCCATGAAGAGGGCTGCTTTCGCTGTGGTTGTTACCAGGACAATGTCAGCTGGAAGGTGAGTAAAAGAGGGCTGTTGGCTAGGGTCTGAGGTCTGGTACCATACAATTACACCATTATCTAACTGGCTGATGCTCTTAACTGGGGAGTTGAGGAGGATGGGGACATCAAGGACTTTGAGAAAAGCTTGAGGGAGAAGGTCTGATCCACCAGTCACTTCATAGTACCTTAAAAACAAAAACACACATTTTTAGTGTCATTGAATTGAGCACAAATGTATCTACATGGTTGCCTTGTTTGTGGCCAGCCTAAGGCACACCTGTTACCCATGCTGTCTGATCAGCATCTTGATATGCCACACCTGTGAGGTGAATGGATTATCTCTGCAAAGGAGAAGTGCTCACTAACACAGATTGACAGATTTGTGAACAATATTTGAGAGAAATAGGCCTTTTGTGTACATAGAGAAAGTCTTAGATCTTTGAGTTCAGCTCATGATGAATAGGGGCAAAAAGAGAAGTGCAAAAGTGCTGCGTTATAATTTTGTTGTACTGTGCAAACAATGTGCCTTTTTATTATTTGATAATGTAGGATGTAGGGCCTCACGTCATGGTGTCATTGATTTCATTCTGAAGATAGATCGTCTCAGTCAGCGCTGTGTGCATAAGGCTCTGTTCGTCAAGCAGGTCTCCAATCATCCTCACAGCTTCTGAACTCAGAATTCCTTCTTCTTTCAGATACTCCTGTTAAACAAAGTCATGCAGTCAGAAAGAGGGATTAGAAGGAATTAAAAGGTCAGCAGACGCATTGAACTCCTTTAAGTCCATTCTTAAAACATACTTTTATCAATAAACTTTTCCTGATTACATTTGACTTTAATTTACCTTCTAACTTTGAATTTGTGTTCCTGAGTGTTGGGTGTGTCCCTTTGTCACTAATCACGGGGCACAAATCCTCCCTGAAGTGGTGGTCCAGTCTCTTGCCTGCCCAGTGGAGGAAAAGCTGCCTTGCCTCTTTTACACGCTAGAAAAACTCTAATAACTGACGTCCTTTTTAAAAGACTCTTTTAATGTAGCATTGTATGAAAGTGTGATCAGGTGTGAGGAACTAACTCGCCAAGGTATTCTCGTGCTTGTTAAGGACCAAGAGCTTTGTGTGTGTGCTCCCCTGTAAAAGATAAGGTCCTGCCTCTGAACTACCTTCAGAGTGAGCCTCTTAAAATAAGATCAAACACTGTCCTAGAGTAATGTTCGCCTGAGTGTTACACGCTGGTTAGCTCAGTTTGAGAGAACCTTCAGTGTGACCACTTTCTGTAGAGTCGTAAAGGTCCAGTGTGTAATATTTTTAAGGATGTATTGGCAGAAATGCAAAATAATATCCATAACTATGTTTTCAGTGGTGTGGATTTTCCCAGAATGAAAAGTGCTGATGCGGGATAAATGTTTTCAAAGTGGCGCAGAAGTTGCCTGTCTTCTGCTGGACAAGTTAGTCCAAACATGAAAAACTGTTTGTTTGATAGCAACAGCTAGAAGATGGGCATAATCACAGAGAGAAAGAAGTAAGACAAGGGTCCGGCTGCGGACTGTAGCGGGGGCGAGGGGCGTGTTGTGAGCGAGGGGCGTGTTGTGAGCGAGGGCCGTGGCGTGAGCGGTGCTACAGTCCGCAGCCGGACCTTATTGCGAAGTAAGCCATTTGTTGAAATTCGCAACCCTCACCACTAGATGTCACTAAAACTTGCACACTAAACCTTTAATGTGAGGCTATGTGTATCTTTTCAAGGTGTCCATAGGACAGTGGATACGCATCATGCCTTTGATGTGGGAGACCTGGGTTCGATTCCCACTCAGTGGCAGTGTCATTGGTCTTCATGCAGCAGGTCTGGGGATTAAATCTCTGTCATGAAAACTTTCTTTTAAGTTTTATAAAACTGACCACCAAATGAGTAAATGTACATGGAAGAGGAAATGCCTTGCCCGTTCAATAAGTAGGTGAAACGATGTTAGCTAACGATGTTAGCTATCTGACTATGATTCTTATCCCTGTGTGATTGTCATAAATTAGCAAAGTTTTTCATTGTCTTTATATTTTCAGATGAATGTAACCTAAGCTGTAGGCTACTTAATGATATTAACAGGTCGTGCTGTAAGTCAGCCTCTCTGCTCCAGGAGCTCCAAAGCCCACTGTAGTGAGGAAACCTGACAGACTGGGAGCTGATCAAATAAGTTATGAATACAGCAGGGCTGACCCTGATTTGACTGCCAATCTCACCATCGAAACGATGGGAGTCAAACGCGTTATGAAACAAGAATGATACCATTTTTTTGATATGGGGGTGTTGGGGCCGGCGTCAGACTGAGCTCAGCAGGGGGGCATTTATTTTCAATGGGTGGGCACTAGTGATGGGGAATTTTGTTCGGATATCCTATAGGCCTTGTTATTATTGCTACTGCCCTTCCTGTAAGTGATTAGCCTGAAGGGATGCAAACCAACTCCACCTAAACTGACTCTGAGCACAGCTTTATTACAGACAAAGTTAACAGCGCACACATAGTTTAACTGCTTTCTCACTGACAGGAGAGACGCATCTTAATTCTAGTTTCCTCTACCATGAGCGTTTACACTAGGCTACTACTGAAACAGCACCAAGTACCATTATCAAAACAATACAAAACATACAGAGAGATTATTCTACTATCTCCGATTTCAAAAATGTTGTGAAAATGTTCAAAGTTTTTTTTATTTTTAAGTATTGATTCGGTTACTTTTTCAGGTCATCGCATGTGACCACCATAGTCAAATATTAACCAACCTGTTTTTCAAATAGTACGTTAAGCTCAACCAAAGGTGTTTTCTTATTCAAGTTAACTATTAGTTGACTGTATGGCAAACATTTGGAAAGGGCACTTGCACTAAAAGAAAGCCAAGTCATTCTCAACACACAGTTTTCTTATTTACACACTCAATGAGATCATGCCGTGTTTTACCTTCACAGAATAATGGTCGTATTTTCTCAGTGCTTCCTCGCAGCCATAAATCTCCACATACTTATTCACCTACAATAAAGAATAGGAAGACTTCAGAGAACTGATGCATGTTAAATCCAACATTTTGGTCCAGAGTGAAGTATTGAATTACCTGCAATGAAATATGGTAGAGAACTATTGTTACTATAAAAACCTTCTGTATCAACCTTAGTGGTGGCAACAGTTAAAGCTGGCAACGTTGGAGAAACTAGCAAGAAACAGGGCTGTTGCACCTTGGGGCCAACGACCAGCCCATAAAGTAAAGGCAGGCAGTGGCCCATAGGTTCATTTTCTATACTGACTACTCTGTCCCCTCTGTTTCTGGTATCAGGAGATACTGACCTGAAAGCAACACAGAATGACTGAGAGCCTAACTGTTATAGTTTAGATTTTAAATTGTCACCTGCATCCTGAATCTTTTCCCCCTTATATAAATAAAAACATTTCCACTTTAAATTGATGCAGAAAATTTACCAGAATGCAGGAAATTAAGTGTTGTAATGCGAATTCCATAATTATCATCTCCAAACATATTGCATGTAATCCTGGACTCAGGGACAACGTGTCTCTGTGGGAAGATATGCTTGATGCTGAAGCTCTCCTTACTCACGTGTTTGCCTGAGCTGTTTATTTGAAAACTCAAATTGCCATCACAGTGTTTAAGGATCAACATTTTCAGGAGGAGGAGGCCCAGACCCCCCACTTAATGTGTGACCCCTCAAATGTTGAAGCTAAACCTGCGCTCTTGCTTTTTAACAAGAAAATGACTCACTAGAATGCAAGAAAACCGTCTCTGGGATGACAGGTTTTCTGAAGGGAACAGTGGTTAAGTTTCATCTCCCAGTTTAGGCAATTATGTCTTGAAGTTGGCAAGTATGCTGTTCATAATTATTCATCACTGACCGTGATTATTACATACCTCCTGCAAAGCTTGCTGTAGCAGCTCTTCAGCCGACTTCCCTTTCTCACTTGGGCTCACATTGTATTTCAGGACATCAGGGTTTGTTTTCACTGTGGATGTTTTCTCCAGCAACCCGTTAACCAGATAAAAGGTGTTATCGTTATCCATGATGAATTTATTAAGTTGGACCCCCAGATCTTTAGCAACCGTGAGGACGATCCTGTTGACAGAGGTGATGGTGGCAGAGTCAGCTGGTGACTGCAAGTGTTTTGTACTGTGTTTGAGCCAAGACAGTAAATGAAAAAAGATTCTTCTGATGCTTAGCGGCTACATTTCTACATCCCTTTGTGATCTTTTAGTTAAGTAACAAACACAACAGCGACGACCTCTTCTGGATTCTATCAAGCTCCATTTTCAGCTTACCTTTAATGTAAAAATAAATTGCTAGTATCCATGTTTGGATGGTATCTTTGCAAATCAACCTCATAAAAAGCTGGAATGCCAATTTGTACACTTTTCAATGTAGCTTCAAAAGTTTCTCAATCTTTTTTAATCTTTACTGATTCACTGTAGTTGCTTTTTCCCCTGAAGCAAAGTTGTAGAGCCAAAATCTAGTTGAGCCGCTACACCAGAGACACTCAACTGTACTTGACCCTATTTGCATCACATTTACAGTGAATACGTTTCTGTTCCGACATTTACAGGCTGGAGTTTCCTCGGTCGAATAAAATTCTTCTAGACAAGCAAAAATTGACTCATTTAATCATAAACTTATGAAAACCAAACTGTAGAAGTGTAAACCTCACAGAGCAGAAGTATAACTGTCTTCAGTGGGTTTGAATCACTGACAGGGAAAAAATCAAAGGACTGCAGAGAGGAAATGTGCACTTTCAGCACATATTCTCTTTTAGGCTACTCGTGGACAGAACTCGACACTATTTACTACCAGCCAGATCAGGTTGCCAAAAGTGTTTACAGAACAAAGTGTCTCAAAGACAGTAAAAGTTAAAAAATAAAATAAAATAAAAGTGTTCCTTCAATATTAATTTGCTAGAAAATACTCACAGAATTTCCATTTTGGCTCACGCAGATCCATCTCAGTTATTAAGACTATTACGTCTTCTTTCCCTCTTCGGTGACATGAAGAGGATTAAGAAGAGAAATATACACAATAGACAGCAGGTTTTAATCCTGGAACATCGTGACTTCTCTGTCTGACAAAACTGTGTCATTTTGTCAAAGACATTTACTTTTGCATTCAATGTAATTTGATGATCATATTATTCAAACATGTACAGAATTTATTTAACAAAAGAAAACCTGAAGAAACTCTCAAGAAAAACACAATCATGTGATTGTGAGTGTAACTTTACGTTTTGAGAAAATGTTATGGATTTTACAAATTCTGTAAATTCCTTAAATGTACATATTTGCTGTTAAATTCAATATATGTTACTATTTGCACATTTGAATTATAGTCTAAGATAAAATTTCGTGAAAAATTACATATTCTTACCCTTTGAAGAGCTAAAATGTCAGAATCTGCCGTTAGAGTAAGTTGAAAGGAAACCGTGGCCTCTTAAATACGTTCTTGTCAGTCAAGCATGACTGCAAATGTTATGCCCTCGTGCTTTTATATAAGTTTGTCCTGGTATGCATTATTCACCATCCATCCATCCATCCATCCAGCCATCGCCAACCGGTTATCCTGCGTACAGGTGCGTGGGTGCATTAGTCACCAATTCCTCAGAATCAGGTGAGAGAGACGGTCTAGAGTTTTAAAGGGTAGTCTTTTGAATTCTATGGTCTTTTTTGGGGACTAGAGATGAAAATAACCTTTTTTGGCAAAAAAAAAAGTTAAATCCTTTGGTTGACATTAATAAATAATGTATTTAGAAAACCTATCAGTTGTATTTTATAGTGAGAAAATCAACTGAAGGTCACAGCAGCATTAAAAAACAACAATATTTTGTGGGGATGTCAGTTCATTTCAGAAGAATCTGCTTGATCAGTGGTTTTATTTGTGAGTGTAAGTAAACTGAAGTACAGTACATTAAATTACTTTGAATGGAAGCTCAAAAGTTATCCCACAGCCAACACAAACTCTTGCAATGTGACCTAATACATATGCTTTACATGGCACGTCAATAGCTCCTACAAATAGTAGGTACAACAGTACTTTTTCCATCCATCCATCCATCGTCCACCGCTTATCCTGCATACAGGGCCGCGGGAACAGTACTTTTAAAAATATTTATTTATGTATAAATGTAAAACGAATACAGTGATAAAGTATTCAAAATATAAACTATAGTGGAAAATCCTCATCACGTCAATCCTGTAATCATAAAACAGAAACACTGTGTAGTGACATCATGGTTTACTCTCACTATGGTGGTGATCCAAAGAAGGTTAAAGTCAAAGGCAACTGGACTTGGTTGAAGATACTAGAAGACGTTTCGTCCCTCATCCAAGAGACTTCTTCAGTTCTGACAAGACCAGTAGGGAAATTCAGCTATTTAACATCTGTGGAATCATTTGCCAGGATCATCGATGCTGCTGGTTTGTTAGTGCTCCTGGCTGTGGTAACGACAGTCGTTATGGCCGTTAGAAACCTCCCATGACCAAGTCTGAACGACCATCGTTGGTATCGTCACCTGAGGCCAAGAGGTTATGCTTGTTATGGTTCCTGGGAAGTGATGAAAGGACAGCATTGTAAGTGGTGGCGTTACCCCCAACACTGCTCCTAACACATCAACTATGAGGACAAAATGATCACTTTGCTGCCTAATATATCCCACCCACCCACATGTGCCACGGTAACAAGATAATCTGTGTTATTCACTTCACCTGTTAGTGGTCATAATGTTATGGCTGATCGGTGTACATTGTGCATACATTTCTTTTATTGTGGACTTTTACAGTATATAGTACTTTTTACTGTCCTGGGAATTTATTATCTGTTTAAGAAATCCAGGAAATGTTGAATAAAAAGTCCTAAATCTCCCCCATTCCAACTCTTTCACTGCTGCTGCTTTGTTCCTTTATTGTGTGCATCGTTTGCACACACGTGTGATGTATTTTTTAACTTTCCTCCTCAGAGTGGATGGAAGTGATTGTATTCAGATGTGAAAATGTCACTTTGAGACTTCAGGGTTTGTCAGCTCAGAGTTCAAGTTCAGACTTGGAATGAGTTCACAAAGCCCACAGATCACTTCTGAGGAAAGTAGGAGGTTCACTTTTCACATGTTTTTCAGGCATGTTTGTCCAATTTCTGTCAACATGAAGCCTCCTTGACAGCTTTATGTTGGAGAAAAATTTAAGTATCCCCAAAACATGTATGGGTGCAAGAGATGGCATCTGGTATTGTACTGGAAAGAGTAACTAACCACATAATTAGAGGAAAGGCAGGGAAATTTGCAAATGTGTGGAAACACAATTCTCACGCAGTGAAAAACAAATCTATATTATGAAAATGTTGACTAGCGAGAATCATCTCCACCCAATTTATGCAACTCGGCATACGGTGTGATCGTAAAGTAACCCGTGTGCGCTAAGACTCAGCCAGCAGACCCGCTGGTAGAGTTTTGCATTATAACATCTGAAACCTGAAGCACAATCTGGCTCTGTTTGGGACTGTGAGTTGCACTTCATTAGAGCTGCAGAAGTTAACATAAGGATTTGCGCTGAGATGTGAGAGGGGAGCACAGAAAAGTATAGGTCAGGTAGACATTTTAAAAAATATTATGATTTTTATTAAATAATGATGTAAGTCTTATAATATTACGATTTTCTTCTGGACATACAGTATAAATGAACAAAGATATGTGAGATGTGCAGAAAGTTTTGAACATGAGCAGAAAACCTGCTGAAACAAAGTCCAGGCGTATATAACTGAATTGAAATTAAATAATTTATAATAAAGTTAAAAAGGTGCCCCAACAGATAACTTTTCAGTCCTGTGCATAAATCTTTTAGTTGAATCAAGCAAATAATTATTATTTATTATATAAATTTATAATAATTTATTATGTCATCAACTACTATAGAGGATAATAAAGTAAAGAAACAACATTTAGATTTTGGGACGTTTTACATTAATTTCAGGACGGTTCAGGGACGGAGGTCAAAAAAGTTAGTCTGGAGCCCTGGTTTGTAATTTCCCACCTTGTGAGGAGACTTGTGAGTCTTCAGTGCAGTTTCTCTTGGCCTTCACCATGACCACTATGTGAAAGCACTGGTCATTGTAAACTTCAAGGTCCTCCAAACTCTTGTCTTTGAGGCCGTCCAGAGTGGTGGGATTACTTTAACTTTGGGATATGTTTGCTGTGATTCAGCTACTTTCTACCGTTCATACAACACTGTGCTTTTTTGCAAGTGCAGAAATGTTTAAATCCTAATTCTTAATCCAAAATTTAACTCTCTGTCTCACACACATAGAAACACAAATACCAACACACTAGTTTTTCTGTCTATGTGGGGACAGGCACATCCCAATCTGGTAACAGAATCTCACAATAGGCCTGCTGTTGGAAGTCAGATTTTCAAAATATAAGCCCTCAGTTGGTAACAGGATCTTACCGTGTGGCCACGGACAGGGTTGAAGTTTTGAAATAAGTCATTAATTTCACATTTCTGCATTTTCAGCGATGCTTTGCATTTTATTCTTATTCTGTTTGTTTTTCGGTCGACTACAACTTCTGCATACCGAGCCAAAGCAACAGTTAAAATGTAAAAATGTTATTTAAGATTTATTTTTCAATTCCAACTCCCAAATCTGATTTTTTACTTTTCAGCTTCTTCAACAGTGCAGTCAATACATTTGAGATTTTCCAGACAAGGAATTTCTCTATTTAAAACTTTCTGTACATGGTGTACACATTTACTATTGAACATGTTATCACTGTAATTGTTTTACCTTTATATTGAAATAAATTTGGTCATAAAAATTGTGTTTGTAGTACAGTCCTGTATATGGTGTAAATTACTATGAATTGCTACTTAACACACATCAAGTTAGCTTTTGAGCTGGTCATGTCCAACTCAATACAGACAATTATTCCTCGAAATGACAAATCTAGACTAAACTGCCCTTTCTGTAGCTTTGTAAAGACAACACAAAATTACAGTAAACAGACATCTCTCAACACATACTCTTATGCAACACAATACATACTCTCATATACATTAGACAGGTACCCATATAAGTAAGCACACTGACGCCTTCTCACGATAGTTGATTGCACAACCACTGTTGGCTGCATTTCCCACAATGAGTGTAATGAGATATTGCACAACCTTAACATCTTTGCTGTTCCTGAGAAACTAACGTAGGTGGGTTAAGTTGTGCAGTATACATTTATTTATGTTTAAAATACACAGGTGTGGGTAGCACAAATGAGTAAAAACATTTTTTAGGAACGGCAACTTTCACATTCCTTTTTTAAAACTGTACTTTTTCTCTTTACTTGAGTATTTTTCGGGCCCAGTAATCTACTTTTAACTTTGCTACATTTACTTAAAAGGTAAAATACAATCACTACAAACAGTTTCAAAACACCAGTTCCCACCTTAATGTACATCCATCCATCAATCGTCAAATGCCTATCATACATACAGGGTCGCGGAAGCTGAAGCCAATCCCAGCTGACATCGAGCGAGCCCAGCGGGTGGTACCGGACACAAACAACGTGCGTAGCATGGAGAAAACACAGCAATAAAACAAGACACCGCGGTCTTTAAATATCCCTTGGAGTCTAACAGAAATTCACCACATGAAGCTTGTACAAGTTACAATAACAAGGTTATCGAACTATCTGCTGTCTAGACATACTAAAGCCTCTTACGTGTCGCTTTGGTAGCGAGTAGATGCGTCAGTCCTTTTAGGAAATCCAGCGGAGTTTCTCTCGGCTCGACTATGACGATGCCGGTAGTTTCAACGGCACAGCTGATTCTTCGGCGACAGCAAGAGGAATCACTGGTTGAGAGGGTAGGGTTGAGAGGGTAGAGCACGGACATGATCTTCTCAGTTAAGCACGGAGTTTATCCGTCTTCTTCTTGAATCAAACGTTATCTTCTGTAACAGTTTCTTTTGGGATCCAAAATTGTTGGTAACACAAAGAAAAAATAATAGAGGTAGAAAAAGAAGAAAACAGAGTTGCAAGTCCAGCGAGTGAAGTCTGTATTCAGGACAAAGAAAGTTCAGCGCTGAGAAAATTGTGTCTCCTATCACCGCTCGCCTGTTTTACAGTCCTTTGCGTGAGATAACTCCAAACTCAGGCTTTTGGGACTCCAAGGGCCCTGCAGGATGTCACAAGGCTCAGTCTCTGTTCTCTAGCTTGTCCTTTGTCTACAGACTTGCATGACGGGCTCCTTAGTGACCTGAAGACCCATTTTTGTTGTCATGGATGTGAGGCCCAACAGTGGGAACGCTTATAATGAGAGGAGTACCCTTAGAAGACACAAATACATTCACACTGCATCATTTTGACATTATTTACACACCCGGGCTAGCTGTTTACTCCTGCTTCTCCTCCTGTTATCATGTGAATGTGCTTGACTAGTGTGATGACAACTGAGGAAGTTTGATTTGCTATAAGAGAACTCCTTAGTCAGAGCTAAGGAGGCATGAGCAGCCAAGACTCCCGTCTCATGCCCTCCCGCCTGGTGCCTTCCGCTAGTTTCTATGTTGCAATATAAAAGCTCTCGTCTGGTTCTTTCTGTCTTCCTCGTACTTTGGTGTTTTTGAAATGAATAGTAACGGCAATCATGCTAATGAATAAAAATATGTCCGTCTATAAGATAACAGACGTTATTATGTTGTATTCTAGCAATCTGGTTGAAAGATTGTTTTAAACATAGTTTTAAATCCCGCTGGAGATATTCATATCCACTGTTGTTACTGTATTAGACAGGCTATAAACTCCTGTTACTTGTATGCTTGCTTGTATGTCCATGCAATTGACGTAGGCAAGCAAGTCAGCTTGTGTTTAGGCCTATAAGTGAGCTGGTGAACATCTACAGTCACATGTATAGCTTAATCCTTTTGTCTTTTTAGGGTGACAATTTTACCACCAGTCCAGGGACAGTAGATGTAAATAGCAATTTGCTTAATGCTGGCACATTGTATATTTATGTATTATTAATGTACATTGTCCCTCTCAAATAAGCCTGAAATAAAAAAAGAGTGGGCTATGTTGGACATGGACACAACAATAACATCCAGAAATGTGCAAAGTATATCTATGGCCAAAAGCGTAATTTAAGAGTTTATACGTTTTTAATTGATTGCATGAATGAATTCACCCGTGACTCCGACACTTTTTCCTTCTGCTGCTGCTGCTTCTTCTCTTGAATAAGATCGGATTGCAAACAACGTTTGGGTGCATACCGCCATCTACTGTACAGAATGTGTAACACACACATAATTCGCAATTTCCATTTTGACACCTGAAACTACGTTTAAAACAATCTTTCTACCAGATTGCTGGAATAGCACTAAAATAGCATTATCATTAGCATGACAGTCTTCATTTATCAGTTGAAAAACACCAAAGAACAACGCAGAAATAGCGAACAAGACGCAAGCTTTTATTTTGATATGTAGAAACTAACGGAAGGCACCAGACAGGAGGGCACCAGGCGAGAGGGCATGAGACAAGAGGGCATGAGACAAGAGGGCATAAGACGAGAGGGCATGAGACGAGAGGGCATGAGGCGGGAGGGCATGAGATGTGAGGGCACCAGGTGAGAGGGCATGAGACGAGAGGGTATGAGAAGAGAGGGCATGAGACAAGAGGGTATGAGACGAGAGGGCATGAGATGGGAGGGCACCAGGCGAGAGGGCACGAGACAAGAGGGCATGAGACGAGAGGGCATGAGACGGGAGGGCACCAGGCGAGAGGGCATGAGACGAGAGGGCATGAGACGAGAGGGCACCAGGCGAGAGGGCATGAGACGGGAGGGCACCAGGCGAGAGGGCACGAGACGAGAGAGCATAAGACGGGAGGGCACCAGGCGAGAGGGCATGAGACGAGAGGGCACCAGGCGAGAGGGCACGAGACGAGAGAGCATGAGACGAGAGGGCATGAGACGGGAGGGCACCAGGCGAGAGGGCATGAGACGAGAGGGCATGAGACGAGAGGGCACCAGGCGAGAGGGCATGAGACGAGAGGGCATGAGATGGGAGGGCACCAGGCGAGAGGGCACGAGACAAGAGGGCATGAGACGAGAGGGCATGAGACGGGAGGGCACCAGGCGAGAGGGCATGAGACGAGAGGGCATGAGACGAGAGGGCACCAGGCGAGAGGGCATGAGACGGGAGGGCATGTGACGAGAGGGCACCAGGCGAGAGGGCATGAGACGGGAGGGCACCAGGCGAGAGGGCACGAGACGAGAGAGCATAAGACGGGAGGGCACCAGGCGAGAGGGCATGAGACGAGAGGGCACCAGGCGAGAGGGCACGAGACGAGAGAGCATGAGACGAGAGGGCATGAGACGGGAGGGCACCAGGCGAGAGGGCATGAGACGAGAGGGCATGAGACGAGAGGGCACCAGGCGAGAGGGCACGAGACAAGAGGGCATGAGACGAGAGGGCATGAGACGGGAGGGCACCAGGCGAGAGGGCATGAGACGAGAGGGCATGAGACGAGAGGGCACCAGGCGAGAGGGCATGAGACGGGAGGGCATGTGACGAGAGCGCATGAGACGGGAGGGCATGAGACGGGAGGGCACCAGGCGAGAGGGCATGAGACGAGAGGGCATGAGACGAGAGGGCACCAGGCGAGAGGGCACGAGACGAGAGAGCATGAGACGAGAGGGCATGAGACGGGAGGGCACCAGGCGAGAGGGCATGAGACGAGAGGGCATGAGACGAGAGGGCACCAGGCGAGAGGGCATGAGACGGGAGGGCATGTGACGAGAGGGCATGAGACGGGAGGGCACCAGGCGAGAGGGCACGAGACGAGAGAGCATAAGACGGGAGGGCACCAGGCGAGAGGGCATAAGACGGGAGGGCACCAGGCGAGAGGGCATGAGACGAGAGGGCACCAGGCGAGAGGGCATGAGACGGGAGGGCATGTGACGAGAGGGCACCAGGCGAGAGGGCATGAGACGGGAGGGCACCAGGCGAGAGGGCACGAGACGAGAGAGCATAAGACGGGAGGGCACCAGGCGAGAGGGCATAAGACGGGAGGGCACCAGGCGAGAGGGCACGAGACGAGAGAGCATGAGACGAGAGGGCATGAGACGGGAGGGCATGAGACGGGAGGGCATGAGACGAGAGGGCACCAGGCGAGAGGGCACGAGACAAGAGAGCATAAGACGGGAGGGCACCAGGTGAGAGGGCATGAGACGAGAGAGCATAAGACGGGAGGGCACCAGGCGAGAGGGCATGAGACGAGAGGACATGAGACGAGAGGGCATGAGACGGGAGGGCATGAGACTAGAGGGCACCAGGCGAGAGGGCATGAGACGAGAGGGCATGAGACGAGAGGGCATGAGACGGGAGGGCATGAGACTAGAGGACATGAGACGAGAGGGCATGAGACTAGAGGACATGAGACGAGAGGGCATGAGACAGGAGGGCATGAGACTAGAGGGCACCAGGCGAGAGGGCACGAGACGGGAGGCTCCAGGCTGCAGCCACACCCGTCTCTGAGCAGCTGCTGTCAGACTCACTGTGTGTGCCAGGTTTCAACCAGTAGAGGGCAGTCGCTCTTTCTGAATAAACACAAATGGAAAAAATCCAGTCTCCAAGTCCATTACCTCAGTATGAAAGATTTACTATCAAGCTACAATAACATGGTTAAGTACGGTGGCTCTGAAGGGTCAGGAGAGGATTTGTTTTTTGAGGACTACTTGCGTTACCTCGCAATACTTCTCTTCTTTCGTTCCTCCTGAGCCATGGCTGTGTTTGCTCGGCTGCTCTCAGCGCAACACCCCAGTATGGATCAACTTATTAAATTGTACTTTGAACCGTGCTTTTCCTATGTTGATATAGTACTACTGCTCAATAGAAATATTTATGTACTTACAAAAGGACCAGGCACCACGGTGGGTAGTGTGATCGGAAAGAAAGAGAGCTGGGACACAGACATGCCGGCCCTGCTTGGACTTAAGTCTGAGCACCAGGAAATTGAAGACTGTTAAGCCCACATCTTTACACAGACCTGCCCCATCAGTGTCCTGGAGCACTCAGCGGCCGCACCGTATTCTGTCAGAGCACAAGGCTCCGGCGAGATGAGAGGAGGACTCTGTGTTTACATCAGTGATGCTTGGTGCTTAAACAGTGAAAGTGGATGGACACTGTTTCCTACATGTCAGACTTTTTATGTAGCCTACATATCTCACGTTATGCAATACTGTCCACTCAATATAAATGTTCATCCTGCTACGAAACTTCCACACTGTTGAAATAGCTTATTAGATTGCTCTCGCTACTGGCATATATTTCAGATGCTGCTATTATTTAAATATAGATAGGCTTAACATGTAGGTGTAGCCTACATACTTCTGATAGGGGTTGCACTACGCACTTTATAATGCTTGACAGTTTACAGATCAGCTGTCTCTTCTAGTGTCAGTTACTGTATATTACCTTCTTATTTTTGCTTGCCTGACTGATGGTGAAAAGCTCATCAAACGTACGACGATTAGTGATGGCAAGTTCGACTCTTTTGACAGACTCGTTCATTCAATTCTAATCTTTTTTTGAGTCATTTCGTTCATTTGAACTGGGCTGGTTATTGCGGCGCTGCAGCCCTCTTGTGGGCGATTAAAAAACAGCGCCATTCTCAAACACGGAAGGCTGCCTGGCTTGCTTTATTTGACAAAGTATAATGCACAAATTCACCTCTTGATTACTGTATATCATCATTATATAAAGCCCCCTGGGCCCACAACCACATTCAAACCATGTAAAAACCACAGAAATATGTTGTCAATATGTAATCACCACTACTCCGGCTAAATCCTTCCATTTTCACAATCTTTCCTGAGTATACAACCAGAACAGCCATATAAAGGCTTATGTATATAATTACTATCATTATCTTTAAGTGCTCATTCATACAGCCGGCATACGTCCCTATCCATGAGTAAAATATTAATATCAGATTTGCAGTAAATATATAAAAGTAATAAGCTTGATAGACTATATGAATAAACACAATCTTATTAAAATTCAACCAATTTAATAATAAGCTGGATCGAGCCACCAAGAACTCCAGCACAGAGAGAGGAACAGAGAAATAAACACATGTAAACGCAGCAGTTTGGCAGGTCTGGAAGCAGGATGGGCCACATCAGGTCCTGATTCTGCAGACAGAGAAACAATCATGAGCACATCGCTCTCAAACACTGCAGGTTGTTCATCAGTCACGAGCTGTGAAACAACAGCACGGCTCTGTTGGTAAATAAAAAGGAAAAGTTCAGCTGTTAGCTGTTTACATGGCTAATGCTAACGTTGCTACGTGGCTGTGTTTTAATGTTTTATTGACTGTGTCTGTGTATTGGAGAGGAGACGACCTCTGAGGTTATTCATCTCCAGGTAGAACCCTTTCAGGGCTCTGAAGTGGACCCAGAACAACTCTCATCAGCTGTTAGCTGTAATGTTAAACAGTAGCAGGAATAAAGGTGCGGCTGTGTTAAAACTATAACTTAGCACAACATCACTGCACTGTAATAACGTTACGCTTCATTAAATGTCACATAATTAACAAAATAGCTATATAATGTCATTCCAGTGACTGTTACCTGACAGCCGACCAGCCTCTCATTCTCCGGCGCTGGCAGTCACTCAGCCTGCCGAGTGAAGACAGACTCTGAGGACCCATGTGAGCGCTGAACGAGTCGTTCATTCCTGCTCCACAGCAGCTGTCACGTGACAAATGAACGACTCAGACAGTTGAGAGTCGTGAACTAATCAATTCTGTTTCCTGTGCTGACGGAGCTCATGCAGCTGCCGTGTGATGGGTGAACGTAAGAGTCCAAGATCCAACCAAACACACACACAGGCCACAGCAGCCAACCGACGCCGACTTCCGAACGGACAACCGACCCGCGGCCACACACCGGTCAACCCGGCTCCGACCAACACCAGATCCATTTTCGACCAGACAGCCTTCATCCCTCCATCCTCGACCCCTTCATCCCTTCATCCTCGACCCCTTCATCCCTCTTCTTTCGACCCCTTCATCCCTCTTCCCTCGACACCTTCATCCCTCTTCTCTCCACCCCTTCATCCCTCCATCCTCAACCGCTTCATCCCTCTTCCCTCGACACCTTAATCCCTCTTCTCTCCACCCCTTCATCCCTCCATCCTCAACCGCTTCATCCCTCTTCCCTCGACACCTTAATCCCTCTTCTCTCCACCCCTTCATCCCTCCATCCTCAACCCCTTCATCCCTCTCCCCTCTCGACCCCTCCTTTCATAACTATTCATCATAATAAACCACTATAAAATCTAATATCGGCGTGGTCATTGTTAGTGAAACGATTTCATGTGAGCTTGTTACGTAACGTAGACTAACGTTACACAGCTAACTTACCACAGGTGACAAAAAGTTGATGATGCCGGTAGTGCTGTGGATATCCTGTCAACTAATCGGAGGGAATGTCGCTGTCGCCCTCTTATGGTGTAGCTAGTACTCTGCTCTCACACTTAGATCTCTTTATACAGATCTCAGCGGGACAGATTGGACAAAACTCCACAAATAAAAAGGAAGTTACAAATGTAAGGTGACCCGCAAATAGACAGGAAGTGATCTGCAAATGTGAAAAACCCATTTCACATGTACAAATCAACCTGTATTTTTGTGGATATTATTTTACACAACATAAATGTCAAAATGGAAAGTGAAATATTTTTTTGTTTGGTAACACTTTCTATGAAGGTCATCGCTACAATGACCTATGCATATAGTTAGCGGAGGAAAATATTTACTTACTAAGTTGTCAGTCTTGCAGAACATGTGCAGTGTAGGTCACAGTGTGTCCGTTAAGTCTGTTGTTTCCACAACTGATGGAAAAGTGAAGGCGGTTAGCGCTAGCTAACAGATCCCTGGTCTGTAAAGCAGGGTTTTGGCTGCAGTGTAACCTTAACAATTAGTAACGGAGTAATGTTAATTAGTTGCGTCATTACTACCTAACTTGTTGAGGAATGAGAACAGCAATTTGAAGCTAAACTGGTGTCCTGTACACATACTGAACATCCTGA
Organism: Micropterus salmoides; assembly: GCF_014851395.1. NCBI lineage: Eukaryota > Metazoa > Chordata > Actinopteri > Centrarchiformes > Centrarchidae > Micropterus > Micropterus salmoides. The sequence continues at coordinate 52,545,503 of NW_024041150.1, forward strand.
TAGTTAAATTATATTTCAGTGTCCAGAGGAGTCTGGTTGTTAAAGGAAGGATGCTGGTGACCACGGAGGAGCTGAGGCTACTAAACTAAATCAGGGATGTAAACAAGTCCTTTTAAGCAATTGAGGAGATATTTCTTTTGGATTTTAATGTGCAAACGAAATGCTTAGTAATTATCCAGAAATTACACAGAAATAAAATGCATCAAGATGGATCGCTGCCCTCTGAACTGTTATCAAATCGAATCGTGAGGTGCCACGAGATTCTGATTCCTACTGCCCAAACAGTATTCCCATTCAATTACGTTAAAATGTCTTTTAATCGTTTTGTGAAGTGGTTGTCTTTAATCGTCCACTGCATCTGTTAGGGCCTGTCCATATGCTCGCCATTCATCCGTGACAACATCTGAGCCTCTTCTTACATGATGTTGTTTTTCTTGAGCGATCTCTCATTTCCTTGATGTAATTATGTTATGTTTTTGTGCTAATCTGCAAAATGTTCAAAATTCATACAGATTGTTCATAAAGTGAAGAAACATGAATAAAAGTTGTTTTGAAAAATGTGTCACTTTACCTAAAGAAAAACAGGGATGGACATTTTAACACTTTACTTAAAGCAAACAAAGACATGCTATATAACTTTAAACATTACTATAAGCTATTATTCCATTTTATATCACTAATTCTAAATGGTGACTAAAGTGTATTTATAATGAGGCAGAGTCGATGGTTATGTACTGTAACGTGATTACTGGTGTTATCAACAGTAATGCGTTACATTACTGTGTTACAGACAAAAGTAATTTGATTACAGAAACACGTTACTTTGTACTTTGTTACTTTCTACTTTCTTACTTTGTAACGTGTTACCCCCAACACTGCTCCTAACACATCAACTATGAGGACAAAATGATCACTTTGCTGCCTAATATATCCCACCCACCCACATGTGCCACGGTAACAAGATAATCTGTGTTATTCACTTCACCTGTCAGTGGTCATAATGTTATGGCTGATCGGTGTACATTGTGCATACATTTCTTTTATTGTGGACTTTTACAGTATATAGTACTTTTTACTGTCTGGGAATTTATTATCTGTTTAAGAAATCCAGGAAATGTTGAATAAAAAGTCCAAATCTCCCCCATTCCAACTCTTTCACTGCCGCTGCTTTGTTCCTTTATTGTGTGCATCGTTTGCACACACGTGTGATGTATTTTTTAACTTTCCTCCTCAGAGTGGATGGAAGTGATTGTATTCAGATGTGAAAATGTCACTTTGAGACTTCAGGGTTTGTCAGCTCAGAGTTCAAGTTCAGACTTGGAATGAGTTCACAAAGCCCACAGATCACTTCTGAGGAAAGTAGGAGGTTCACTTTTCACATGTTTTTCAGGCATGTTTGTCCAGTTTCTGTCAACATGAAGCCTCCTTGACAGCTTTATGTTGGAGAAAAATTTAAGTATCCCCAAAACATGTATGGGTGCAAGAGATGGCATCTGGTATTGTACTGGAAAGAGTAACTAACCACATAATTAGAGGAAAGGCAGGGAAATTTGCAAATGTGTGGAAACACAATTCTCACGCAAAACAAATCTATATTATGATAATGTTGACTAGCGAGAATCATCTCCACCCAATTTATGCAACTCGGCATACGGTGTGATCGTAAAGTAACCCGTGTGCGCTAAGACTCAGCCAGCAGACCCGCTGGTAGAGTTTTGCATTATAAACATCTGAAACCTGAAGCACAATCTGGCTCTGTTTGGGACTGTGAGTTGCACTTCATCAGAGCTGCAGAAGTTTACATAAGGATTTGCGCTGAGATGTGAGAGGGGAGCACAGAAAAGTATAGGTCAGGTAGACTTTTTAAAAAATATTATGATTTCTTATTAAATAATGATGTAAGTCTTATAATATTACGATTTTCTTCTGGACATACAGTATAAATGAACAAAGATATGTGAGATGTGCAGAAAGTTTTGAACATGAGCAGAAAACCTGCTGAAACAAAGTCCAGGCGTATATAACTGAATTGAAATTAAATAATTTATAATAAAGTTAAAAAGGTGCCCCAACAGATAACTTTTCAGTCCTGTGCATAAATCTTTTAGTTGAATCAAGCAAAATAATTATTATTTATTATATAAATTTATAATAATTTATTATGTCATCAACTACAATAGAGGATAATAAAGTAAAGAAACAACATTTAGATTTTGGGACGTTTTACATTAATTTCAGGACGGTTCAGGGACGGAGGTCAAAAAAGTTAGTCTGGAGCCCTGGTTTGTAATTTCCCACCTTGTGAGGAGACTTGTGAGTCTTCAGTGCAGTTTCTCTTGGCCTTCACCATGACCACTATGTGAAAGCACTCATCAGAGTGGATGGAAGTGATTGTATTCAGATGTGAAAATGTCACTTTGAGACTTCAGGGTTTGTCAGCTCAGAGTTCAAGTTCAGACTTGGAATGAGTTCACAAAGCCCACAGATCACTTCTGAGGAAAGTAGGAGGTTCACTTTTCACATGTTTTTCAGGCCTGTTTGTCCAGTTTCTGTCAACATGAAGCCTCCTTGACAGCTTTATCTTGGAGAAAAATGTATGTGTCCCCAAAACATGTATGGGTGCAAGAGATGGCATCTGGTATTTGTCACAGCCCGGCTCAAAGGCCATGACCAATGCTGAGAGGACACGCAGGATTACCAAAAGTAAACATATTTATTATAACAACTTAAACAATTAACGACTAATAATTAACAATGTAGATTGTGATAGTCAGTGATATCAGTGGTGTAAATGTGGATGAGTGACTAGTGTGAGGTTTGGTAGTTGAGGAGTGGTAACAAAACAAAGATGTGCTGCTGCTGGCAGGAGTGGGACCAGATCAGAGAGGGAAGCTCGAGAGCAAAAGGGCCGAAATATTTATCCTCCAATCTGGCTTACGGGCGCTGATACCTTCAGGGACAAAAGGAGAACAGTAAACTGCCCAACACTACATAGTTAAACACCCAACTAGGCAGACAGTATTGTACTGGAGAGACTAACTTACATACCCAGAGGAAAGGTAGGGGAATTTGAGATGGGAACACAATTTTCTTGAAACTGCTGTGTTGCTGAGTGTTTTTTTTGTGACTTTGTTGTCATTTTCTGCTTTTTTCTGTGTTGTTTGTAATTTCCCACCTTGTGAGGAGACTTGTGAGTCTTCAGTGCAGTTTCTCTTGGCCTTCACCATGACCACTATGTGAAAGCACTGGTCACTGTAAACTTCAAGGTCCTCCAAACTCTTGTCTTTGAGGCCGTCCAGAGTGGTGGGATTGTTGTTTTATTACTTTAACTTTGGGATGTGTTTGCTGCGATTCAGCTACTTTCTACCGTTCATACAACACTGTGCTTTTTTGCAAGTGCAGAAATGTTTAAATCCTAATTCTTAATCCAAAATTTAACTCTCTGTCTCACACACATAGAAACACAAATACCAACACACTAGTTTTTCTGTCTATGTGGGGACAGGCACATCCCAATCTGGTAACAGAATCTCACAATAGGCCTGCTGTTGGAAGTCAGATTTTCAAAATATAAGCCCTCAGTTGGTAACAGGATCTTACCGTGTGGCCACGGACAGGGTTGAAGTTTTGAAATAAGTCATTAATTTCACATTTCTGCATTTTCAGCGATGCTTTGCATTTTATTCTTATTCTGTTTGTTTTTCGGTCGACTACAACTTCTGCATACCGAGCCAAAGCAACAGTTAAAATGTAAAAATGTTATGCTCTTTAAGAAGATTTATTTTTCAATTCCAACTCCCAAATCTGATTTTTTACTTTTCAGCTTCTTCAACAGTGCAGTCAATACATTTGAGATTTTCCAGACAAGGAATTTCTCTATTTAAAACTTTCTGTACATGGTGTACACATTTACTATTGAACATGTTATCACTGTAATTGTTTTACCTTTATATTGAAATAAATTTGGTCATAAAAATTGAGTTTGTAGTACAGTCCTGTATATAGTGTAAATTACTATGAATTGCTACTTAACACACATCAAGTTAGCTTTTGAGCTGGTCATGTCCAACTCAATACAGACAATTATTCCTCGAAATGACAAATCTAGACTAAACTGCCCGTTCTGTAGCTTTGTAAAGACAACACAAAATTAAGTAAACAGACATCTCTCAACACATACTCTTATGCAACACAATACATACTCTCATATACATTAGACAGGTACCCATATAAGTAAGCACACTGACGCCTTCTCACGATAGTTGATTGCACAACCACTGTTGGCTGCATTTCTCGCAATAAGTGTAGCGCAGCCCATTGCACATCGAGATATTGCACAACCCTAACATCCTTGCTGTTCCTAAGAAACTAACATAACAGGGGGTTAAGTTGTGTAGTATACATTTATTTATGTTTAAAATATGCTGGTGTGGGTAGCATAAATGAGTAAAAACTTTTTTTAGGAACGGCAACTTTCACATTCCTTTTTTAAAACTGTACTTTTTCTCTTTACTTTACTTTCACTATACCAGTAATCTACTTTTAACTTTGCTACATTTACTTAAAAGGTAAAATACAATTACTGAAAGCAGTTTCACCAGTTCCTCCCTCTCCCCACCCTAATGTCCATAATGGGCAAAAAAAGGAGAGAGATCTAACTGCAAGATATGGGCAAACTAAGAGGACAAAGCACGTCGTATAAAGTATATTATTCTCCTGCCTAAATTGCCTTGCATTCAGTTAGTTTTCGGGTACCCAGATTTTGAGTGGTTTACAGAACCATACAAGAAATCTAAACACCAACCAATGCCAGCAAACAACAAACAGCCCCAGAGTCTTTTCCAGCAAACGGCTAAACATTTATTAGCTGCAATAGGGCTAGTCTGACAGAGTGAACATTGTCCATCATATCGACTGTTAAGACTGAGATGTCCCCCAGTAATGTCAGTCTTGGGTTGGTTGGGACCGCCACCCCCATGACTATTTTTCCAACACAGATCTCCAGTATTGCTCTAGATATCTGCATGTCCAACATGATGTCATGGGATGGCGTATAAATAGCACGCCACTTTTAAGGGCATTTCGCGTGTCATTTAAAGCTGTTTAGGCTCCATAGACTTCCGTCGGGATCCAACCTGGTTGAAACTCTAAGGTTGAAACAGAACATTAAGGTAAGATAGTTTGCCGATAATGTAGATTAAAATGATAATGTTATTAGCCTCTATCACCAGCCTTCATTAACTATTTGGTGTGTCTGTTTTTCTCTTAACATATATTGTAGCAGTTAACGTTAGCCAATATTTGCAAATGAAGGGGTATAATTAAGCTAATTTATGGCTAATCACATTAGTTTCCCAGACATGCAGATGTAATCGAATTTAATCCGCAGATGAATGCGGAAGAATGGGTTCAGTCAATGAAGAAAAAACCTATTTGCCAGTGTATTGGGTGACGTTACAATAACCTAAAAGTAATTCAGTTGTACAACAGTTTGCAATATATCCTACGTTTATGAAAGTGTTAGGACGTTAATGTTTAGCTTTTGTTGAGACTGTTTCAGAGAGGTTTTTATTCAACTGCATGGTAATATTTGAGTAAGTGTAACATTATTGCATTAGGCTATACTAAGAGATGTGTCTATTATTTTGTCCATTTTAATTAATGAGGGTAGGCTTATGAACAAAAGCAGAAATACTTATATATCTGGTACCCTTGTCAATTGCTTAGCTTACTCTACAATGAAATTGTTCAAACCTTTCCCTTCAACTTTTTCAAAATTTGAATCACCTAATCATCTTAAAGTACGTTATGCAGTCATTATTCTGTGTAATAGTTTTTGCAAATCTGTTCTGTTACAGTAAAAAATGCCCACCCAGCAAACCTGCAGCTCCTGCAACAGCAGCTTTAACATTGCGGCAAAAACATGCCCCTCCTGTGGCACAGCCCAGCCCTACAAGGCCCGTGCCACTAAACGACTTGAGGCCTTCAAGACCAGGAGCAAATCATGGGCTGAGGTAACACTGAAGTCATGGTAAGCAAGCCAACATTCAGTAGAACAGAAATTATAACCAGAAAAAGTATCTAGAATGTGTGTGTAAGTATATATAAGTAAGAAAGTCTATCAGGATGACGTACTCAGTTCTGTATTGTGTAAGTGATATTTTCTGATTAAATAAAGGTTGTATATAATAATGAGGAAATGTCATACAAAGGAATGATAATCCAGTATAGTTACAGCACTGAACCACACTAAGGCACTTCATGTTGGTTTTCCCTTTAACACGATTCCTTTAAATTATTATATGCATTACACACTGTTAAACAGCCGTGTCATACACATCATTCTTAAACCATGCCAAATTATCTTGTAATTAATAGTAAAAATATGCTAACAAAACACGACGACCCATTGTATTACAGCTCTATTAACCAACTAACTAATAAACAGTGTTAGCAGGCACCCTTTGACCTAACCTGCATTTGACCCACATCTGTAAACAGTTGACAGTTGAGTTGTAGAGCCACGGCATACGATGCTGGTTCCCCCTTTTATAACAATAGTGAACTGAAGTTAAACCTCTTTAGTCTGCAAGGGTGTAGCTGGATGTGTGTAGGTCGTCACTGCTGTATGTCAGCTACAAAATGTACACTTAATTTCAACTTTCTCTATATCACCTCAGATCCCTTCAAAGTATATTTTTGTAATACTATAAAACAACTCATTGTTACTCTTTCAAATAATACTTAATGGCATTGTAAACTTTGTTCAACAAACTTTATTACATTTCTTGTATAAAGTTGGTCTCAGTGCAAAATTTATGGTGGCAGAACATTGAAATTGTAGTTGCAGCTGAGCCAACTCAAGTGGTGCTAAGAATGGGGTTTCCTAAGCAGTCCTGCAGGGGTTTTCATCCACATGTCAGTGTTGGTTATACCAGGACAGCTTTCCTGTTTTCTTCAAGAGAACCTGAAGTCAAAAAGGTGAGTTTTGTTTGAATATGAATGTAGTATTGAAAGTCTGGCTTTGCAGTAGTCACATGTTTAATTCTTTAGTTTAATCACGTGCTTGACGCTACACTGTAGCTTGCTTGCTAACTAAGAAGTCTGCTAATGTTAGCATGGTAATTGATGGTTTGATAAATTCCATGTCTATATGGACCGCAGAGTCGCTATGCACGGTTCAGAAGTGCATTGGGCGCGTCAACAACAAAACAGCTGATTGTCCGAACTCAGAGAACTTTGAATCAAAATAAATAATGCTAACTACCTTTATTTATTTTTTATGGCCATATAACGTTACCCTACAGGGTTTCCCATAAATGTGTTTAAGTGTGCCCCACCATGTCATTTTGTCAAGGCATTTGCTAGTTACGTTACACACACTTTAGGAAGTGATTAGGTACACACAGACAAAACTAATGCAATGCAATGGCTCTAAATTAAAACCTGTCTTTGAAAGGTATTGTGGTGGTAAGTTTATTGAATCTGTTTGACAGAGGTATTAAATTATTTTAATGGTCAATTTGAAGGCTGTTTATGATGCTAGTTAACCATGGGGTTAAACTGAGAGGTGTTCATTTTGTCAACTGTACTTTTTTTACACATGTATAGGATGGACTAAATATTTAGAACACTTCTGGGTGTAAATTATACCACTGAATTATCAAAGAAGTCTTTTGGAAATACTACAGGCAGCAGTGTGTGTCTATGATTCTGTCACTCTTCTGTAACTGGACGTTGATACGTTGATACAAATAGTGTTCATGGTCACTTTGTCCATGAAGGTGACACTATTTGATATTTACTATGTATATGGCTATACTATATTATTGCATGTAATCTAGAGAAGATTATAGACTGAAGACAATACTGACAGAAGAGTGGGACTGAGAGAAAAAGGAGCAATTACAAATCTATAAGCTACGTTGGCACCACAGACAGCGCCGTGTATTTATCAATACACAGCACAGTTAGGCTGCTGATATTTCAGAGCCACGATCGGGACAGTAGATTCTAACCAGACCTCAGTCAGATAAAGGATCAATGAGTTAGGCAGACAACACGAACATATTCATTTAAACAGAGAAGAGGCTGCAGCATCAGAGCGAGGAGAGGAGGAGGCTGCAGCTCCAGAACTAGATGTGGCGTGATTTAGCTTTCTTAATATACATCTGTACTTTAAGTGGTGAAATTAAAATCCCCTAATATTAGAAAAGTGGCACCGACTTATCATGAACATGATCAAAACATATTTTGAAAGACTTGAAAGAAAGATGTTGGTGTGTCTGGCTGGCAAACAAAATGATTGTTTATTGTCATTGTGACCATTGTCAAGCTTACTTCTAGGTCCAGCAATTGAACATATTTGGTAAGAAGAGGAGGTTATCAAGAGGTGTGCATACTTTCTGTACATCTTTCTTCCAACAGCAGTAATTAGCTGTAACAGAGATACAGGCACTGTCCTACTGAAGTGGTCCGAGCCAATTGGATGGCTTGAGCCACTGTTCTCTCAAGGGAATAAACAAGACACTAATGCAAACCAGGTGACAGTGATTCCTCAATCCAATGAGGGATCACACTGCCTCCTCTTATTCTGTACGATGTATGATGACAATGTTTACATGTCTATTACTGTTTTCCAGAGTGCAATATCCATCCAAATCTTGAAGTCTTCCCAATCAGGAAATTGGTAAAACAGAGAACCAGAGAGGTTGGTATGCAAAATTAGTGGAGTGACCTGAAGTCATCTACAATTCAACTGCAAAGCAACACAGTGTCATTAGACAACACTACACAACACACGTACCAGAGTCAGCCCAGTGAAGGACCAAAGCAATGTTCATTCTTCTTTACATATTGCTCCGAAATTTACGCAAATGATTTACAATTAATTACAACTGATAATTAAACAGTGCATGTTTTTTTTATGTTTTATTAATTTCAAAGTAGTGAGGTGTTCAACTTAGAAATGTTGCCCCTTATTCAAAAGCTGCCGTCCACCAGAATAAATCCGTTGACCAAAGTATAACAGTTGGATGACTTAAAAATGTCCTTTGCTAAATAAGTACGAAACTGAAATAGTCTTATTTAAAATAATCAGGATTACTGCTCATCTTGACACCAAAGGACTGAAAGCTGAGGACAAAGTCGAAAAGCTTTGTGTTGTAACTGATTGTGGAATCTGGCACGTGACAACAATAATCTCTTAAAACATACCCAAACTTAAAAGCCATTTGTCAGAACATGAATTAGAAGAGACTCGGAAGAACTCATTTAATGTATGAGTTCTTCTAAGTCTGAGGAGAGAGTTGTGATTGGGGACATGGAGGAGGAGGAGGATTCTTCGCCTGAGAGATGGGAAGAGACGCAGGAGACAGAGGAGGAAGACTTATGGCCTTCAAAGAGTGGCATAATGAGGTCTTCCTCCCACGCCAAAATGCTGCCTTACATCCCCGCAGCCACCGGTATGGTCCCCGGTCCCACAAGGTACGCGATCGCCAGGTGCAGCACCTAGGAGTCCAGTATGGATCTGTTTGTTACGGACGACATCCTGGACCTAATATTGAAGATGACCAACCTCCAGGGGAGACGGACCCAGAACGACTGGATGGATCTGGACCTGGTAGATGTAAGGGGCTACATTGGGCTGCTGCTTCTTGCTGGAGTATATCGTTCGCAGAACCAGTCACTGAGGAGCCTGTGGGAAGAGGAGACCGGGCGAATAATTTTCCAAGCCGCCATGTGAACTTCCGCCTCATCAGCGACAAAATACGTTTTGATGATAAGACGACCAGAGGAGCGCGTCTGAAAAGTGACGAGCCGGCAGCCTTCAGGACACTGTGGGAGAAATGGACCAGCCTTCGGGCCTGTTAATTTCAACCCAGGGAGAGATATCTGTGTAGACGAGCAGCTGGTGCCGTTCAGAGGCCGATGTGTTTTTCGACAAAACATTCCAAGCAAGCCGGCTAAATATGTAGCCACTTCATATGCTTACCGAATGCAAATCTATACGGGGAGGCCGGCTGGACGTCCCGCAGAGGTGGGACAGGGGCAGAGGGTCCTCCGGGAGATGACAGAGGGGCTCCAGGGCTGTGTTGTCACCTGCGACAATTTCTTTAATATCTTATGGAGCAGCGGAGGAGCTCCTCAAGAACAAGATAGCCCTGGTGGGCACAGTCAGAAAAAATAAGCCCGAGCTCCCTCCCCAACTGCTGCAGGTGAGGGGACGAGCGACGCACTCCTCCATCCACGCCTTCGCCCGCACGGCCACAGCGGTGTCGTACATTCCAAGGCGGGGGAAGAATGTCTTGCTCCTTCAGCACCAAGCACCGCCGGCCAGAGATCAGCGAGGGAAACCAGTCGAAACCGGCAATCATCCTGGCATACAACAGGTGCGAGGGAGGTGTCGACAACCTCGACAAGGTATGTGCAATTTCACATTAGTTACGCTACATGAAGGCAACATAGGCTATTTTTTATTTCTGAATGTATCTGCTTGATATAAAGTGTAGACTAGGCTAATTATTTTTTCTTTGTTTTATCATTTGCAGGTTGTCGGCACCTACAGCTGCAGGCGAAAAACCAACCGTTGGCCGGTTACGCTGTTCCAAAACCTCCTGGATGTCTCGGCATACGACGCCTTTGTTGTATGGACCGCTGTCGACCGGCATTGGAACTCCGGGAAGACCTTCAAGCGGAGGCTGTTTCTCGAACACCTTGGAAGGAGCCTGGTCAGCCCACTGATGGCCAGAAGAGCCCGTCTGCCATGCACACCAGCCGCCGCCGCCAAGAGGAAGAAGCTGTGGGGATTTTGCACGGGGGAGCAAAAAAAGAAAATTGCCACCACTTGTTACCTCTGCGGTAAACACATATGCAAGGATCATAGCAGATTTGTTTGCAGCTCCCGTCAGTGACTCCCCCCACTTTTCTCCCTCACTCACTCACACAAGCTACCAACCCCCATCCACACACGTTCTGAATGTTGTGTTATATAGCCTAAATTGTGTTAATAAAATTGTTCTTGTTCAGAGTTAACATTTTGTGTTTTATTTCTAGAGCAAAATAGCTAATGTGCTCTTAGAAAGTGAAAATGAAACAGTATTTGGTTGATATCATTATCAGCTTTATTTGCCATCTGATATGTGTGAACACACGAGGAATTTGACTCTGGAGTCTACATTGCTCAAGGTGTGCTTACTTATCCTATACAATAGTAAAATCAAAGGATGAATAAATGATACAAATAGGCATTTTTATTGTAGCCTAAATACCTACATAAATGTATCTGGTATGGGAATAAAAAGCTGTAGGGCTGTGGGGCTTGGAGTTTATTTAGAGGGGGGCTCTCGTTCTCAACACGACACGAAGTCCCGCAGATGCACACAGAACTCCAACGGAGGAAGCTCCACAGCACTTTGTCAAAAACATCCGGTGTGCCTGGAGCTCAAAATTACAAATTTTCTCACTTGAACAACACGTTCACTCCCTATCCCCGTGTATAACGTCAGCTGCACTATCACTGCAACGCTGATCAGTCCATCTCCGAGCTTCACCAAGACCGACGCTACGACTTGACTGTGGCCAGGAGAGAGAGAGAGCCTTCCAGGGCGTTGCTGCTAAATAGCCTAGCTACGGTTAGTAGATCGTGTGCACGTACATGTATTGCAAAGTGGGTTAGAGACAGATAGACGACAAAGGGAGAAGAAATACATAAGTTATAAATTAGTTAAAGAGTTTTTTTTTTTTTACTTCATCGACACTATCACCTGAGCTCCATGGGTGACTGGCGCTGGTGCATATGACCGACTGCAAGAGAGTGACTGCTTCCCGTGACACTAGTGCTGCTAAACAGCGCCGCTTTTCCAATGTTGGACAGACATTTCATTTTAGTTGGAAATGAAAATCAAATGCTGGATTGACATCAACCTACAACGTCAAACAGATGTTGGATTGTTGTTGGAAATTAAAGTCATGTTGACATCAACCTACAACGTCAGACAGACGTTACATTTTAGTTGAAAATGAAAATCGTATGAACGTCAAAACCCAACGTTAGATTGACATCAACCTCCAACGTCAAACAGATGTTGGATTTTGACGTCAAAAAGATTTTAATTCGGAACTAAAATCTAACGTTGGATTGATATCAACCTCCAACGTCAAACAGATGTTGGATTTTGACGTCAAAAAGATTTTAATTCCGAACTAAAATCTAACGTTGGATTGATATCAACCTTCAACGTTAGATGGACGTTGGATTGTTGATGGAAATGAAAGCTGTGTTGACGTCAAAACCAACGTTGGATTGACATCAACTTTCAAAGTATGACAGACGTTAGATTTTAGTCAGAAATGAAAATTGTGTTGACGTCAAAACCCAACTTTGGATTGACATCGACCTATAACGTTGGACAGATGTTCGATTTTAGTTGAGAATAAAAATCGTGTTGACGTCAAAACCTAATGTTGGATTGACATCAACCACAAACGTAGGACAGACATTGGACAAAAAATAATAATTAAGAATTAGTTTGGATTTTGTTGGCATGACATCAAACTTTTACGGAGCTTTGTTTTTATTGTAAATGAAAAATCTACATATTGAGAAATTGGGATGATGGTTAGACAGATGTCAAGATCAAAAGTCAGACAGAACCACATTTTAAGACACGAGCAGAGACAAAGACATTCATTGAGTTAAGAAAATAAACGCTTTATTGTAAAACTTGTGGTTTTGATTTCCTTTTACTGGAATAGAATATCCTTTCAATGCCAACACGGACAGATATTTAATTGGGACAGAACTGAGGGTGAGTTTGAGGGTTTCAGGTTAATCACAGCTTAGCAAATTTCTCAAATTCCTTTGAGTGCCCAGAGAGACATCTAGGGAACAGAGAATGATTGAGATTTTAAGTACAAAAAGAAATAAAACACAGATTTACATATCTCCTACCTGAAACCTAACTGATGAATGTGATTAATATACACAATTTTATATAGGCCAACAGCAAAATTGTTTAGTGGTTGATAATGAAGCACAGCCCGAACGCCAATCCAAACCTAAAAAATACTTCAAATACTCTCGGAAAATGTCAATGCTAACATGCTGGTGTTTAGCAGGTATAATGTTTGTTGAGTTTTGTTAAAAATGTAGTTTTCATTCATTTTTCAAACTGTCTCAGACCCCACTCATGAACTTAAAAGAAACGTTCTTTTTTCTTCCACCCTGTCTGGGGCATATTTCAAACAGAAGGCGACAGCCGCTGCAATGCATGCCTCCGTTTCTGCAGTCGTCCTCTGAATACTCTCTGTAAAGAATATTTGAAACTGTAAATCTTTGGGGCATATAGAATATAATGGAATACAGTAAGCAGTAAAAACATTAAGATGCAGACATTTTAATGACAAATTTCTTTGTTTTAAAGTTAGCAAAAAATGTAAAAGACATCTATTCAGCATGTTTACAGTAGAAAACAATTTAGTGCAATGAAAATCTGACATTTCTTGCAGGTAGCGACCAGGTTGTTAATAGGTGGCAACTGTGGTTACTGGTTTTCCCCAAAATAGACACTAGAAAACACTGAGGATATATGCTTTTTACCTGTAACAACAGTGAAGAGCCGGAGCTTCGTGAAGGCAAGCTTGCCCTTCCCGCCCTTCATATTGAAGTTTGCCATAACCTGTGAATACAAAAGAACATTTTTAAAATTTACAAATAATTCACTGGTTGAACTTGTTTTAAAATTCTTTGTCAAAAACACGTGTTATATAACATGTAGCATATATAAATTGCACAAAATACCTCTTACCTCAAAAGCCTGTAGTCTAGAACACAAAACAAGATTGGATAATCACCTTATAGTAGTTTATTTCACCTTATAGTAGTGTGTGTATTATAAATAATTCTTTCAGCCTTCTACTGCATTTTAGGAGTCGGTGACCACTCTTTAACTGCAAGCATAATGGTGAGTTCACACTGAAAGCGAATCCAGTGTTTCACGCGTCTCGATTACACACGAAGTCAAAGATGCAAATTCACTCCGGGTGGTGTGGAAAATGCATTTGTTGCAACATTCGCTGGGTCGCCCAAAATTTGTATGTATGGGTTAACTTTCTCCAGGAGAGAAATGGAAACCCTGTCGTAGTAACGCTACATAAACTTCAATTCAACTAAGACAAATTCATACAGCCAGCAAGTCTTTGCACACTGTTTAAGTGTGAAAAAGCTACACCGAACGATTTAGATCTTTATTTCATCTTCTTTTGGACATATAACTAACCTGAGTGTCATAGTCAACAAATTAAGACAAATGCAGACCTGTGCCCTTGCTAAATTCTTCACAAAAAAACATTTAATAAAGTCAAACACACAGTAGTTTCATACAGTCTATGAGTAGCTCACGTTATCCAAAGTAGAAAAAAAAAAGCTAATCTTAACATACTACTTCAGGAGCTAACGCTAGCCAACGTTGGTGTATATGATGTGAAATTACATATTTGTCATCGGAAAACGTAAAATTTTCGACTACCACCAAAATATTAATCTAAAGCTCACATAAAACTTCTAATGTGCACTTAAAGCAGTGGGAGAGAGAATGTAAACAAACAGCGGTACATTCGAACATGCTGGACTTATTACGGGACTTTAGCTGTGAAGATGACTGAGAAACAGCCACAGAGGGAAAAGTCTGAGGAACTGTGAGACAAGTTATATGACCAGGCGAGGGGAAGACCTGTGTTAACATCTGTGAGGGGTTTCAATGCTGGATAAATCTACGAATGGAAACCGATGCTGAGGTCGCTCTGTTTCTGCTGGACAGGTGAGTAGGCTAACGTTAGCTTTGCTGTTCCACATAAACGACAGGTTCAGTAGAGGGTATGCGTTGGACTGAGTGGCAAAACATCTGTTACCAAGGCTGCGTTTAGCAAACCGGGAGTAAAACAAGTGATTATTTGCTCAAATTAAAGGCAGTCGGACTCGACAGTGATCCTTACTGCTTACCAAAGAACCAGTGGTCCAGATCTTTCCCATTTTAGATGTGTTGTTTGTGTTTTAGCCGATTCAAACTAATACTGCTGCTCGTCTTACCTGCCGCTCAGTGAGCGTAACTGATGATCCCAGGTGGTGTACGTGAATAGACGGAGTGTGTGTGAACAGAGCCCCGGTGAATAGAGAGAATCGGGTCAGCACCTTGTTCAGCAGAAAATGTGCAGTAGAAGTTACAGAGGCCGGTGAACAAAGACTGCAGCTTCTCAAGACTAAGAAGTTAGCACTGACTTCGGCCCTGGAGATAAACAGTCGCTTTTGTGCTTCCCAACTCTCTCCTTTGTAAAAACTATTTAAAATAACTTGCTAGTTTTTTACTCTGCTGTGTTTGTGTGCTTACATGTCCTTCGTTTGATGATGTTTGTTCACTATTTGTAACTATTAGGGATGGGGATTGAGATCCAGTTCTAGAAGGACCCGGTTCCGAAATTTCTCAAAACCCGAAAATCAATACGGTCCCAGCTTATCGATACTGCTATTGAGACTAGCAGGTCCTATAATTTAATATATATATAATTAATATATATATTATATAATCAATATAATTTTTATTTAAAACATTTAATTAATCCTATAAATAATTTAAATTGAATATTTTCCTCCTACCGTGCAGGCCTACCTCATGTCCGTTGGGTCTGGTCTTACCAAATAACCGTCACCAAATAAGAGTAAAGTATTGATGGTGGTATCGATAAAGAATCGGACCGTTAAGCAGTCTCAATAAGGGCATCACTATCAAGAAAAATTAACGATCCCCATTCCTAGTAACTATTGAAGTTCCTCTCAATAATCCTACCGATAAATAAACTAGACTCCGTGTCTTAGATTTAGGTTTAGAAAAGTATTTTGCTTCAATACATATTTAAATATTGTCAGGCTGGTTGTCACACCTTCTACAGTGCTGCTAAAACACTTAATGAGCCTAACTGTTATTGTGTGCTGCCAAAACAAATTGGACAAATTGTATTTGTCTTATATGTATTTATATGTACATATTGTTCTTGAAGCTTTCATGCCAATAAAGCAATCTGAATTGACATTCTGTAGGTAATTTGTCACTATTTTTGTTGCTGTTTTTATATCCTCATGACAAGCAGTCTCTCCGTTACAGGGGAGAAAACAAAGAACTAACCTTCATCACTGTTGAGATGTCAACAATTTCCTTGGACGTCTTCTTCATCAAACTCTTCCTCACTGTGACCACTATCATCTAGTTCAAGACGCAAATTAACAAAAAATTCATTCTGCTCCAGAAAGAAATCAAAAAGGTGCAGTTTTTACTACAGGAGTGTGAATGCTTATCAAATTTAATATCAATCTACCCAAGTCACTTCAAGATATCAAACTGGCATTAGTTCCTTATTGTGGCCTTGTTGTTATGGTGACACCAAAATTGACATTGCTTACTCTTGATAGCATAGTCCAAACAAATTCATGCTAAATGGTTATGTTAATTTTGAAAGTCTTGCACTGTCAACATGGCAACAAGGGAAGAGTTCATGAAAATCCATTAACAGTCGTGCCCCTTCTTCAGCTTCTGTACTACTTGTGAAGTCGCAGTTATCACTTTAAAGTCATCTACAAATAATAAGTAACAATTAACACAGGCAAAGCAATATGCCATATGACAAAAGGCACATAATAGATGTGACATGTAAGTGTACCCACCAGATCTCATCTTCTCTTTCAGAAGAGGAAACTTTCTCCAACCCTCTGTTTTGCGGCGTTCCTTCAAATGTCTTGCTGCATTTGCAATATTTGGCCAGAACAGTAACATTTTTTCTGTGTCTACCCAGCTGTCTGGCACCGTCCCTTCTTCTTGCCTTTTCCTTTCTTGCCACACTGCCCTAACCCAAGCCATCCTGAAACAAAGCAAACTTAAAAACATAAATTACTCCAGACAATATAGAGACAATTCCAAATTAACTACATGTTTCATCATACATTAACTACTCAGTGGTGGATGCTTTAAATGCATCAAATTCATAAAATTAGCAGTTCTAAGATTGCAACCAGGTGTTTGCTCGTACGAGTGCTCGCTTGAACTCATGAGCGAGCAGAATCTGAAACACAACCACTTTCATACAGAAATCCTGCAATAAATGCAGGGACACCAGCATGCAGGCTGTGGCTTTTCACTCAGACACGTTCAGGCTCTGTTATTTCAACGTTCCCGTCTCAGAGTCAGATCAACACCGGCTCCCTAACGTTACTTCATTCAGCGCAGCGAGCCGCATATCAGCACAATCCTCCCAAAAAAAGGCGGAGTGACAGCTGCTATAGACTGAGCTGGAAACTCGGGTAAACGTTACAGTAACAGTTTTATCAGCTGCAGGTTGAACTAATCCGTGCTCGTTACATGATCACATTACATTACCAAATATTCTTTACAGAGAGTATTCAGAGGACGACTGCAGAAACGGAGGCAAGCATTGCAGCGGCTGTCGCCTTCTGTTTGAAATATGCCCCAGACAGGGTGGAAGAAAAAAGAACGTTTCTTTTAAGTTCATGAGTGGGGTCTGAGACAGTTTGAAAAATGAATGAAAACTACATTTTTAACAAAACTCAACAAACATTATACCTGCTAAACACCAGCATGTTAGCATTGACATTTTCCGAGAGTATTTGAAGTATTTTTTAGGTTTGGATTGGCACGGTGATTACTGCATTTAGCCGACGTGCTACATCGTTAGCTCGCCTGCTGCTTTAAGCAACTATCTTTAATATCTGTGAATCTGTCACCAGAGGCTCAGCAATGTCACAATAAACCTAAACTGAACGTTACGAAGCAAACAGCGGCAGGTCCGAGCTGCTGTAGCGTTAGGTGACTGCATCACTATAGGCTAAGTTACCTTTAGAAAACAAATCGCTCCACATTTGCTTTTTGCTGTTACATCTTTTCTTGCAGGCTAAATCAACAGTGGTACACAGGATGGTAACACGGGTCACGTTAGTTGGTGAAGTAATGTGGAAAGCTAACGTTATATAACTTTGCACCGGATCACTTAAGCAACTGCTCGGCGTTAGCTGGCGAGCTAACGTGACTTTCTCCAGCTTTACTAATGCTCACTTTGTTCTTACTCGACATCATCTGAACCTGTTTGGTCTGATGGGCTTCAGCACATAAACCTTTATTGTTGTTTTATATCTTACTTGGAGCCTGGTGTTTTGCTGTGAGCCGGTAGTTTTATGGTGTTAGTGGGCTTCGTGTCGTTAGCTGCCGTGTTGTCGCTGTAGTGTGAGAGAGGATCAGGAGCGCGCACAGGGCTGAATCTGACCCGGAGACCTCACATTAAAAGCAGAATATTGTCTGATGCAAGCAAAGGGGAAAACAGGCGTGTGCTTCATTTACAAGTGAGTTTTGAGCCCATTAACAATAAGGCAAAGAAAATTTTATTAATTTCATTGAAAAACGTACATATAGCCCCTCAAAAATATTATTTACCGTGCAAATAACACTTATCTGCCTACACTTGTACTGTGCATGTCGCCGTATTTACTTTGCAACGACTCCCAGTCTGTTTTCAGCCGCCACACTCCTATATTACATTCAGTAACAGTCCAAGCTCCTTATTAGTGCATACAAAAAAAAAAAAATCTTCGTCTGTATTTATTTTTTCTTTCGCCACATCTTCTATAATCAGGAAGAGACCATCTGCTTCATGTTTACACCGGCACGCGCAATCCCAGTGTATCTGCACGGCAAACAGATGTGTCTGATCACAAGTGTTTTCAGTTTAGGTTTTCTACCTCGGATGAAGAGCAGTGAGCTCATCTCATCCAGTACAGTCCCAGACAGTTACTCTGTCTGTCAGACGGTCTAAAGGGGCTAGCAGCCTACGACCATATCAGCAGAGCAATATCGCAGGGTAATGCACAGCAGTGGGGCGGGTAGATTTTGTTAAAATATAATGACTTCATTCCACTCTCAGAAAATAAAGTACATATTTGTACCTTTAGGGGTACAATGGCTTGTCACAGCTTTTGTACACTTGTGATTTGTACCTTAAGAGGCCAGTCTTGTACCTGTGGTGGCAATTTTGTACCTTTATTTGACAGTACAAAAATGGACCCTTCAAAAAGGGGACAAAATTGGCTTTGACAGGTACAATCGTATGAGATTATTTATAATCTATATCTGTCTATATATTTTTAATTAAAATCAGAATTTATTAAATCCTTTTCATTTTCACATATTACAACATTTCATTTTAAACACAATGTCTAACTGTGACATAAATGATCATCATTTGAGTAAGTGTCATTTGCCTGAAAGTCCATTTCATCTCCTGGTTTCAGTAAAGTCCATTCTTCATCAACTGTGACACTGCATGCATGAAAGTGATGGTCATAGGGCAGAGGAATCAACATTTTTCCACAAAGGATCCACATGGTGTTTATGTTAAAGATGTACTTGATTTGCCAAAACAATGGAATACGCTCAGAATGCAGTACATCTATGACAAATACATCTCTGACAGCATACTTCACATTGTTGACTGGTACATCAGACACACGTTGGATAGCTTTCTCTGTTAAATCTACATCACAGAGGTTGTGATTAACCATCAGGGCCCTCTGCAGCTCCACAGGTCAAGAGAAAAATGTAGAGAGAAAAATCATCTAGCATTGTCAGTTCAAGAAGAAATTATTAATGATGTTAATGTCACACTCTGCATGTCTGTCTCTGTTTTCCCCTACACTCTCTCTCTCCCTGCCTGTGCCTCGTTAGCCTCATGTCTTTCACCTGTGTTGCTCCCGCCCTGCTCGTTAGTCCCTGTGTGTATATATACCTGGTGTTTCTGTCTTGTCTTGGTCGGGTCATTGTTTATTGTCACCCAGTGTTGCAGTTTGTGCTTGTGTCTTCAGCCTTACTTGCCGTGTCTCCCTGTTACCCTACTCATTTTTGGATTCTGGTTTTCACCCTTTTGGATTTCTGTTGGACAGCCTTTGTTTTTGGACTCAGTCAATCAGCCACTCTGTTTGTAAGTGTGCTCGTCTTTTGTTTGCTTATTAAAACCCCTCTGAACTGTTCCTGCTGGCTTTCGTGTCCTGCATTTGGGTCCGCCAACCTACTACCTGCTTCACCCATACCAAACCCTGACAGTTAATTTCCTCTTTTTTTTTTTTAAGGAGAACTGTGATGCTTTTATAGCTTACCACCTGCAGAAAAGTGGTTTTGACATGTCAAAAAGTCCAGGAGATATTTTTGTAAATGTGAAAATTATTTTTGCACAAAGAGTTGCTATGCTAAGTGTGTGTGAACGTATATATTTCTATTGCATAGCCAAAATTACTTGATAGGCAGGTTGTAATGACGTGTGATTTTTCTGTGTGGTGTAACGTTAAGCCCAGGGATCGACAGTGCGAGCATTTCACTCTCATACGTTCCTAAAAATAGATCCTTGCGAACCAGAAAACTGATTTGCGAGTCACAGTTACAACCGAACGTAATCTTCCACGTTGTCCGACCGACCGCTGACCGTTTCAACAGCCCCGTCACTCAAACACAAGAGCAAGATGCTATGATATACTATCATTATGTACTATTATCTGAAATTATAATGAATATAGTAACATCATATAAATAATACATTATTATCAACAGTTTATGATTATATTAACAATATACTTTTAATATGCTATAATTAGAGCCCGACCGATATGGGTTTTTGGGGGCCGATGCCGATATTAAAGTGAAAAAGAGGCGATTTATGAGCCGATATTTTCGATTTTGAGAATGATTTGGTTAGTGGACCCCTTTACTGTATAAACTGCACTTATAACAGGCCGATATTGAAAGCTGGTATATATGTGGGTCTCAAAAAGTGAACATGTAAACAGAGTGAGAGAGAATAAGCATGTGTATTTCACTTAACACAACCCTAACCCTATTTCAATGTAGATTATTCTCATATATATCATCCCTTTACCAGCACTCTTTAATTCTAACCAAAGCTGCGTGAAACCATTTCTCAACCACCAGCTGTCTAAATCATGGCGTCTATGATACAGCGAGCTGCTGCTGAATGCATCTAATACTACATGACTGTCTACAAAGAGGACTTGCAGCGAGTCGGTAGAAAGTTTAATGTCATAACTTAGATTTTCTAACATTAAAGATATTAATTATATGAAGTTTCTGTTATTTTAATGGCTCATTAATGTAAAAACAGGATTTTACCGCTGCTGTAGTTGAGCTGAAGCTCATTTTGTATCAGAGATTTTCACCAGTAGAGTCTGGTGTGGTGGCTTTATATCGTACGTAGCGTATATGTACAAGGAAACTTATTAATTGTATAAACTGTTGGTAGTTTAACTCAACGAAACATATTTTAAACACTAAATTTGAACTCGTGTTTGTGTGTAAAAGTCCTAATTTGTAAAGTAACTAGTAGCTAAAGCTGTCAGATAAATGTAGTGAAGTAGAAAGTAAAGTACAAGTACCTGAGTGTAGTACTTGAGTACAGCAGTGTAGTAAATGCAGCTGTTGTGTTAATGTGAATGTTTTGTGAGGAGCTCTCCAGTTTGTCCTGAGGGACGAACAGACTGACAGTGACAGGAAGCAGCCAGCAGGAGGCAGCAGAGGAGCTTCAGTTTGTTCAACAGATGATAGTTTTCACTTTAAAGTCACTGGAGGAGCAAACTGTGTGCAGAGGGTTTGTGTCCTGTTACCTTTAATAGAAACAACCAGTCCTCCTATAATGGAAGATCAGCAGCCCAGTAAGTTTACTCATTTTGTATCAGACTGCAACTAATGATTGTCTTTATTAGAGATTTTTAGTAGTAGAGTCTGGAGTGGAGGATTTATATTGTTCAAGAAAACCTTTAATAAATAAAAGTTATTAAAATAATTGTATAAACTGTTGGGAGTTTAACTCATAACAAAGCATTAGATTTTAAACACTGAAATTGAACTTTTCATGTGTTTGTGTGTAAAAAAAATCTTAATTTGTAAAGTACTACTCTGACTTCGTGAGTATCACCTCTGTTACTCTGACATGTACAGTCACTAACACCCTGTTGGCCCTGCGATTGACTGGCGTCCCGTCCAGGGTGAACCCCGGCTTTCGCCCAATGTCAGCTGGGATAAGATGCAGCCCCCCACGACCCTGTATGCAGGATAAGCGGTTGACGATGGATGGATAAGAAGTTCTCCATTATATTTCAACTTCAGTCTCACCGTATTTTTTTAAAAATTAATAGAAGAATAACATGTGTAATGCTGTATCAGTAATCTTGATATAGTGCTGGCTGTATCAGTCGTGTTTCTGCTCATCATCAATCTGTCGTGAATTCCTTAAGCGAGTTCACTCAAAGTTCACACAGGCTATAAGCATCAGAGGTTGAAAGTTAACAATCAAACCCTTAATCAGTAATTAAACATGTAGTCTTAATCTCAGCAGTTTAATACATCAGCAGTCCCTCCTGTAGTCTTAATAACAGTAGAACAGAGCGCGCACAGATTCTGACCACCTGCAGCCTCCCCTGCCGTCACAAATCTACAGTATAACAGTTGAACAAGGCGTGCAAAGTCTCAGCGTCTGCAGTCAATCCTCCCACTGAAGGATCTTAACCACAGTGAGCTTGTTTCTGTATTCCTGACTACAGTTCAGCACTTCTAAGTAAAGACAAGGCACATCTAGGTAAAAAGATTAAAATAAGTAAGGATAATTAATAAAATGATTAATAATGATTGAGGATAATCACTGATGTCTGTTTTTTGTCTACACTGCTCGCCCTCTCTGTGTCCTAGACATGCCCTCTGATGATCGTGCTATTTTAACCATAACCTGACTTTGTGGAATAAGCTGGAGTCTTTTGTGCTGTGTGCTAGAAACAGGACATTCTTACTCTGACGGACGATATTGATGCATGTTTTGTAACACAATTGTCACTAATTCTGCTCTAATAACAATTTAGGCTATAATGCTCTAAAATTATACACAACAGAGACAAAGCAATTAGCAGCAGGAATCACAGTTGAGACTTGATGGCAATGCCTTGCTCGGTCTCATTAACGGTAAATGTTTTCTCTTTGACAAAAAACAATTAAAACCCTGAGCAGGATTTGAACCCCAGACTTCCTACTTGAAGAGCAACAACTCTGCTAGCACACCATCTAAATGCAAGATGGTCACCTGATTGGCTTTAAATATAGTACACTTTCCCTTTTACCTCAGAAAAGTTTAAATACTGTATTTACCATAAAAGTCGTCATATTTCTACCCAAGTGAAGGTAAAGAAGTTTTCCACAGTGAAGGTAAAACTCTTGCGTGTAATCTGTCCTTAATAAATGAATCTCTAAACATCAGTGACTGGTGTTCAGTTATTCAGGCTGAACAATCAATAAATTGGAAAACTGCATTATTTTCAATGTTGAGGCTTTTTTTATTCAAGAACTGAATTTTCTGGTGACAGTCGATTTTGAAAATGTCTTATAAACAACTTAAAAACCAGCTTTGACAAATATTGTCCACATAAACACTGTAACCTACGGTTTCTCCACCGTTTGGCCCTCCAAGATTCAGGTGTCAGACCCGGAGCGGCCTGTCAAAGCAGTCACGTGTTTCACTACCTGAGTTTGCTTCAGACGTCAGTTCAACGTCACGAGTGACGTAACGATACAAGCTCTGAAGCAGTGGTTCGTTGGAAGTTTCGGTGTCAGAAGCAACATCAATCTGCGAGACCAGGACCAAGAGCGGGATGGAGGAGGACAACCAGGACCCGGAGCCCCGGAGCAACAACGTCCCCGGAGGACAAACAGCAGGCTCGAGCTCTGATAGCACCGATGTTCAGGTCAGTGTTCATGAACACAGCTAGCAGCTAACAAGAAGCTAACGTGGCGTTAGCTCGGCCTGGTTCCGACACGTAGCTTCATATTGACTGTAAACAAGATGTAATGTAGCAGGATTCAACAGTGGAGCCATCAGAACCCCGTATCTCTACAGAACCCACACTTAATGTGACGGTCGGACCCGGAGAGGAGGAGGAGGAGGAGGAGGAGGAGCAGGAGGAGGAGGAGGTTCGGCCGTTAAGGGAAAGTTAAATTACATTGTTAAACTTTTTAGATGAAGCCTTTGTTGTGTAAGAAAGTCAAGACTTATGCCAGATAAGAAAACTTGAACTTTTACCAACATTTTTACTGTCAACAGAAATAAACACCAGTTGGAGAACAAAAGAGATCGAAGCAAAGTGGAGTCCCATTGTTTTACCAGAACAGAGACCCGAGTTGACATGAACCCTGTAACAACTGACTCTCAGCTTCTTCAGGACCTCCTTTTATAGCTCTGTTTCTGAGCATTATATAATCTCTTGGCTCTCTTTCCTGCTGCACCTGGATCTGTGGAAAGTCCCAGATATTCGAGGGTGTCTCTTATCTCACTGCCCCCCCTCCTTTGGCCTTGGCTTACTGCTTACTGCTGATCTTAATATCTCAACCTGACTTTGTGGAATAAGCTGGTGTCTTTTGTCTTTCTGGTGCTAGAGACAGGACTTTCTTACTGTGCACTGTTCTTCTGCTGAGCCCAGGCAGTCGGATACATAGAGAAGCACTCACACCGAGCTACAGAGTTTTAACACACCAAATACAATGACTTATTATTATTTTCTGAAAATAATTTGTTTTTTTGGAGAAGTAAGAGGAAGCACAACCAATCAACCTACACTTTCATATGGCTTTTCTGACATTAAACGGGTTTAATGTGTCTAAATTCTGGCATTTTTAAGTATCTGAAGTGTTAAAGATCCGCGCTGGCGGACCTGTCAGCTGCAGCGGAGCACTGTGTGTGTGCGCCTGTCAGTCTGGGGGATGCAAGCAACCCCCCTCACTGATTGGCTCAACAATCGAAAGAGTTTATTTTCCGGCTGATGTTCTTCTCATTCATAGCTGTACGATCTGCAGAGTCCAGCACAGGCGAAGCTGAGCCCGGGAGAGGCCTACTCAGAGCTGAAGATGAGGAAACACGCACACACTGCTCTATTTTATAGAACTGTATTGTAGTTTTTGATTATGTTGAACTATTTTAGCTCTCTGACCGGCTGTACACATGACACATGTTGGTACCAGTATACTGTAACTTAAGTGTTCCAGCTCAGGCTTGCCTCAGTGCAGTGGTGCCTCGCTTATACAAACTGAAGAGGCAGGTGGCATCCTAAAGTTTCTTGAAGGTCTTCAGCGTAATCTGATTCATTTTATACAGTAATAACTACAAACTCGCCTAAATGTCCTCTCCATTTCAAAGTCCCGGGCTGAATTTCAGTATCAGTACATCCCTGATAACAGCATGAACGTACCGGTCAACCCTCCCAGTTTGCCCGCGATTCTGCTGTATTTTTAACCTTTCTATAAAAAAACATAATAAAGAACGCTTGCTTATTTGAAATGTTTGCTACGTTCCCCTCTAGTAAACCCAGCTGCAGTATGTAACGTTAGAACATTAGCTGTAACAGCAGAACCAGCCAATAAAACAAGAACAGCAGCGCGAGGGGACAAGTTGCCAGGATGGATGATTCAGGGCTCTACAGAGTATTTCACTCGCAAATCTCGCAGAAAAATAAATAAATGATTTACGAGCAGTGTGCAAGTAAAGACTACAATCTACCGTAATCGTTCTGCATGAATGGTTCTGATAAGTATTTGCTTGGCATTAATAAATTAGAGACCAATGTAGACTGTTTTTCTTGCACATGGATTTTATAAATGGAAACATCCCCAGTTGGCAGTGTTGGAAAGGTCACTTTGGAAATGTAAGGTTACTGATTACAAGTTACCCTATTTAAAAATATTATAGTAGCTGATTTAACTTTTTTTTTTAACCACATTTCATTACTTTTCAAAATTTCTAATGAATGTTTTTCCAACTGTTAACCATTTTCCAAAGACAGCTTAAGAGGCAGTTTAACTGCAGATGGTGGTGCTGCAAATTCAGACACGAGAACCAATCAAAAGCATCAGAACAGCATCAACCTTTACCAAACAGCTGTGGCTGGAACTGGCTTCCCATTCACTTTTTGAAAGCGTTTGTTAAAAGCTTTCTGAAAAATAGCTTGCACCAAATGTTAACTAACAAATGAAAATGCTTAGAGAAAATGTTGATTTGCACAATAAGAAATTATGCAATGAAATATAGTTTACCCTCCTGGTTTGTTCACGGTCGCTGTCAAAATTTTATGCTTTTTTGTGCTCTTTTCTGATTTTTTTTTTTTTTTTTTTTTTAATAATGGGTGTGTATTGCGTGAGTTGGTGCGTGACATCATCACTACAGTGTAGCAGGCTTGTGAAATCTTCTTAAACTTTTGGAATGGAAAAGATTTTTCCTGGTTTCCCCAGCATCTCTTTTCATTCAGACCCAGGTTCGAATCCCTCCTCCGGCAGCATTGATAAATGCTTTCAACTTCAAATACCTGTGTGGAGACCGTCTTGCAGCGGTTGGTTTTAAATGTGTATGTAGTTAGTCTTTCTAAATGAAGTTATTGTATACATGGAATAAGTTTGTTGTAAGATTAGTCATTTTCTGCGTCTTCATGTTATTTTGCAACACTGGACTACACCTCACAGAAAATATAAGCGTGAAAATAATAATAATCTTTATTTGTAGAGCACTTTTCAAAAACAAGTTACAAAGTGCTTTAACAATTGTAAAGACAATAATACAAAAACAATACAAGATAAAAGCATGAAAACATTGAAAAAGACTAAAATACAGATAAATATAAAATTAGTAAAATAGAATCAAATAAAAGGGATAAAATTAAGTCAAATAAGATCGGGAAAGGCTCTCCTATAAAAGTATGTTTTAAGAAGGGACTTAAAAGAGTTCACTGACTCAGCGACCTGATTTCCTCGGGCAGGCTGTTCCAGAGCCTCGGGGCCCTGACAGCAAACGCTCTGTCCTCTTTAGTTTTCAGTCGAGACTCTGGAACAGACAACAGACCTCTGCCCGAGGATCTCAAGGTACGTGCTGGTGCGTATGGGACTAAAAGGTCAGAAATATAACAAGGCGAGAGGCCATGAAGAGCTTTAAAAGTGATCAATAGAATTTTAAAGTCAATTCTAAAACATACTGGGAGCCAGTGTAATGAAGCTAAAATAGGAGTAATGTGGTCATATTTCTTTGTTCTGGTTAAAAGCCTGGCAGCTGAGTTCTGGACAGTCTGGAGTCGATCAATAGATTTTTGTGTTAAACAGGTGAAAAGGCTGTTGCAATAATCCAGGCGTGAGAGATGAAGGCGTGTAAACAGTGCTGTGCCACGCATTTGTGGTCATAGATTGCCCTCTGGTGGTGCTTTGAAGCATAACATGAATTCAGTTCCCACTGACTTGCTGTTGTGTTTTTAAATCTGTGTCTCTCTAAATGCAATCAATGTTTACGTGGATATCAGTGTTTCAGCCGATTACTGAAGGTGCAATAAATATCAGACTAGTCACACATGTGTAAACATTCTTATTCTTATTAAATCACTCAGGGCTGGACGATATGGCCAAAATGTTACCACGATAAAAAGTTTAATATCTTTCAATAGCGATAATTATCACAATAAGTATCAAATCATTATATCTTTTGAGTTTAAAGGCTGATTTTTTTGCTCCTCAGTTAAAGTTGAAGAAACCTGATGGTTAATTGTGGTTTAAACTTTTCTTTCTGGTCAGAACATGACAAACATTTGATTCCAAACAGTGGATCACTTCAAAAATCTGAGGGAGAACATTCAAAACATTTATGATAAAATCTTTTTCAACGAATATACATGAGTAAAATTAAGTAAAAGCTTTTTTTCTGTCCTTTTTCCTCAACAAATTTAACATCTTGGAAAAAATTTCAGTCTTAATTCCTATCAAATCAAACATTTATTGAATATTTATTGAACATTTGTTATATTGTTATTGAAAAAAACACCAACGTACCAACAATTTAATCATGTCTAAGGCATGATTGATCAAGCCACTGTGAGATCCTTTTCAATATACTCAACTTGGTAGCTGCCAATTCAGCTGCATGTGTGTATACAACAGTGTCATCTGCATACATGTGCAGGTCTACATCCTGACACTGGGGGAGGTCATTAGTATTTAAACTGAACAATAACACACCTAGCACCAACCCTTGTGGAACACCAATGGTGCGCTTCACGTACAATACATTCTCACTCCCGAATCATCTCACATGCTTGGTCAAGGCCCTTTGGTCAAGGCCCAGGGTGCTGCCCTGCGTACCCCTTTAGCGTAGATTTTTTAAGGAGCCCTATTAAACTTTACTACATTTTATGACTTATCTACAATGTTGGATGATGAACTACTTTTTCTACCAATGGCTCCGTTCTACGACATACGGAACTCCAGCGCCGGTATTCCTTATATGGTAATTTGCTCCGCACATTAACGCTCAGGCTGCCTGTACCGCACAGCAACAACAGCGTGGTAACATGCTTCAGGTCTTGGCCAATCAGAAGACAGTGGGCATTAGAGGGAGTCTTACAGAGACAGCAGCATCCACAACTTGTTTCAGATAGAGGCTTTAATGAAAGTCAGTATAAGAAAGAAAATTATTTTTTTAAAACTTTGAATCATGCAAAGCTGCCACACAGGAGTCACAGAACTACAAATTAGTAGTGGAAAAGCAGTATAATAGGTCTCCTTTAGGCTCCGCAGTCAAGTTAGCAACGTTTAGCAACAACAAATATGCAACGTCCGGTAAAGTTAGCAACAATAAATATGCAACGACTGGTTGCACTTTCAAAATAAAAAGCTAGCATTTCCAAACATCGCCATTTTGAAAGGGATTAAAGTTGAGAAATGTTGCAGTTAGGTTTAGGCACAAAAAGTACTTCGTTCGGTTTAGGCAACTACTTAAGTTAGTAAAAGATCATGGTTTGGGTTACACAACAACTACATACATCAGGTAACATGCAAGTTAACTTACGTCACTTGCTTAACATACGCAATTTACATAACTGGCATAACTTAAAATAAAATTATTAAGTTATATAGTTTATGCATTTACATTACATTTATTCATTAGCTGACGTTTTAATCCAAAGCGACTTACTATGATATTGACATCAATTTGCCCCCTTACACAAAAAACTTGAATCACCTGAAAAAGTGTTAGCAATGTTGTGTCCTGCCACAGGGCAGCTCAAAATATGTGATAAATGTATTCGGTCTTTTGACTTAATAGGCCAAACACAGAAAGTGCTTGTTTTGCTATTTTCGGCTGTTAAATCTTGGTTGCCGAACATTCGGGGCATCCCTACCTGTTAACTTTTTCTGTCTTGGACATTTGAGAGGTCCCTCTAAAAAATATAAAATATTTGATGTAGTCAGAGCATTTAGTTATACTGGAAAGAGAACTTATTTACTATTAGTATTTTAAGTTACAAGGCAGAGTAATCATTTTTGGACAGTTTCAAATTTACATTAGTTTAATTAACTGGTTTCTTCAGGGTTCATTCAGGATACAGTCTTCAAACTGGCAGTGAGAAAAAAATAGCGATTGTATATTAAATGTTTTCGGGAACATGAATCAACATCCTATTCAGGGGGGAAATTAACTTTTTGGCTCACCTGCCAAGGTGGCTGGTAGATAAAGAACACATTTTTACCGGCCAAAATAATAAATTGCCTTTTGTGTCTCACATACATTTGTTTCCATCCTTTTAATTGAGATAATATGGTATTATGTCAAATACAAACTTAAAAAAGAGGCCAGCGTGAAATTTGAAACAAAATTGTATATTATTTCTGTTAAATGTACTCAAACATAACAAAAATTGTTTTATAAACTTACAAAATGCTTATTAATCATTCAAGTTAAATATTATCACTGCTCACTCTTGTAAGGCTTTATCACTTTCTACAGTCAGCCTCTTCTGGCCTCACAGCATCACAGGTTTTGTGGGATCAACATTTTTTTATACAGCCTATGGATCATCCTTGATCTCGGGGAGGACAGCAGGACCAGTAGAAGATCTGACAGTTTGTCAGACACTGACTGGACCAACAACTACCAGCTAAAAGCACTACAACTTTTGTAATTAGTAGGGATGGAGATCGTGATGATATTGATACCCTTATTGAGACTGCTTAACGATCCGATTCTTTATCAATACTTTACTATTATTCAGTGATGGTTATTTGGCAAGACCAGACCCAACAGGCCTGAGGTAGGCCTGCACGGTGCGAGGAAAATATTCAGTGCGATAACGTGTTTATATATATATATATATTACTCAGATGACATATCACTTGTGAAACATATATTGAAGTGTGCATATTAACTGTCTGGTTTTTAATTTAATATTTTAAATACAGCTAAATGTTTCTAGAGCAGCAACATGTTTACAACAGCAAAGTAACTCAATAACTTGATCTGACATCACAAGTAGTGAGTGATGTTTAGAAAGAATAACATCAGTCCCTCCTCGTCTCTCGCTGGCTGCAGGTAACGTTACCAGGTAGAAGGAGGAGCGGCTGGTTTGTCTCAGCCAGCAGCTGAGTTTAAGACTACAGACCTGTCTGTGCTCCAGACAGACAGCTAAATATTGAGCTTGATTTTAACATTTGGCTAATGCCGAGCTAGCGTTAGCTGTGCTTGTATAAAACATACAGGATGATACTGAGGACAGAGATGATTAAATTAGCCATTTCTACAAGTTTAACGTTACCTTACAGACAGGTTTATTGATAAAGTATTGACTTTTTACTTGCGAAGGTTTTATTGCACGTACTTACAGTAACGAGCGTAGCTGTCATCAGCTAACGTTACAGTAGTTTGGAGCTAACTTAATCCTCACCGTATTCCACCGCGACGGCGCCGCCTCTCGCTCTGCTGCCGCTGTGTGTGTGTGTGGGAGCTGACAGAGAGCAGGCAGAGACTGCGGCCTGATGATTTTCTTTTTCTGCGTTTCAAATTAAATCAGATTTGACGCCCGAGACATAACATTACATCATTGGACCTGCAAGTCTCGATAGCAGTATCGATAAGCTCGAACCTTATTGATTTTCGTGTTTTGAGAATTTCGATCCCCATCCCTAGTAATTGGCTCCTAACACCAGCAGCTTTCACGCTGCCTTATTTCACAGAGGTATTGCACCAATCTGCTGGCCCGCTGCATTTTATGAATGTCTGGAGAAGATTTTATTTGTCTCCGAGCAGGGAAAGTTGGTGGCAGAGACAGAAAGATCCGTTTGTAAAAAGCCACAGCCGACATGCCGCAAGGTGTGCAGCCTGTCGCATGCAGCTCTTTTCTAACAGCTCACTTTGTCTGCTCCTGACTGATACTCACTGCAATATTTCAAACTGGTCTGCTGTCAGAAAACTGTTAAATGACGGTTGTCTTGTTGTGTAGATGCATTTTGATGAATAGAGCGGTCAGCGCTAATCTCACTTACAGATTGCATTTCCTGTGACTACTTAGAAATAAAAGTCAACTTGTGTTAAATGCCAGTTTAATGCTTTTAATGTGAAGCTGCAGTTGCAGGAAATGTTCAGTTTGCATTAGACGAAAAGTAATACAGCATTTTTTCACAGCTTACACTGCATAATAAAGCTGTTGTTCACTTGCACTTGAAGCCAAAGTGTTCAAACGTTTTTCCTTGAACTTATTTTTACTCCGTCTTGAAAATTGAGCGAGGTACAATACTTTAAACATATATTCTTAAGTAAAGTAAAAATGCAGATTTTTTTTAAAACTACACAACTATAGTAACGGGAGTAATTGTAATTTGTTACTTCCCACCTCTGTCATTTATTTAGTATGTAGTACATACTGAGTGTGTATGTAAGACAGTACATACTCACTGTGTGGTACAGTAGGTTAGTATGTGATTTCAAAGATGTGCTCTGATGTCCTTTATGGTTTTAGATAGCTCGCTCCACCATGACATCTCACTGTGTTTCTGTTTCTGTTGATATAGACAAGGAGAAGAAGACAGGGACTCAAACGCAAATCACAACACAAATCTGGATATTGAAGACTCATCAGAGTGTTCACACTGGAGAGAAACCGTACAGCTGTGACCAGTGTGGGAAAACTTTCGCTCAATTAGGAACCCTAAGAAGACACCAACGTGTTCACACTGGAGAGAAACCGTACAGCTGTGAACAGTGTGGAAAAACCTTTGCTCTATTAGGAGACCTAAAAAAGCACCAACGTGTTCACACTGGCGAGAAACCGTACTGGTGTGAACAGTGTGGAAACACTTTCTCAGTCGGGTGCCCTAAGAAGACACCAACGTGTTCACACCGGAGAGAAACCTCACTGGTGTGAACAGTGTGGACTAACTT
>NW_024041150.1:52578336-52608003 GCF_014851395.1 Micropterus salmoides
AATAAACTAGACTCCGTGTCTTAGATTTAGGTTTAGAAAAGTATTTTGCTTCAATACATATTTAATATTGTCAGGCTGGTTGTCACACCTTCTACAGTGCTGCTAAACACTAATGAGCCTAACTGTTATTGTGTGCTGCCAAAACAAATTGGACAAATTGTATTTGTCTTATGTATTTATAGTGTACATATTGTTCTTGAAGCTTTCATGCCAATAAAGCAATCTGAATTGCATTCTGTAGGTAATTTGTCACTATTTTTGTTGCTGTTTTTATTCCTCATGACAAGCAGTCTCTCCGTTACAGGGGAAAAACAAAGACTAACCTTCATCACTGTTGAGATTCACAATTTCCTTGGACTCTTCTCTTCATCAAACTCTTCCTCACTGTGACCACTATCATCTAGTTCAGACGCAAATTACAAAAATTCATTCTGCTCCAGAAAGAAATCAAAAGGTGCAGTTTTTACTACAGGAGTGTGAATGCTTATCAAATTTAATATCAATCTACCCAAGTCACTTCAAGATATCAAACTGGATTAGTTCCTTATTGTGGCCTTTGTTGTATGGTGACACCAAAATTGACATTGCTTACTCTTGATAGCATAGTCCAAACAAATTCAGCTAAATGGTTATGTTAATTTTGAAAGTCTTGCACTGTCAACATGGCAACAAGGGAAGAGTTCATGAAAATCCATTAACAGTCGTGCCCCTTCTTCAGCTTCTGTACTACTTGTGAAGTCGCAGTTATCCTTTAAAGTCATCTACAAATAATAAGTAACAATTAACACAGGCAAAGCAATATGCCATATGACAAAAGGCACATAATAGATGTGACATGTAAGTGTACCCACCAGATCTCATCTTCTCTTTCAGAAGAGGAAACTTTCTCCAACCCTCTGTTTTGCGGCGTTCCTTCAAATGTCTTGCTGCATTTGCAATATTTGGCCAGAACAGTAACATTTTTTCTGTCTACCCAGCTGTCTGGCACCGTCCCTTCTTCTTGCCTTTTCTTTCTTGCCACACTGCCCTAACCCAAGCCATCCTGAAACAAGCAAACTTAAAAACTAAATTACTCCAGACAATATAGAGACAATTCCAATTAACTACATGTTCATCATACATTAACTACTCAGTGGTGGATGCTTTAAATGCATCAAATTCATAAAATTAGCAGTTCTAAGATTGCAACCAGGTGTTTGCTCGTACGAGTGCTCGCTTGAACTCATGAGCGAGCAGAATCTGAAACACAACCACTTTCATACAGAAATCCTGCAATAAATGCAGGGACACCAGCATGCAGGCTGTGGCTTTTCACTCAGACACGTTCAGGCTCTGTTATTTCAACGTTCCCGTCTCAGAGTCAGATCAACACCGGCTCCCTAACGTTACTTCATTCAGCGCAGCGAGCCGCATATCAGCACAATCCTCCCAAAAAAAGGCAGAGTGACAGCTGCTATAGACTGAGCTGGAAACTCGGGTAAACTCCTACTGCAACGTTACAGTAACAGTTTTATCAGCTGCAGGTTGAACTAATCCGTGCTCGTTACATGATCACGTTACATTACCAAATATTCTTTACAGAGAGTATTCAGAGGACGACTGCAGAAACGGAGGCAAGCATTGCAGCGGCTGTCGCCTTCTGTTTGAAATATGCCCCAGACAGGGTGGAAGAAAAAACAACGTTTCTTTTAAGTTCATGAGTGGGGTCTGAGACAGTTTGAAAAATGAATGAAAACTACATTTTTAACAAAACTCAACAAACATTATACCTGCTAAACACCAGCATGTTAGCATTGACATTTTCCGAGAGTATTTGAAGTATTTTTTAGGTTTGGATTGGCACGGTGATTACTGCATTTAGCCGACGTGCTACATCTTTAGCTCGCCTGCTGCTTTCAGCAACTATCTTTACTATCTGTGAATCTGTCACCAGAGGCTCAGCAATGTCAGCACAGCTACATTTACTGGATGATAATGAAACGGTTAGTGAGCTGGACTGAATATTAAGATTGTATCACACTTTATAACAGTTAGACCGCAGTCAGTAACTTTACTGTAACTAGTGTTAGTGGACTGCTCTTCCTTCCTCTGGGTTGTTGTGACCATTTTGGTGCAGTGTTTTATATTATGTGTGTCTAGTTAGTTACAGCAACTGAGAGGTGGTGAAGCTGTGTACCTGAGTTTTGGTAAAATCACAATAAACCTAAACTGAACGTTACGAAGCAAACAGCGGCAGGTCCGAGCTGCTGTAGCGTTAGGTGACTGCATCACTATAGGCTAAGTTACCTTTAGAAAACAAATCGCTCCACATTTGCTTTTTGCTGTTACATCCTCTCTGCAGGCTAAATCAACAGTGGTACACAGGATGGTAACACGGGTCACGTTAGTTGGTGAAGTAATGTGGAAAGCTAACGTTATATAACTTTGCACCGGATCACTTAAGCAACTGCTCGGCGTTAGCTGGCGAGCTAACGTGACTTTCTCTGTGTTTCTCCAGCTTTACTAATGCTCACTTTGTTCTTACTCGACATCATCTGAACCTGTTTGGTCTGATGGGCTTCAGCACATAAACCTTTATTGTTGTTTTATATCTTACTTGGAGCCTGGTGTTTTGCTGTGAGCCGGTAGTTTTATGGTGTTAGTGGGCTTCGTGTCGTTAGCTGCCGTGTTGTCGCTGTAGTGTGAGAGAGGATCAGGAGCGCGCACAGGGCTGAATCTGACCCGGAGACCTCACATTAAAAGCAGAATATTGTCTGATGCAAGCAAAGGGGAAAACAGGCGTGTGCTTCATTTACAAGTGAGTTTTGAGCCCATTAACAATAAGGCAAAGAAAATTTTATCAATTTCATTGAAAAACGTACATATAGCCCCTCAAAAATATTATTTACCGTGCAAATAACACTTATCTGCCTACACTTGTACTGTGCATGTCGCCGTATTTACTTTGCAACGACTCCCAGTCTGTTTTCAGCCGCCACACTCCTATATTACATTCAGTAACAGTCCAAGCTCCTTATTAGTGCATACAAAAAAAAAAAATCTTCGTCTGTATTTATTTTTTCTTTCGCCACATCTTCTATAATCAGGAAGAGACCATCTGCTTCATGTTTACACCGGCACGCGCAATCCCAGTGTATCTGCACGGCAAACAGATGTGTCTGATCACAAGTGTTTTCAGTTTAGGTTTTCTACCTCGGATGAAGAGCAGTGAGCTCATCTCATCCAGTACAGTCCCAGACAGTTACTCTGTCTGTCAGACGGTCTAAAGGGGCTAGCAGCCTACGACCATATCAGCAGAGCAATATCGCAGGGTAATGCACAGCAGTGGGGCGGGTAGATTTTGTTAAAATATAATGACTTCATTCCACTCTCAGAAAATAAAGTACATATTTGTACCTTTAGGGGTACAATGGCTTGTCACAGCTTTTGTACACTTGTGATTTGTACCTTAAGAGGCCAGTCTTGTACCTGTGGTGGCAATTTTGTACCTTTATTTGACAGTACAAAAATGGACCCTTCAAAAAGGGGACAAAATTGGCTTTGACAGGTACAATCGTATGAGATTATTTATAATCTATATCTGTCTATATATTTTTAATTAAAATCAGAATTTATTAAATCCTTTTCATTTTCACATATTACAACATTTCATTTTAAACACAATGTCTAACTGTGACATAAATGATCATCATTTGAGTAAGTGTCATTTGCCTGAAAGTCCATTTCATCTCCTGGTTTCAGTAAAGTCCATTCTTCATCAACTGTGACACTGCATGAAAGTGATGGTCATAGGGCAGAGGAATCAACATTTTTCCACAAAGGATCCACATGGTGTTTATGTTAAAGATGTACTTGATTTGCCAAAACAATGGAATACGCTCAGAATGCAGTACATCTATGACAAATACATCTCTGACAGCATACTTCACATTGTTGACTGGTACATCAGACACACGTTGGATAGCTTTCTCTGTTAAATCTACATCACAGAGGTTGTGATTAACCATCAGGGCCCTCTGCAGCTCCACAGGTCAAGAGAAAAATGTAGAGAGAAAAATCATCTAGCATTGTCAGTTCAAGAAGAAATTATTAATGATGTTAATGTCACACTCTGCATGTCTGTCTCTGTTTTCCCCTGCTCTCTCTCCCTGCCTGTGCCTCGTTAGCCTCATGTCTTTCACCTGTGTTGCTCCCGCCCTGCTCGTTAGTCCCTGTGTGTATATATACCTGGTGTTTCTGTCTTGTCTTGGTCGGGTCATTGTTTATTGTCACCCAGTGTTGCAGTTTGTGCTTGTGTCTTCAGCCTTACTCGCCGTGTCTCCCTGTTACCCTACTCATTTTTGGATTCTGGTTTTCACCCTTTTGGATTTCTGTTGGACAGCCTTTGTTTTTGGACTCAGTCAATCAGCCACTCTGTTTGTAAGTGTGCTCGTCTTTTGTTTGCTTATTAAAACCCCTCTGAACTGTTCCTGCTGGCTTTCGTGTCCTGCATTTGGGTCCGCCAACCTACTACCTGCTTCACCCATACCAAACCCTGACAGTTAATTTCCTCTTTTTTTTTTTTTTTAAGGAGAACTGTGATGCTTTTATAGCTTACCACCTGCAGAAAAGTGGTTTTGACATGTCAAAAAGTCCAGGAGATATTTTTGTAAATGTGAAAATTATTTTTGCACAAAGAGTTGCTATGCT
The DNA here is from genome assembly GCF_014851395.1 of Micropterus salmoides. Lineage (NCBI taxonomy): Eukaryota > Metazoa > Chordata > Actinopteri > Centrarchiformes > Centrarchidae > Micropterus > Micropterus salmoides. The sequence continues at coordinate 52,583,026 of NW_024041150.1, forward strand.
AAGTGTGTGTGAACGTATATATTTCTATTGCATAGCCAAAATTACTTGATAGGCAGGTTGTAATGACGTGTGATTTTTCTGTGTGGTGTAACGTTAAAGCCCAGGGATCGACAGTGCGAGCATTTCACTCTCATACGTTCCTAAAAATAGATCCTTGCGAACCAGAAAACTGATTTGCGAGTCACAGTTACAACCGAACGTAATCTTCCACGTTGTCCGACCGACCGCTGACCGTTTCAACAGCCCCGTCACTCAAACACAAGAGCAAGATGCTATGATATACTATTATGTACTATTATCTGAAATTATAATGAATATAGTAACATCATATAAATAATACATTATTATCAACAGTTTATGATTATATTAACAATATACTTTTAATATGCTATAATTAGAGCCCGACCGATATGGGTTTTTGGGGGCCGATGCCGATATTAAAGTGAAAAAGAGGCGATTTATGAGCCGATATTTTCGATTTTGAGAATGATTTGGTTAGTGGACCCCTTTACTGTATAAACTGCACTTATAACAGGCCGATATTGAAAGCTGGTATATATGTGGGTCTCAAAAAGTGAACATGTAAACAGAGTGAGAGAGAATAAGCATGTGTATTTCACTTAACACAACCCTAACCCTATTTCAATGTAGATTATTCTCATATATATCATCCCTTTACCAGCACTCTTTAATTCTAACCAAAGCTGCGTGAAACCATTTCTCAACCACCAGCTGTCTAAATCATGGCGTCTATGATACAGCGAGCTGCTGCTGAATGCATCTAATACTACATGACTGTCTACAAAGAGGACTTGCAGCGAGTCGGTAGAAAGTTTAATGTCATAACTTAGATTTTCTAACATTAAAGATATTAATTATATGAAGTTTCTGTTATTTTAATGGCTCATTAATGTAAAAACAGGATTTTACCGCTGCTGTTGAGCTGAAGCTCATTTTGTATCAGAGATTTTCACCAGTAGAGTCTGGTGTGGTGGCTTTATATCGTACGTAGCGTATATGTACAAGGAAACTTATTAATTGTATAAACTGTTGGTAGTTTAACTCAACGAAACATATTTTAAACACTAAATTTGAACTCGTGTTTGTGTGTAAAAGTCCTAATTTGTAAAGTAACTAGTAGCTAAAGCTGTCAGATAAATGTAGTGAAGTAGAAAGTAAAGTACAAGTACCTGAGTGTAGTACTTGAGTACAGCAGTGTAGTAAATGCAGCTGTTGTGTTAATGTGAATGTTTTGTGAGGAGCTCTCCAGTTTGTCCTGAGGGACGAACAGACTGACAGTGACAGGAAGCAGCCAGCAGGAGGCAGCAGAGGAGCTTCAGTTTGTTCAACAGATGATAGTTTTCACTTTAAAGTCACTGGAGGAGCAAACTGTGTGCAGAGGGTTTGTGTCCTGTTACCTTTAATAGAAACAACCAGTCCTCCTATAATGGAAGATCAGCAGCCCAGTAAGTTTACTCATTTTGTATCAGACTGCAACTAATGATTGTCTTTATTAGAGATTTTTAGTAGTAGAGTCTGGAGTGGAGGATTTATATTGTTCAAGAAAACCTTTAATAAATAAAAGTTATTAAAATAATTGTATAAACTGTTGGGAGTTTAACTCATAACAAAGCATTAGATTTTAAACACTGAAATTGAACTTTTCATGTGTTTGTGTGTAAAAAAAATCTTAATTTGTAAAGTACTACTCTGACTTCGTGAGTATCACCTCTGTTACTCTGACATGTACAGTCACTAACACCCTGTTGGCCCTGCGATTGACTGGCGTCCCGTCCAGGGTGAACCCGGCTTTCGCCCAATGTCAGCTGGGATAAGATGCAGCCCCCCACGACCCTGTATGCAGGATAAGCGGTTGACGATGGATGGATAAGAAGTTCTCCATTATATTTCAACTTCAGTCTCACCGTATTTTTTTAAAAATTAATAGAAGAATAACATGTGTAATGCTGTATCAGTAATCTTGATATAGTGCTGGCTGTATCAGTCGTGTTTCTGCTCATCATCAATCTGTCGTGAATTCCTTAAGCGAGTTCACTCAAAGTTCACACAGGCTATAAGCATCAGAGGTTGAAAGTTAACAATCAAACCCTTAATCAGTAATTAAACATGTAGTCTTAATCTCAGCAGTTTAATACATCAGCAGTCCCTCCTGTAGTCTTAATAACAGTAGAACAGAGCGCGCACAGATTCTGACCACCTGCAGCCTCCCCTGCCGTCACAAATCTACAGTATAACAGTTGAACAAGGCGTGCAAAGTCTCAGCGTCTGCAGTCAATCCTCCCACTGAAGGATCTTAACCACAGTGAGCTTGTTTCTGTATTCCTGACTACAGTTCAGCACTTCTAAGTAAAGACAAGGCACATCTAGGTAAAAAGGTTTAAAATAAGTAAGGATAATTAATAAAATGATTAATAATGATTGAGGATAATCACTGATGTCTGTTTTTTGTCTACACTGCTCGCCCTCTCTGTGTCCTAGACATGCCCTCTGATGATCGTGCTATTTTAACCATAACCTGACTTTGTGGAATAAGCTGGAGTCTTTTGTGCTGTGTGCTAGAAACAGGACATTCTTACTCTGACGGACTATATTGATGCATGTTTTGTAACACAATTGTCACTAATTCTGCTCTAATAATAACAATTTAGGCTATAATGCTCTAAAATTATACACAACAGAGACAAAGCAATTAGCAGCAGGAATCACAGTTGAGACTTGATGGCAATGCCTTGCTCGGGCTCATTAACGGTAAATGTTTTCTCTTTGACAAAAAACAATTAAAACCCTGAGCAGGATTTGAACCCCAGACTTCCTACTTGAAGATCAACAACTCTGCTAGCACGCCATCTAAATGCAAGATGGTCACCTGATTGGCTTTAAATATAGTACACTTTCCCTTTTACCTCAGAAAAGTTTAAATACTGTATTTACCATAAAAGTCGTCATATTTCTACCCAAGTGAAGGTAAAGAAGTTTTCCACAGTGAAGGTAAAACTCTTGCGTGTAATCTGTCCTTAATAAATGAATCTCTAAACATCAGTGACTGGTGTTCAGTTATTCAGGCTGAACAATCAATAAATTGGAAAACTGCATTATTTTCAATGTTGAGGCTTTTTTTATTCAAGAACTGAATTTTCTGGTGACAGTCGATTTTGAAAATGTCTTATAAACAACTTAAAAACCAGCTTTGACAAATATTGTCCACATAAACACTGTAACCTACGGTTTCTCCACCGTTTGGCCCTCCAAGATTCATGTGTGTCAGACCCGGAGCGGCCTGTCAAAGCAGTCACGTGTTTCACTACCTGAGTTTGCTTCAGACGTCAGTTCAACGTCACGAGTGACGTCACGATACAAGCTCTGAAGCAGTGGTTCGTTGGAAGTTTCGGTGTCAGAAGCAACATCAATCTGCGAGACCAGGACCAAGAGCGGGATGGAGGAGGACAACCAGGACCCGGAGCCCCGGAGCAACAACGTCCCCGGAGGACAAACAGCAGGCTCGAGCTCTGATAGCACCGATGTTCAGGTCAGTGTTCATGAACACAGCTAGCAGCTAACAAGAAGCTAACGTGGCGTTAGCTCGGCCTGGTTCCGACACGTAGCTTCATATTGACTGTAAACAAGATGTAATGTAGCAGGATTCAACAGTGGAGCCATCAGAACCCCGTATCTCTACAGAACCCACACTTAATGTGACGGTCGGACCCGGAGAGGAGGAGGAGGAGCAGGAGGAGGAGCAGGAGGAGGAGGAGGAGCAGCAGGAGGAGGAGGAGGAGCAGGAGGAGGAGGAGGTTCGGCCGTTAAGGGAAAGTTAAATTACATTGTTAAACTTTTTAGATGAAGCCTTTGTTGTGTAAGAAAGTCAAGACTTATGCCAGATAAGAAAACTTGAACTTTTACCAACATTTTTACTGTCAACAGAAATAAACACCAGTTGGAGAACAAAAGAGATCGAAGCAAAGTGGAGTCCCATTGTTTTACCAGAACAGAGACCCGAGCTGACATGAAACCCTGTAACAACTGACTCTCAGCTTCTTCAGGACCTCCTTTTATAGCTCTGTTTCTGAGCATTATATAATCTCCCAGATATTCGAGGGTGTCTCTTATCTCACTGCTCCTCCTCTCTTTGGCCTTGGCTTACTGCTTACTGCTGATCTTAATATCTCAACCTGACTTTGTGGAATAAGCTGGTGTCTTTTGTCTTTCTGTGTGCTAGAGACAGGACTTTCTTACTGTGCACTGTTCTTCTGCTGAGCCCAGGCAGTCGGATACATAGAGAAGCACTCACACCGAGCTACAGAGTTTTAACACAGCAAATACAATGACTTATTATTATTTTCTGAAAATAATTTGTTTTTTGGAGAAGTAAGAGAAGGCACATACTTTCATATGGCTTTTCTGACATTAAACGGGTTTAATGTGTCTAAATTCTGGCATTTTTAAGTATCTGAAGTGTTAAAGATCCGCGCTGGCGGACCTGTCAGCTGCAGCGGAGCACTGTGTGTGTGCGCCTGTCAGTCTGGGGGATGCAGCAACCCCCTCACTGATTGGCTCAACAATCGAAAGAGTTTATTTTCCGGCTGATGTTCTTCTCATTCATAGCTGTACGATCTGCAGAGTCCAGCACAGGCGAAGCTGAGCCCGGGAGAGGCCTACTCAGAGCTGAAGATGAGGAAACACGCACACACTGCTCTATTTTATAGAACTGTATTGTAGTTTTTGATTATGTTGAACTATTTTAGCTCTCTGACCGGCTGTACACATGACACATGTTGGTACCAGTATACTGTAACTTAAGTGTTCCAGCTCAGGCTTGCCTCAGTGCAGTGGTGCCTCGCTTATACAAACTGAAGAGGCAGGTGGCATCCTAAAGTTTCTTGAAGGTCTTCAGCGTAATCTGATTCATTTTATACAGTAATAACTACAAACTCGCCTAAATGTCCTCTCCATTTCAAAGTCCCGGGCTGAATTTCAGTATCAGTACATCCCTGATAACAGCATGAACGTACCGGTCAACCCTCCCAGTTTGCCCGCGATTCTGCTGTATTTTTAACCTTTCTATAAAAAAACATAATAAAGAACGCTTGCTTATTTGAAATGTTTGCTACGTTCCCTCTAGTAAACCCAGCTGCAGTATGTAACGTTAGAACATTAGCTGTAACAGCAGAACCAGCCAATAAAACAAGAACAGCAGCGCGAGGGGACAAGTTGCCAGGATGGATGATTCAGGGCTCTACAGAGTATTTCACTCGCAAATCTCGCAGAAAAATAAATAAATGATTTACGAGCAGTGTGCAAGTAAAGACTACAATCTACCGTAATCGTTCTGCATGAATGGTTCTGATAAGTATTTGCTTGGCATTAATAAATTAGAGACCAATGTAGACTGTTTTTCTTGCACATGGATTTTATAAATGGAAACATCCCCAGTTGGCAGTGTTGGAAAGGTCACTTTGGAAATGTAAGGTTACTGATTACAAGTTACCCTATTTAAAAATATTATAGTAGCTGATTTAACTTTTTTTTTAACCACATTTCATTACTTTTCAAAATTTCTAATGAATGTTTTTCCAACTGTTAACCATTTTCCAAAGACAGCTTAAGAGGCAGTTTAACTGCAGATGGTGGTGCTGCAAATTCAGACACGAGAACCAATCAAAAGCATCAGAACAGCATCAACCTTTACCAAACAGCTGTGGCTGGAACTGGCTTCCCATTCACTTTTTGAAAGCGTTTGTTAAAAGCTTTCTGAAAATAGCTTGCACCAAATGTTAACTAACAAATGAAAATGCTTAGAGAAAATGTTGATTTGCACAATAAGAAATTATGCAATGAAATATAGTTTACCCTCCTGGTTTGTTCACGGTCGCTGTCAAAGTTTTATGCTTTTTTGTGCTCTTTTCTGATTTTTTTTTTTTTTTTTTTTTAATAATGGGTGTGTATTGCGTGAGTTGGTGCGTGACATCATCACTACAGTGTAGCAGGCTTGTGAAATCTTCTTAAACTTTTGGAATGGAAAAGATTTTTCCTGGTTTCCCCAGCATCTCTTTTCATTCAGACCCAGGTTCGAATCCCTCCTCCGGCAGCATTGATAAATGCTTTCAACTTCAAATACCTGTGTGGAGACCGTCTTGCAGCGGTTGGTTTTAAATGTGTATGTAGTTAGTCTTTCTAAATGAAGTTATTGTATACATGGAATAAGTTTGTTGTAAGATTAGTCATTTTCTGCGTCTTCATGTTATTTTGCAACACTGGACTACACCTCACAGAAAATATAAGCGTGAAAAATAATAATCTTTATTTGTAGAGCACTTTTCAAAAACAAGTTACAAAGTGCTTTAACAATTGTAAAGACAATAATACAAAAACAATACAAGATAAAAGCATGAAAACATTGAAAAAGACTAAAATACAGATAAATATAAAATTAGTAAAATAGAATCAAATAAAAGGGATAAAATTAAGTCAAATAAGATCGGGAAAGGCTCTCCTATAAAAGTATGTTTTAAGAAGGGACTTAAAAGAGTTCACTGACTCAGCGACCTGATTTCCTCGGGCAGGCTGTTCCAGAGCCTCGGGGCCCTGACAGCAAACGCTCTGTCCCCTTTAGTTTTCAGTCGAGACTCTGGAACAGACAACAGACCTCTGCCCGAGGATCTCAAGGTACGTGCTGGTGCGTATGGGACTAAAAGGTCAGAAATATAACAAGGCGAGAGGCCATGAAGAGCTTTAAAAGTGATCAATAGAATTTTAAAGTCAATTCTAAAACATACTGGGAGCCAGTGTAATGAAGCTAAAATAGGAGTAATGTGGTCATATTTCTTTGTTCTGGTTAAAAGCCTGGCAGCTGAGTTCTGGACAGTCTGGAGTCGATCAATAGATTTTTGGGTTAAACAGGTGAAAAGGCTGTTGCAATAATCCAGGCGTGATGAGATGAAGGCATGTAAACAGTGCTGTGCCACGCATTTGTGGTCATAGATTGCCCTCTGGTGGTGCTTTGAAGCATAACATGAATTCAGTTCCCACTGACTTGCTGTTGTGTTTTTAAATCTGTGTCTATCTAAATGCAATCAATGTTTACGTGGATATCAGTGTTTCAGCCGATATTACTGAAGGTGCAATAAATATCAGACTAGTCACACATGTGTAAACATTCTTATTCTTATTAAATCACTCAGGGCTGGACAATATGGCCAAAAATGTTACCACGATAAAAAGTTTAATATCTTTCAATAGCGATAATTATCACAATAAGTATCAAATCATTATATCTTTTGAGTTTAAAGGCTGATTTTTTTTCTCCTCAGTTAAAGTTGAAGAAACCTGATGGTTAATTGTGGTTTAAACTTTTCTTTCTGGTCAGAACATGACAAACATTTGATTCCAAACAGTGGATCACTTCAAAAATCTGAGGGAGAACATTCAAAACATTTATGATAAAATCTTTTTCAACGAATATACATGAGTAAAATTAAGTAAAAGCTTTTTTTTCTGTCCTTTGTCCTCAACAAATTTAACATCTTGGAAAAAAATTCAGTCTTAATTCCTATCAAATCAAACATTTATTGAATATTTATTGAACATTTGTTATATTGTTATTGAAAAAAAACACCAACGTACCAACAATTTAATCATGTCTAAGGCATGATTGATCAAGCCACTGTGAGATCCTTTTCAATATACTCAACTTGGTAGCTGCCAATTCAGCTGCATGTGTGTATACAACAGTGTCATCTGCATACATGTGCAGGTCTACATCCTGACACTGGGGGAGGTCATTAGTATTTAAACTGAACAATAACACACCTAGCACCAACCCTTGTGGAACACCAATGGTGCGCTTCACGTACAATACATTCTCACTCCCGAATCATCTCACATGCTTGGTCAAGGCCCTTTGGTCAAGGCCCAGGGTGCTGCCCTGCGTACCCCTTTAGCGTAGATTTTTAAGGAGCCCTATTAAACTTTACTACATTTTATGACTTATCTACAATGTTGGATGATGAACTACTTTTTCTACCAATGGCTCCGTTCTACGACATACGGAACTCCAGCGCCGGTATTCCTTATATGGTAATTTGCTCCGCACATTAACGCTCAGGCTGCCTGTACCGCACAGCAACAACAGCGTGGTAACATGCTTCAGGTCTTGGCCAATCAGAAGACAGTGGGCATTAGAGGGAGTCTTACAGAGACAGCAGCATCCACAACTTGTTTCAGATAGAGGCTTTAATGAAAGTCAGTATAAGAAAGAAAATTATTTTTTTAAAACTTTGAATCATGCAAAGCTGCCACACAGGAGTCACAGAACTACAAATTAGTAGTGGAAAAGCAGTATAATAGGTCTCCTTTAAGGCTCCGCAGTCAAGTTAGCAACGTTTAGCAACAACAAATATGCAACGTCCGGTAAAGTTAGCAACAATAAATATGCAACGACTGGTTGCACTTTCAAAATAAAAAGCTAGCATTTCCAAACATCGCCATTTTGAAAGGGATTAAAGTTGAGAAATGTTGCAGTTAGGTTTAGGCACAAAAAGTACTTCGTTCGGTTTAGGCAACTACTTAAGTTAGTAAAAGATCATGGTTTGGGTTACACAACAACTACATACATCAGGTAACATGCAAGTTAACTTACGTCACTTGCTTAACATACGCAATTTACATAACTGGCATAACTTAAGAACTTAAAATAAAATTATTAAGTTATATAGTTTATGCATTTACATTACATTTATTCATTTAGCTGACGCTTTAATCCAAAGCGACTTACTATGATATTGACATCAATTTGCCCCCTTACACAAAAAACTTGAATCACCTGAAAAAGTGTTAGCAATGTTGTGTCCTGCCACAGGGCAGCTCAAAATATGTGATAAAATGTATTCGGTCTTTTGACTTAATAGGCCAAACACAGAAAGTGCTTGTTTTGCTATTTTCGGCTGTTAAATCTTGGTTGCCGAACATTCGGGGCATCCCTACCTGTTAACTCTTTTTCTGTCTTGGACATTTGAGAGGTCCCTCTAAAATAATATATAAAATAATTTGATGTAGTCAGAGCATTTAGTTATACTGGAAAGAGAACTTATTTAGTCTATTAGTATTTTAAGTTACAAGGCAGAGTAATCATTTTTGGACAGTTTCAAATTTACATTAGTTTAATTAACTGGTTTCTTCAGGGTTCATTCAGGATACGGTCTTCAAACTGGCAGTGAGAAAAAAATAGCGATTGTATATTAAATGTTTTCGGGAACATGAATCAACATCCTATTCAGGGGTGGAAATTAACTTTTTGGCTCACCTGCCAAGGTGGCTGGTAGATAAAGAACACATTTTTTACCGGCCAAAATAATAAATTGCCTTTTGTGTCTCACATACATTTGTTACACATACATCCTTTTAATTGAGATAATATGGTATTATGTCAAATACAAACTTAAAAAAGAGGCCAGCGTGAAATTTGAAACAAAATTGTATATTATTTCTGTTAAATGTACTCAAAACATAACAATAAATTGTTTTATAAACTTACTAAATGCTTATTAATCATTCAAGTTAAATATTATCACTGCTCACTCTTGTAAGGCTTGATCACTTTCTACAGTCAGCCTCTTCTGGCCTCACAGCATGACAGGTTTTGTGGGAGCAACATTTTTTTATACAGCCTATGGATCATTCTCCTTGATCTCTGGGGAGGACAGCAGGACCAGTAGAAGATCTGACAGTTTGTCAGACACTGACTGGACCAACAACTACCAGCTAAAAGCACTACAACTTTTGTAATTAGTAGGGATGGAGATCGTTATGATATTGATACCCTTATTGAGACTGCTTAACGATCTGATTCTTTATCAATACTTTACTATTATTCAGTGATGGTTATTTGGCAAGACCAGACCCAACAGGCCTGAGGTAGGCCTGCACGGTGCGAGGAAAATATTCACTGTGCGAAACTTGTGTTTTTTATATATATATATATATACAGTGGGGGAAAAAAGTATTTGACCCCTTGCTGATTTTGCAGGTTTGCCCACTTACAAAGAATGCAACAATCTACAATTTTAATCATATGTACATTCTAACAGTGAAAGACAGAATCCCAAAGAAAATTCCAGAAAATCACATCATATGAATTTATAAAAATTGATAACCATCTGATGAGGAAAAACAAGTATTTGACCCCCTACCAAACAGCAAGTATTCTGGCTCCTACAAGCCAGTTAGTCTTTCTTTAAGACACAGCCCCAATTCCAACCAATTATCTACATCAAATCTCTACACCTGCCTCACCTCGTTACCTGTATAAAAGACACCTGTCAACACCCAAACAAGCAGCATCCAACATCACCACCATGGGCAAGACCAAAGAGCTTTCTACGGACATCAGGGACAAGATTGTTGATCTGCACAAGGCTGGGATGGGCTACAAGAGAATCGGAAAGCAACTCGGAGAGAAAAGATCAACTGTCGGTGCAGTTATCAGGAAATGGAAGAAGCACCACACCACCGCCAACCTCCCTCGGTCTGGGCCTCCACACAAGATCTCGCCTCGTGGGGTGTCCCTGATCATGCGAACGGTGAGGAATCATCCCAAAACCACAAGGGGGGAACTGATGAATCAACTGAAGGCAGCTGGGACCACAGTTACAAAAGAAACGGTTGATAACACACTACGCCGTCATGGATTGAAATCCTGCAGCGCACGCAAGGTCCCCCCTACTCAAGAAGAAACATGTACAGGCCTGTGCATGAAGTTCGCCATTCACCACCTGGACGACTCAGAAGAGGCCTGGAAGAAGGTGATGTGGTCAGATGAGACCAAAATAGAACTTTTTGGCCTCAACTCGTCGTGTTTGGAGGACAAAGAACACCGAGTACAACCCAAAGAACACCATCCCCACCGTCAAGCATGGTGGTGGCAACATCATGCTTTGGGGGTGCTTTTCAGCCAAGGGGACGGGACAACTCCATCGTATTGAGGGGAGGATGGACGGGGCCATGTATCGTGGAATTCTGGACCAACATCTCCTTCCCTCAGTGAGAGAGCTGAAGATGGGTCGAGGATGGGTGTTTCAGCACGACAACGACCCTAAGCACACCACCAAAGCAACAAAAGAGTGGCTGAAGAAGAAGCACATCAAGGTTCTGGAGTGGCCTAGCCAGTCTCCAGACCTGAATCCAATTGAAAATCTTTGGAGGGAGCTTAAAATTCGAGTTGCCAGGCGACAACCTCGGAACCTGAATGATTTGGAGGCTGTCTGCAGGGAGGAGTGGGCCAACATCCCTGCCGAAATGTGCACAAACCTTGTCACCAACTATAAAAACCGTTTAACATCTGTGCTGGCCAATAATGGCTTTTCTACAAAATATTAACATGCTGTTTGTCCAGGGGGTCAAATACTTGTTTTTCCTCATCAGATGGTTATCAATTTTTATAAATTTATATGTGATTTTCTGGAATTTTCTTTGGGATTCTGTCTTTCACTGTAAGAATGTACATATGATTAAAATTATAGATCGTTGCATTCTTTGTAAGTGGGCAAACCTGCAAAATCAGCAAGGGGTCAAATACTTATTTCCCCCACTGTGTGTGTGTGTGTGTGTGTATGTATGTATGTATGTATGTATGTGTATATATATGTATGTATATATATATATATATTCATTCTCAGATGACACATCACTTGTGATAAATAAATATATTGAAGTGTAGAAATTAACTGCCTGGTTGTTTTTATTTAATATTTTAAATACAGCTAAATGTTTCTAGAGCAGCAACATTAATGTTTACAACAGCAAAGTAACTCAATAACTTGATCTGACATCACAAGTAGTGAGTGATGTTTAGAAAGAATAACATCAGTCCCTCCTCGTCTCTCGCTGGCTGCAGGTAACGTTACCAGGTAGAAGGAGGAGCGGCTGGTTTGTCTCAGCCAGCAGCTGAGTTTTTAAGACTACAGACCAGTCTATGCTCCAGACAGACAGCTTTCTATTGAGCTTGATTTTAACATTTGGCTAATGCCGAGCTAGCGTTAGCTGTGCTTGTATAAAACATACAGGATGAGATACTGAGGACAGAGATGATTAAATTAGCCATTTCTACATGTTTAACGTTACCTTACAGACAGGTTTATTGATAAAGTATTGACTTTTTACTTGCGAAGGTTTTATTGCACGTACTTACAGTAACGAGCGTAGCTGTCATCAGCTAACGTTACAGTAGTTTGGAGCTAACTTAATCCTCACCGTATTCCACCGCGACGGCGCCGCCTCTCGCTCTGCTGCCGCTGTGTGTGTGTGTGGGAGCTGACAGAGAGCAGGCAGAGACTGCGGCCTGATGATTTTCTTTTTCTGCGTTTCAAATTAAATCAGATTTGACGCCCGAGACATAACATTACATCATTGGACCTGCAAGTCTCGATAGCAGTATCGATAAGCTCGAACCTTATTGATTTTCGTGTTTTGAGAAATTTCGATCCCCATCCCTAGTAATTGGCTCCTAACACCAGCAGCTTTCACGCTGCCTTATTTCACAGAGGTATTGCACCAATCTGCTGGCCCGCTGCATTTTATGAAATGTCTGGAGAAGAATTTATTTGTCTCCGAGCAGGGAAAGTTGGTGGCAGAGACAGAAAGATCCGTTTGTAAAAAGCCACAGCCGACATGCCGCAAGGTGTGCAGCCTGTCGCATGCAGCTCTTTATCTAACAGCTCACTTTGTCTGCTCCTGACTGATACTCACTGCAATATTTCAAACTGGTCTGCTGTCAGAAAACTGTTAAATGACGGTTGTCTTGTTGTGTAGATGCATTTTTGATGAATAAGAGCGGTCAGCGCTAATCTCACTTACAGATTGCATTTCCTGTGACTACTTCAAAATAAAAGTCAACTTGTGTTAAATGCCGGTTTAATGCTTTTAATGTGAAGCTGCAGTTGCAGGAAGTGTTCAGTTTGCATTAGACGTAAAGTAATACAGCATAATAAAGCTGTTGTTCACATGCCAAAAATGTTCAAACGTTTTTCCTCGCACTTATTTTTGCTCAGTATTGAAAATTTAGTACAATTCTTAAGTAAAAGTAAAAATGCAGATTGTTTTAAAACTACACAATTATAGTAACAGGAGTAATTGTAATTTGTTACTTCCCACCTCTGTCATTTATTTAGTATGTAGTACATACTGAGTGTGTATGTAAGACAGTACATACTCACTGTGCGGTACAGTAGGTTAGTATGTGATTTCAAAGATGTGCTCTGATGTCCTTTATGGTTTTAGATAGCTCGCTCCACCATGACATCTCACTGTGTTTCTGTTTCTGTTGATATAGACAAGGAGAAGAAGACAGGGACTCAAACGCAAATCACAACACAAATCTGGATATTTAAAGACTCATCAGAGTGTTCACACTGGAGAGAAACCGTACAGCTGTGACCAGTGTGGGAAAACTTTTGCTCAATCAGGTACCCTAAGAAGGCACCAATATGTTCACACTGGAGAGAAACCTCACAGGTGTGAACAGTGTGGAAAAACCTTTGCTCTATTAGGAGACCTAAAAAAGCACCAACGTGTTCACACTGGCGAGAAACCGTACTGGTGTGAAGAGTGTGGAAACACTTTCACTCAGTCAAGGTGCCCTAAGAAGACACCAACGTGTTCACACCGGAGAGAAACCTCACTGGTGTGAACAGTGTGGACTAACTTTCGCTCGATTAGGAACCCTAAGAAGACACAAACGTATTCACACTGGAGAGAAACCGTACTGGTGTGAACAGTGTGGAAAAATGTTTGCTCGATCAGTTACACTAAAAATCCACCAACGTGTTCACATTGGAGAGAAACCTCACCGGTGTGAACAGTGTGGAATAACTTTCGCTCGATTAGGAACCCTAAGAAGACACCAACGTGTTCACACTGGAGAGAAACCGTACAGCTCTGATCAATGTGGCAAATCTTATACCAACAGGAGAAATCTTCGAAGACACAAATGCATCCACAAAGCATCAGTGTGACATTTTTCACAGAGCCGAGCTAGCGGTTTCCTGCTGCCCTGAATACAACCACCTGTTATCATGTGACTGTGCTGGACTAACGTCATGTGATGACAGCTGCAGAAGTTTGATTTGGAAAGAGCTGGAAAGAGTCATGCGGCATTCACATCAAATGCAAGTTTAATCCATGCAACGCTTTCATCGCAGGGGTTTTATTGCTGGACAGCTGCCAAGTGTTCACACACAACGTGATAACGCAAATAATCACAACTCGCCGTTACTACAGCTGTATGAACCCAAAGTAAACATTTTGCTGTGATTACATAGCAATAAACAGATCAAACTGACGCTGAAATAATTACAATATGATGCAAATTTTTTAAACCTATGAATTCATGCTTTATCAGGCTTGTCATTAAGACAGCAGGACAACTGCTTCAACTACTCTGCGTCGTGACTTTCTCGCTTGAGTAGAAAATATTCAACACACTGCCCCCAACGCTCACTTCGCTTTTGGTCTGAAAGCACCATCAGTCCGGATGTTTTATCAGCCAATAGCACAATTGAATTGCAGAAGCCAGGTTTCCACCAGTAAATGGCAGTGCAGTCACTGCATTTTTATAGCACTATATGTAGAATTAAAATAGTTTGAAGTAAAGTGTCACGATTTAGACCTGAATCCATCAACAACACCACCAAATACCCATTCACATGGGTTATCAGCAGAAATAAGAGGTTTGGGGGTTCACTCACTCTTTAAGAAGGCACTCAGCAGCCGTCTTTGCAACGCCTCCAGGCAGCTATTTCAGACTAACGAGATCAGGCTCCTATCTGACTGAGTGGGGAGAGAGCCAGAACTGCACTTTCTCTGTTCACTGGGACATAAAAACTACATGAATAGAATGAATAGAATCATCTGTAAAATCTAATAAAAATCACTAAAAAAGTTTGACAATGGCCAAATATAAGGTTTAAAAAGCTTTTTTCCTGATCGGTTATACTTCTACTATGCATGTGTCACTACTACCCTTACGTCAGTGGAACCACACGATGCCACCACAACTGAAATATGTTTCCCGCTTTGGCTGTGAAACGCAGGCAATTGGCTTTCCGGCGGGATAACTGCCATCTTTGCTGTTACGGTCTTTCCCCACAGAGTACACACTCATTCATTACAAATGTGTTCCCCATGGTCAAGAATGAACCTCCACCCTTGCTGAAATATTATTTCTGCGTGCTTCATATATTTTTGCTATTGAGCTGTAGTTAAACATATTTACATTAAATCTGTATTTTAGATATATTGACTTAATTTCTATTACTGAAAGTGGTTTTGTTCAGACTTAAACAAATATTTACCATTATAAAGACAAGCTTAAAACAGAGAATCAATCTCAACAATAAGAACAAGGATAATGGAAATGGTTGCACACTGCTGCTCTGCTGTTGGCTTCTGCTGGTGTCATTCGGACAATGCTTTAAAAACAAATATCCCTACGACACATCAAACAATAACAATCAAAATGTTCGGAAAAGAGGCAAATTATACTCTTAGTATACTACTGACTCTGATTGTATTATCCAGCGATGTACAACTGAACCCAGGCCTGTCAGCTGACTTTTCTCCGGAACAAACGCCAACAAGTGAACTAACCAAGGTGCGGCGAAGAGCAGCGGACCTGCTCGAGTGGACCATACTGCATGTTGCGATTGCCCAACAAAGCTTCAATCCACCTGTCAGCCCTGTTTTCCACCCGGAGGGGACACGAACTGTCGGAGTCTGAACAACCGTAGTTTCACAAGCGATCCAAGCTGCCAGAGCGGATGATAAGCGCAGCTAATGGAACATTAAAAGAACAATGTGAAAAAGGTATCCAAGCAGTACGAAAACAACATGAACTTAGGTTTTCCAGACTGTAAATTATGCAAAGGTGATATGGGACTCTGTATCCAAACCTAAGAGTGTCCTAGGTGGACATTTGAACATTCCGAGTATAATATCAAAAGGAGATCAAATTCAACATCTACTGACGGACTCTTTCTGACAAGAATCACACGAACGAGTAAAACCATTATTCATTTGATATTGACAAATAGACCTCAATGAATTACAAGGATACAATTTAATAACAGGCCTCTCTGACCATAATATGACCCCGATTGTCAGAAAACCAACAAACAATGTTTATGGATGTACATAAACTAGGGAATGTAGACATTCCCAAAAACCAAAAGCCACACTTTTATAATGAATTAAATAATATTGATTGGAACAACGTTTTACAAACTACAGACTTAGATTATAGTTGTAATATTATGATGAAAACACTCACAGGACTGATTAAGAAATATACACAAATGTTAAGTGCATACGAAGAAGAATCTCTTCACCCTGGCTGAATAATGATATTCGCCAGTTAATAGAAAAAAGTGTCCACAAAATGAATTACGGTTCTCTTTATTTCTAAGGGATTAAGACATTGAGTTGTCAGGGAACTGCGCATGGCAAAAACTACATACTTGACACAATTGATGGCAGAATCTGAAGAAAAAAGCACTACTCCCTGGAAACATCTTAACAGTCTTACTTAACTAATAATTAAATTATTCAAATTAAATAATTCAAAGGCAAAGGATTGGTTTGGGTTGGATATTGCTGTAATTAACAGCTCACACAGCTCCACTCTGTTCAAACCCATCTGATAAACATCTCCATCAGAGTTGGTAAATTTCCACAAACCTGGAAAACACCAGTCATAATGCCAATTAACAACCAAGTAAGCAATTAAAGGCCAATCTCTATCCTACCAGTTCTCTCAAAGATCCTGGAAAGAATTATCACAGAACAATTGGTTGACCACCTTCAAAATAATTTACTTTTTATTTAGACCAGGGTATTCAACTGAAATGGCCAACTGCTACCTCACCAAAAACATTAAGTCCTCATTAGACAAGGGTAATGTAGTTGGAGCAGTGTTTCTGAGCAAGCAATTGGCTGGTTTGCATCCTGTCTCGAATCAAAACAGCAGTTCGTTTAAAATCAATGCAGAATATTCAACCCGCCACCAATCTACCATGGGAATTCCACAAGGCTCGATTTTGTAAAAGAGCTGGATGTCAGATGTATGTTGATGACACACTTATCTATGTATCAGCTAAAACCCCTTGTGCAGCAGCAGACAGATTAACAAGTGAAATGAAGGGTGTGTCTCTAGACTGTGTCAATGTTTTTTTCCATGAGAAGAAATTCAAAACATAAGCTTTTAATTTAAATAAATCAAGAGGAAATGGAGAAAGTCAAGGATTTCTAAATTCTTAGGTGTCAGTTTGGACCCCAAACTTAAATTTGATAAGCACGTTAAACTACACAACTGTAAACTGTTTTAGAATGATTAGACATTACATACCCCTCAAGGCAGCTCAAGTGTTACGGCACAGAGCTAACCATCAGACATACTGATAACCACACAAATACACATAATTCCCATACCTCGCACGATTAATTTAGGCAGGCCACACCAGCTGAGCATCCTGCCTATTTGGCTATATATGTGCCTTACCTGTTTTAAAAACGTAATTGCTTGAGGCACAAATCAAGATTTTGATCTGTCTTTGGTAAATAGAGGGAGGCAATATCAGACTATCTTACAGACTTTTTCTGTGCCTCAGTAGCACCAGCAAATGTTGGAAAGGCCAGAGCACTTCATTGAAAAACTTTATTGTAAATGGACATGTACATATGGATAGAGAAATAGACAGAGAGAGATATAATATAGCTCGTTCCACCATCGTGGTGTCACAGATGAGAATAGCCGGGACTGGGATTGCTTTGTGTGAAGGGATGGC
This sequence comes from Micropterus salmoides, assembly GCF_014851395.1. NCBI lineage: Eukaryota > Metazoa > Chordata > Actinopteri > Centrarchiformes > Centrarchidae > Micropterus > Micropterus salmoides. Next base: position 52,600,875 of record NW_024041150.1, read on the forward strand.
AGAGCCAGGCGGCATTCGTTGGAGGAGCGTAGCGGCCGAGAAGTCATGAAGCATGTGTGGTGTTTTCTTGTCCTCGTCATATAAATATGTTGGTCTTAGGGAGGCAGACCCAGTCGCTTCCTGTTCTACCTCCTTCCTGAGAAACATGTCAAATGATTCAGCTGATTGAATCCACCTGATCATGACAATGACAACATTGATGATTTCTTTGATGATATCTCTGTTCTACAAAAACAGCTGAAGCTCATTTAGTTTGTCTACTAATGATGTGTCTGCTTAAACAGTAAGATGAGAGCATTCATTGATGAACTGACAGTTTGGTATAAACTTAATGTGACCATGGGACGGCCAAAGAGGGAACTATAATGGAAACAAATAGATTTTACCTGTCTGTACTTTTATTAATCCTCTATATGTCATTACCTTATGTTCTTTGTTCATCTTATGTGATGTTATAATTCCCACTAAATGTACCAGTGTTTTGATATAATGACCTTCTGTGAGATTGTTTTGTTTCATGCTTTCCTGTGAGAAAGGAGTTTCCACTGTGGTTCAAGGCTGAGAAAGGCTTTTCTGTTAGACTCCACAATTATTCTCTAGCATTAAATGTCTTCTCTGTTTCTCTGGGTCAGACTCTCTAACAGCCCTCTGGTGAATGAGCTCTGCCCTTCAGCTGAATCACTCTGTTATTCTTACTTTTAATAAATATCACAAAGACAACTATTGGTTGCAGAGTCTTTATTTCTTCAGAGGGAAATGTACCATTTCCACCACAAATCAGTTGGCTCAAGGCTGCAGTATCAACGAGCATCGGTCTGCTGTCAATATTGGAGACATTTATCTCTGATAATAGCGCTCACATCTGTGTCCGCCTGCACTGGAGGAACAGGATGTTTAACCAGCTTTAAGTACCTGCTGTAATCAGCTGTTCCGCTTGTTTTGGAGAGGAGGAGACCGACTCTGGCTCTGTGTAAAAAAAAAAACTTCCTGACTGATGAAAACTTAAAACAACAACTTCGGACCCAGTAGGCCTATTTAGCGTAACTCCATCAGCTGTTTAATGCCGACATACGATCTCAGGTGGACATTGGCGGAGAACAAACTGGGTAAAACCATCAAGTTCCTAAAATAACTCCAGCACAGAGAAAGCAACACAAAAATAAAATCACACAAGTTTGTAATGTTATTAAAACATTTCCAGCGACAAAAGCATTATTACCTGCTGTAATCAGCTGTTCCACTTGTGTTAGAGAGGAGGAGACCGACTGCGGCACAGAACTACATTTAGACCCTGGTCCCTCTGGTGGAAAACAGTGAGTTCCTCCAAAGGTTTAGTTCCGGGCTACAGTTCCTTTGCTCGGAACGCAGCTTAACAGAGATTCCAGAGGTTTTGTTGAAGAGTCAGACTGTGTTTGAGCGCCACCTGCTGCTCATTAAGCAGACAGACCAATAAAGATGAAGAATAAAGAGAACAGAGTGCTGCTGTTCCTCCATCTTCTGCTCTTTCCTTCATTGTTTTACTCTCTCTGGATGCTGCTGTGCTCTGACAGGAAATCACTGACGTTTAGTGGCTGAACGAGCAGCTTTGATTTGTTATTGAACTTTCTAATGTGTCTGTTAGCTCACATGTCTTTGACCTTTACACCTCAGCTCATGTCAGCGTTGATGTTTCCTCCCTTACTGTAACGTACAGAAGCTGATGTGCTTCCTGCAGTAGTTTGGTTTGTATCTGCTGTAAGCTGCAGTTAATAATTAGATCTGTTCTGGCTCTATTATTACTGAGGGATTCTCTGTTGTTTGACCCTTATGGCCCAGAAAAGGTAAGAATTAACTAAATAAAAGCTCCTGTGGTGAGTCAACATTTTTAAGGTACAGAGATACTTTTTATACCAAAACTAAGATTAAAAAAAAAAAAGACAGTAAGTTACTTCAAATCTCATCATTGTGACTCAGCGAGTGTTGATTTTTTTAACATTAAAGATATTAATATGAAGTTTCTGTAATTTTAATGACTCATTAATGTAAAAGCAGGATTTTACTGCTGTAGTTGTTGAGCTGGAACTCATTTTGTTGTTGATTGTCTTCATTAGAGATTTTCAGCAGTAGAGTCTGGTGTGGAGGATTTATGTCGTGTAAAAGAAAACTTAGAAGAATAATTGTATAAACTGTTGGGAGTTTATCTCATGACAAACATTATATTTTAAACACTAAATGTGAACTCGTATTTGTTTGTTTGTAAAAGACCTAATTTGTAAAGTAACTAAAACTGTCAGATAAATGTAGTGAAGTAAAAGTTCAATATTCCCTCTGAGATGTGGAGCAGAAGTAGAAAGTAAAGTACAAGTACCTGAGTGTTGTACTTGAGTACAGCAGTGTAGTAAATGTAGCTGTTGTGTTAATGTGAATGTTTTGTGAGGAGCTCTCCAGTTTGTCCTGAGGGACGAACAGACTGACAGTGACAGGAAGCAGCCAGCAGGAGGCAGCAGAGGAGCTTCAGTTTGTTCAACAGATGATAGTTTTCACTTTAAAGTCACTGGAGGAGCAAACTGTGTGCAGAGGGTTTGTATCCTGTTACCTTTAATAGAAACAACCAGTCCTCCTATAATGGAAGATCAGCAGCCCAGTAAGTTTGTTGTTATTCACAGATTTTAACAGCACAAACATTTTACATTTCATATTAATGACTCTGAAGCTGAAGAAACAAACACTCGTCTGACAGCATCTCATATTTATTGTGTTCAACTTGTTCCAGCTCTTCAGTGAAGTTCGGCTATATGATGTCATCACTGAGTGAGAGATTCAAACCAGATCCTCCATGTTTTTATGGCTGCACCGTTCCATCAAATGGAAATATTCGCCTGCTGCTTTTCAGTAACTAACATAACTTATTTGTGTGACTTTACCCAGGAGGCTCAGCAATGTGAGCACAGCTAAATGTACTGGATGATAACAAAACTGTTGTGAGCTGGACTGAATAGTTGGATGATACTGGTTATCCAGGACAGCCATTGTTAGTCTCACTGAGACCAGGTCAACCCAGAGACCCAGACTCAGTTAGACCTGCTTCAGGATTCAGGCCCCAGATGTGAGGGAGCAATAAAGATGGAGAGAAATGTTGCAGATCAGAACCGTGGTTTGTTTGTGAAGTGTGACAGCAGACTGAGATTAGAAAATGAAGAAGAAGACAGACATTTGGAGCTCAGCTCCCATAAAGGATCCGAGATGAAGCTGGAACAACAAGAGGAAGCAAAGAGAATTCTTTTGGCTGAAGAAGAGGAAGCAGACAGAGTGACAGAGTTTTTGGATTCATTTCTGATTTGGATTCCACACATGGAATCATTTTCATTTGCTGAATCATGATTGAATAGAGAGCCGACCTGGACAAACACACGATGGCCCGTTAAGTGAACAAACAGCTTCACTGTGATGTTAATGATGTGTTTGGACTCTCTTAGCTGCCGAGAGAAGCAGCAGATGTTTGTGAACAAACTGTCTGTTTCATCTGATTTCACCATTTAAACAGTAACCGTAATATAGCTACTCCTTTGTGGCCCGGGGAGAAAGTCCTTTAGAAACTTTGTGAAACGCTGTCTACGACTAATTCTTAATGATTCTGCCTTCCTGTAAATTCAACATTAAATGTGACACATGAAGTTATTTCTGTCTTTGTTGTACAAAAAGCTTCAGCAGGATATTTTCATGAGCCTCTGATGTGATAATAACAAGCGCTTCATTAAAACTCTGCTCTGTGTGAAGCACACTCCCTCATACACATCAAATATGATCAGCTGGTTTCAGGAAACCAACTAACTAAACTTCATCTTCTGCCTGAAATCAAGGAGCCGTGTTTCTAAACGGCCTTAGCGACAGTAACTAAGGGGCGGGGCGAGACGCCGTGACATCGCGAGAACACTCCGCGGGATCCCGCAGCGCTCCTGTATCTCAGCCTGAAGAGCTCCGAGACCAGAATCCAGACAACACGGTCCACCAGTCACAGCGGAGACCTGCAGGACGATGGAGAACCAGAACCCGGACCACAGGAGCCAAACAGCAGCCTCGTGCTCTGATAGCACCGATGTTCAGGTCAGTGTTCATGACTTCATCACGAGACTAAAGACACGAGGAAGAGTCTCGAGGGTCCGTGTATCATCCGTTCATTCTGTTGTTAGAGATCAGAGCCTGAAAACCCGCTCCAGGGTTTGTGTTGACGTGGTTTGATTTCCAAAGTGTCTCCGTGGTTCCTGTTTTCATCTTGAAGAGAGGAAGCTGAAAGAAAAACTCACGAGCGTTTCTCTTTTCTTTATCTGTGACCGTCGGCATTTTCCCGCGTGGCGCATGCGCGGTGCTGCACGTTTCATGGCGGAGCGCGCAGAACAATCGATGATCCGTCTGATTGATCTGTGAGGAGGATTTCTTGTTAACTTCACTGCTGCTTGTTTTGGGATTGGCTGCTTGAATCGTAGTAATAGTCCTAAATATGTCTAGTGAGTATACATAAGCACCACTGCACTCACTAATACATACAGTATGCATGTACATGTTGTGTTATCAACACTGCAAAGACTTGAACAGCCAGCGAAAGTTACAGGTGGGAAAGGGCGTCACTTTGTGTTGACAAGTAGCGGGGACACTTAAGGGCTCAGATTAGATGCGACAATCCAGAATATTGGGGTCACGAGAGCAGCTAGACTAGAAGATATTTTGATGCTATTTAAATAATAGCAAAATAAATGATTGGGGGGTCTCGAGGTCGTCCCCCAGAAGATTTTGAGCATTAAACACTTAATTTCCTGCATTCTGGAGACATTTCTGAACCAATTTATGGTGGAAATGTATATATATATATATATATATAAAGGGGAACACAAAATTCAGGTGGCAGGTGACAATTCAGAATATAAAAATATAATGGAATATAATGCAGTATTCAGTAAATTGTTTTTTTAGCTTATGTAATTTTTTGGGATAATGCAGATCTGTTTTTCTGTATTTACTTTGCATTGCATGTTTTTTTTTTTTGTTTTTTTTTTATTGTGCCAAAAAAAACATTGTCATTTTACTCACATTTGTTATTTAACATTTCTTGTTACAAGCTAATAACATTTGGGAGAAAAAAACGGAAAAAGTTTTGGGGACGGCCCCAGTGTAAATGAGACCTATGCAGGTGGGGGGAATAGACTGATTTTCTAATGTTTAGTGTTACTCACCATCTAACTCAGCTCCATTTCGGAGCTTCATGTTTTCTGCAGTGGTGCCTTGCCCCTGAAATGATGTGTCATATTGATGTTGGATGATGGTGTCTGTGTAAAAGAAAGGTGTGTGTGCACGCGTGTGTCCAACTTCATCTGCAAAGTCTTTTCTCTTTGAAGGCCACACTCTGCATTATGAACTAATTCAGGAATGAAAACGATGAGCAGCAAGAACCAAAACAAAATTGCGACATTGTTTTTGTTCAGGTTGTTTATGCAGGTGCACTGCAGCCATGGAAGCCATGTTGGTCAATCAGAGCCTAATAATATTGTAAACAAAGCAGGCAGTGGCCCACAATCTGACATCAAACACAGCAGATAATGGTGCACGCACTTTACGTCGTGAGGCAAAATCTCTGGTTTTACTGTCAACAAAACAACACTGCAACCAGCATTTCTTAAAACCTTCTCCCTGGCAGGGGTTTTCAAAATGTTTGGATTTCAGTGACCTGATACTACGTTTCCATGTGTACGGTAATTCTTCGTGGCATATTTTCAACAAGGTGTTGGACACATTCCTATGAGACTTTAGTCCGTATTGACATGATAGCATCATGTAGTAGTTGCTGCAGATTTGTCAGCTGCACATTCATGATGTGAATCTCCCCTTCCACCACATCCCAAAGGTGCTCTATTGGATTGAGATCTGATTCACAACATGGCATCATCATTGTCTTAAAGCTCTGAGACTGTTTTGAAGCAGGTGAGGCAAATATATTGGGAGTAGTACATAACCGTGTAAAATGTAATACTTCCTGTTGCCAGTGGGTGGTGCTATTGCATTGTTTGTTAGCACATGGATGTGTTCGGGGTGGGACTTTCACCCTACATGTAAAGTTTGGTGAGTGTGTATACTGAAGTTAGGGATGGGGATAGTTAATTTTAATTGATATTGATTCCCTTATTGAGACTGTTTTACGATCCGATTCTTTATCGATACTTCACTTTTATTCAGTGATGGTTATTTGGTAAGACCAGACCCAACAGGCCTGAGGTAGACCTGCATGGTCTGAGGAAAATATTCAGTGTGCGATATATTGAGATGACATATCACTTGTGATAAATAAACATATATTGAAGTGTAGAAATTAACTGTCTGGTTGTTTTAATATTTTAAATACAGCTAAATGTTTGTAGAGCAGCAACATTAATGTTTATAACTGCAAAGTAACTCAATAACTTGATCTGACATCACAAGTAGTGAGTGATGTTTAGAAAGAATAACATCAGTCCCTCCTCGTCTCTCGCTGGCTGCAGGTAACGTACCTAGAAGGTAGAAGGAGGAGCGGCTGGTTTGTCTCAGCCAGCAGCTGAGTTTTTAAGACTACAGACCTGTCTGTGCTCCAGACAGACAGCTTTGTATTTAGCTTGTTTTTAACATTTGGCTAATGCCAAGCTAGCGTTAGCTGTGCTTGCAAAATATGCAAGATGAGTGATGATGATTAAATTACCCATTTATATATGTTTAACGTTACCTTACCGACGGGTATATTGAAAATATTGTTTTTACTTGCAAAGGTTTTATTGCTTGAGACATAATGTTACATGATAAGACCAGCAAGTCTCGAAAGCAGTATCGATAACCTCGAACCTTATTGATTTTTTTGGTTGTAAGAAATTTTGGAACCGAGTCTCGAGCCCCATCCCTAACTGAAGTTATAATAACTTTCTGTTTCATGGCAAATCATTGATTTTGGCTGACGAAATGCCACGGACACTCCCACTGATGAAAACTTGAAGTTGATCGGATTAATTCTGTAGCAAACTACTTAGTCAAGAAATGGTGAATATTAATATTCAGAAAGGTCTCAGCCCTTGGGTAGGGTTTTAATGACACAATTATTAAATGGTGACCAGTTAGTTAATTGCTCATCATTTTG
>NW_024041150.1:52608503-52669877 GCF_014851395.1 Micropterus salmoides
AAATAAAAACCAACAAAATATTACTGGCCAACAATGTAGAGACACCCTAGAAACTACAGTACTCTAGTAAAACCACCTATCATCGCCCTATTTCAATTAAATACCTAACTTATAATTTAAGAAAGTGGACTCCTTTTATTTAAATGTGAAGTTTCACATGAAAAATGTTCATTGTGCAAAGTTCTAGTGACGCCTAAATACTATCCTGAATACTCCGAGTAACCATAAACAACCAGGATACTCATAGTACTAACATGTGTGTACTTTGTACCTCTAACACGTGTGTACTTTGTACCTCTAACACGTGTGTACTTTGTACCTCTAACACGTGTGTACTTGTACCTCTAACATGTATTTGTACCTATCTTGTGGTAAAGTTCAGGCAGGTGCAGCTCCACTTTGTCTCTCTGGAAGTAATGATACTCGGACTGTTCACACACCGGAGGAACCAGGTTAAACTGCCGGGCCACAGAGTACGCCTCCTGACATGAGACAGGTGAGACAGGTGAGACAGGTGAGACAGAGAGACAGAGAACATTTGTACAATAAAATAAAACTGTACAACATGTCTATGATACCTTTAAAAGTACACTGCAGTCTTTTTGCTATCAGCCTGTCGTTGTTTTTCTCAGGCTGCGACCTTCACAGTTTGTAAGAACTCACCCACCCGGCCAGTCAGGCAGTGCTGCTAATGGGCCGTAGGGGAAGTTAGGATGAAGGAATTAATTAGACTTCTGAACGAGAGGCAAAGGAGCCTTTTAGGAATCTCACATAATGTTGATAGCACCTGGACCCAGGCTGGATAAGAGCAAAGATCATATTCACAAACATAGGAGGCCTTAGTAAGAAGCTCTGAAGGTCATCAGCACGTGTTGATGTTACCCAGCTGTGGGATTGTTTTATGATTGTATTTGTATTTATTTATTATTTACTGTAGTCAGTGTTTCATTAAAGATTATAACTGAAGGAAGTTTAAGTCACATCCAACACTATAAAGTGTGCGAGTGAGGGCCCGTTAGGCCCCTGGCCCCGTCTGAAGGTCTCTCACAGTTTTTAATTACACACACTTGTAACAACGCTACTGTGATTCTACTTAGGTTCTATTCTGTTTCTACTCTTTTTTTCTACAGTTTGCTGTGTTTCTGCAGAGGTTTTACTGATGTTCTATTCTGTTTCTACTCTCTTTCTACTGTGTTTCTGCAGAGGGTCTGCTGATGTTCTATTCTGTTTCTACTCTTTTTTTCTACTGTTTGCTGTGTTTCTGCAGAGGTTTTACTGATGTTCTATTCTGTTTCTACTCTCTTTCTACTGTGTTTCTGCAGAGGGTCTGCTGATGTTCTATTCTGTTTCTACTCTCTTTCTACTGTGTTTCTGTAGAGGGTCTGCTGTGTTTCTGCAGAGGTTCTACTGATGTTCTATTCTGTTTCTACTCTTTTTCTACTGTGTTTCTGCAGAGGGTCTGCTGTGTTTCTGCCCAGGTTCTACTGATGTTCTATTCTGTTTCTACTCTCTTTCTACTGTGTTTCTGCCGAGGTTCTACTGATGTTCTATTCTGTTTCTACTCTCTTTCTACTGTGTTTCTGCAGAGGGTCTGCTGTGTTTCTGCCGAGGTTCTACTGATGTTCTATTCTGTTTCTACTCTTTTTCTACTGTGTTTCTGCAGAGGTTCTACTTTGTTTCTACTGTGTTTCTGCAGAGGGTCTACTGATGTTCTATTCTGTTTCTACTGTGTTTCTGCAGAGGTTCTACTTTGTTTCTACTGTGTTTCTGCAGAGGGTCTTCTGTGTTTCTGCAGAGGTTCTGCTGATGTTCTACTGTGTTTCTGCAGAGGTTCTGCTCATGTTCTACTGTGTTTCTGCTGATGTTCTATTCTGTTTCTACTCTTTTACTACAGTGTTTCTGCAGAGGTTCTACTCTGTCTCTACTGTATTTCTACTATTTTTCCGCCGAGGTTCTACTGTATTTTTAATCTCTTTCTACTGTGTTTCTGCAGAGGTTCTACTAATGTTCTACTCTGTTTCTACTGTGTTTCTACTGTTTTTCTGCTGAGGTTCTACTGTATTTTTAATCTCTTTCTACTGTGTTTCTGCAGAGGTTCTACTGATGTTCTACTCTGTTTCTACTGTGTTTCTGCAGAGGTTCTACTGATGTTCTACTCTGTTTCTACTGTGTTTCTGCCGATGTTCTACTGAAGTTCTGCTGTGGTTGTGTGTTCTGTCCTACCATGATCTCCACGGCGTTCCAGCGTGACGTTCCCCAGTACATGGCGAGGCCCTGATCGATCACAAAGGTCATCGCACGAACGACTTCTGTAAACACAAACAGGAAAAACGCTCACTGCTCACTTTAAAGTGAGCTCACCATTTTGTAACGATGCCTGAATTTTTAAATCTATATATTTGACTCAAAGAAATCCCAATGCATTGTGAAAATTAGTTTACAGACGGTGGTCACTGACCAAGACGTATGTACCATCATGCATTGTGCTTAAATTGTGTGACAGCAAAGGTGTTAATGACAGCGCCGTGTCTCTCCTTAGACAGGGAGGAGGACTGAGACACATTTTGAATTATAAAACTTTATTAAACCACGCTGGAAAAGTTGTTTCTTTACATGTTAATGAAAAGAACAAAAACAAACTCCTGCAAGTTTGTTCCACTGAGTCAGCGCCTGTAATTTACTTAATTTAATCTTAGAAATATCACATAATAATATTAGTCTGTCAAGTACAAGAGAACTTTTAGAGGATCGCTGAAGGGCTGCTAGGTTGAGATGATCGTTGTTTGCTATGTGTGCGTGTGTCTGACCCTCCATCGGTGCGTTGATGTCACTCCTGTTGGCGAAGACGATGTCCACGTAATCCAGCTGTAACCTGGAGAGAGATCCACGCAGACCTACAACACACACAAATCCTCTATTTCAGATAGCTGTGGTATTTTCAGCCCTCAAGGACAAAATTCAGGACAAACAGCAGCTGTCAATCTCCACTGTTTGTGCTGTACCTCGTTGGCTATTTGGTCCTTACGGGCCTCCGTAGCTTTAAACTACCCTTCACTATATTTGAAATGTCTTACAAGCAGAACATTAAGACAGTGTTGTACTCTGAGAACAAGAAAGCTTGTACGGCTGCCTTAATGCTCCGATGTATTTGATTGACAGATGACATATTAGTTTAAATGTGGCCCATATCAGACTGAAGTGTTCACGGCCTGAAAGTGACACGACGTCACACGCTGTTGTGCAGAAGTAAACAAGGCGCCACAACCTCTGGTTAGCTCCTACTTGGTAACCTTCCCGTATTTCATCGCCCTCTCCTGGTTTCCTGACGGGGAAAGTCGCATTAAACCCCCATCTGAGTGACCAGGCTGAAGTCACAGTTCAAACAATCTGACCTGGATCTGATTTGGACCACATGTGAAAGGGGCCTCAGATCCGAACTGGAAACACTTTGGCTGGAGTCTGAACGCAGACTAAGAAGAGACACCACATGGCTACAGAGACGTGCTAAATGATGTCAGAGATGCAAAACAACTAGAAAGAGACCGTCTGCAGTCTGCCTGCTGGCTGTGGTTGTTGTTTTCATTGTGTTCAGTGAAGTTATAAATTGAATCCTTCAGCTGAAGTTAAATCATCAGGTGTGTCTGACTTAATGTTATGCACGCTGGACTTATGAAAGGTCTGAGTCTGCCGGCCGCAGTTGATTTTCTCGAAGTGGGAACAAACTTTTGCCTGATCAGTCCTTGTTCTGAGCTCACGCACTCTACAGGAGGCTGAATGTGCCCGACGTGTGTTTTATATCCCTGCAGCTGCATGCAGCTCACGTTAGACTATCAAGTCGGCCGCAGTCATCTCAAACCTGACGCCCCAGCTGAGATGGGAATCTGTGTAACAGATGCATCACTCTGCACATGAACGAGTGATTCGTTTCCTCCCAACGTTCCTCGTTACCGCTCCATCTGACAGCTCCTGCGCCTGCGAGGAACTCTCTGTGTTTATTGTGAAAAACGGCTGACAGGAATAAACCGCTGTTCTTTCTGTTGTTTCAGGCTAAATATAGTTGGCTGTGTTTTTGTTGTGTTTCTGAGCTGACAGCTCCTGACAGTCATCAGGACGCCTGGTCGACCTTGCGGAGGACGAACAGAGAGTGTGAAAGATAATCACACTTAACACCAGACGGAGTCACCGTGAAGACCAATTATACCGGAACGAGCACGTGGTTCTGTTTATACAGAGCAGCATCATGCTAACATGCTAACTCTCAGCGCCGTGGGCATAACAGAGTAAATGTCAGACATTATACTGTTGTTATGCTGCCTCGTTGTGATCGGAGCAAATAAGACGAATCTGCATTTCAGTATGTTCATATGTGTTCATTTAAAATTGATATCTGCTCTGTATATAACACTTTGGGATGTGTGTCTTTGAACGAGCTGCTGTGTGTTGAGCTTACAGGGTTTCCAGCAGCCTGTGGCGTTCAGGTAAGCGCTCGCTCTCTACGCCTTTAAAGAGAAAATAATTAACCGTGAGGACACCCAGGACAAAGAGCAGCGAACAGGGAGGGGGAGAAGCCGTGTTTGGTTAGATATGATTTGTTTTAGTTTAGTTAGTTTGCCTCTTTTATTGCAGATATTAGCCTGCTCGTCCACAGAGACGACCATGTGAGCCTACAGTCCTTTGTCAGTTTGCTGCTCTGCTGAGCGTGTTATATAAGAGCGGGACAGTTTCCTGTTCAATTGTATTAATCTGTCACTTAAATCCACGGCACCATCACAACATTTTTTAATTATGTAACAACAGACGACTTGTCATGGATCTGATTCTGTATGTCAGATAAGTGGAGTGAAAAGTGCATTTCCCTCTGAGAGGTGGTGAAAAGGGAAACACTCAAGTAAAGTACAACTACCTAAAATGTGTACTTAAATACAGCACGTCAGTAAAAGTACACGTTTGCAGAGGGTGCAGATGTTGTTGTATCAGGATCAGAGACTCTTTGTGGGTTAAATTTAGCGTTAGCATTTCACAGAGTGATTTAAGTCAACAGAGCTGTTAGCAGCTTTCAGCAGCGCCGATGATTGACGCTGCACGCTGATCTGTGTGTGTGTGTGTGTGTGTGCGTGAAACTCCTAATCCAGTCTCGTGTGACTGAGCCTCTTAAAGCCTGGACGACCTCCGCCAACTGACAGAGGACACGGACGACTCTGAGGGTGTTACAGAGAGAGTGTGAGTGATCAGTCTCCGGATCTAATCAGACTACGCTCGCTCAGAGGAGGATCTGGATTCCTGTGTTTATATATTTACATCAATCTAGCAAATAAAGTGTCAGAGTGGAATTAGTCATCAGGCTCTAATAACAAATGAGATATTTAAAACACCAACGTGGCTTTAAGGTTGTCAGCCGTCCCAATATTTACACAGATGAATGTTCATTACCGTCTCTCTGACTGTAAATAACAACACGTTCGAGTATTCTTTTACTGGACAAACATGCAGCGTTCGTTCAGATGCTTCGTTCGTTCGTCAGCACTACACCTGGCCTGATTTCAACAGCGTTATGGCACAAAAAACATTTTACCAGAAGCAGCCTGAGCGTGAGGGCAGGCTCTGAGGAGAGCATTACAATATCTAAACGTGAAATCAATAAGTCATGCTCTCACATTGAAAGAGCACACTCTAATTTAACCCTGAGTTTTGTCTGCAGGTCTTCCTCTCAGCGTCAGATCAGATGGCCGAGGGTTAAACAGTCAGATGATAACTCGTGCTATTAAAGCTTAATTACTGTGAAAGTGACCTGCCTCCCTGACAGAGGACAAATGTGTCCCTCAGAACTTATTCATAGTCAGTTTCTGATCAACACAACAAAAGAACGACCATGTTAAAAATATAAAAACTGAAGAAGGCTACGACTCCCCAGACCTGGTCTCATTCCCAGGTCATCATAAACCAGCATTTTGAAACGCCTTTTCAACACGTTGCTAATGTTGTGAAACGGTGAAGTTTGTTCAGGTTTTGACACCACTTGGTTTGGGAAAAGATAAAATAAGCACGCTGTGTAGAGTAAGATCTGTGATGTCTCAAACATAATAACTTTAAATAAATAAGCTGTTGACTTCAGGTTTCACACAGGACATGGACTACAGTTAAAGTGTTTGTCCACCACGACCACCTCCCTGCGCACGCTTTCTCACACTTTATACGACGCCACTTTCCGCTTTCCAGCCCGTTCTACTCCCAGAGCGTCAAATCACTACACTCTGGGAAGCCCATTCACTGTTCAACGCTAAAAGCACTTTAAATAACCGAAAAGTCTGAGTAAGGAGATGGTGAAAAACTGAACCTTCATAGGTGACCGGAGTATATGTAAAGATAGTTGACGACCTGGGAAAGAGAGTGGACTGGACTCCCAGGGTGCTTTTCATTAACAACGGAGACGTTTTATAGAGGATTAATCACATCCTCCATACAACTCTATGGGGAAAAGCCCGTAACGCCGAAAAGGGCGGTTATCTCGCCCCTCCTGCTAGAAATCCAGTCGTCTGCTTTTAACAGCCAAAGGGGGTCGTGAGGGTCGATTTGACTTCGACTGCACGGGTGGTAGTAGTGACGCATCTTTCAGCGATTTTTATAAGATTTTACTGCTGATTCTATTCATGTAGTTTTTCTGTCCCGATGACCAGTGAAAGTGCAGTTCTGGCTCTCTCACCATTCATTCAGATAGGAGTCCGGTCTTGTTAGTCGTGTTGCCAAGATGGCTGCCGAGTGGTATGACTAGCCCATAAGGACTTTGCTAACAAACATCCAATCATACCCCTCATGGTTAGCTAGACTCTCTCTGGCTACTCACACAATCCGATTCCCCCTCGCCTCAACACTGACAGCAAACGATATTGTTACTGAAACTATTAGCTAACAATGTCTTACAACACAGAAGTCTCGTGTGGTAAGTCGCTCCACAGTGCGTTACTGTCCGACGCCAACGGGTCTGAGAGAACGAGTTGTTTCACACAACTTCGCTGTGAGCAGGAAATCTGTATTTTGTGTATTTGTAAAATAAAAACTATTAATAAAACTCGTCGCATCAAAAACCAACACATTCTCTCTTCAGTCTCGTAACATCCCGACGTTTGGTCAAAGCCCTTCGGCGTTGATTTTTAACGCCCTGGGTACCCCTTTAGCAGAATTTTTAGACGTTTAAGGCTCCACGGTCAAGTTAGCAGCAATAAATATGCGACATGCGGTTAGACTTTCAAAATAAAATGCTAGCGTTTCAAAACATCACCATTTAGAAACGGCGCATTATTAAAGTCGTCAAACGTCGCAGTTTGGTTGGGTTTTGGCAACAAAACTACTTGGTTAAGGTTAGGAAAAGATCATGGTTTGGATTAAAATAACTACATAGGTCAGTTAACATTGACGTTAACTTATGTCATTAAATAAAAATATTTAATTTTGTTTGACACGCCGGTCTCCTGGTTCAGAGTTCTGGTCCTCCATCCACCCCGACCACTGGAGGAGTGAGAACAGGTTATAAGAAACGCGACGTGAGTGAGGCCTTTTCTTTAAACTTGAATGTTGTTACCTTCGATGATGTGTTTCCGTGACAACCCTCGCTCTGTCTCCGCCCTGTGGACACACAAACACGTTAACACACACGCACACATGTGCTTCTGTTATATTTATATGAAAAGACTTAAAGCCTGCTGATCGGTGTGGACGCAGCACTCACTGTCCTCCCCAGTAGATCTTAGTGGTCACCACGTAGCTGGACCTCCTGGTCGAGAGAGAGAGAGAGAGAGAGTTAATGCAGCATTATTGTGGCGGCGTCACCATCAGTTACTGAGAGGGATGGAGGAGGCGTGATGGAGAGACGATTAAAAAGAGGAATGGACGTGAGGAAGGAGACGAGAGAGACTGATGGAGGGAGAAACTGCTGAGTCACATCTTCAAGACAAAACACTTCCTTATTATTATCAGATAGTGTTTGCTGGGTCACCGCTCTGCTGTGTGTCTCTACAGTCTGAGAAAGCTGCCTCTCTCTGTTAAAACCTAACTTAACATGATGTGTTGTTTCCTTTATTTATCGCTTTCTGTATCGACAAACTGCGCCGGGTTAGTCGCAAAAAACAGTATGTTGATAGATGTGGAGGCCTCGTCCTCCCCAACATCTAGCTACCTAACTTTTAATTTAAGATTTCCTTCAGAATGGGGTTACAGTACGGGAAAATACTGAACAAGAAGCTGGTAATGTGTTGAATTTATAGATTTTTAGCAGCAAACTGCTTAGAAACCCTAATCTATGTATATAAATACTGTGTGGAGAAAGAGAAACAGCTGTTTACCTCCATCCTTTCTTCTTCAGGATGTTTCCCAGAGTCGTCTCTGCCCTGACAGACGGACAGAGACGTTAGTCCTCCAGATCTTGACAACTGAATATAACACATTTTAACTGAAAGTACACGTCTGTTTTCAGCTTTAGCTTCATTTAAATGTATTTTTTAACGGTTTGTCTCAGCAGGGACCAATACATCTTACACAGATCAACTGAAAACAGCAATAATATGTCTGTAACATTGTGTTTTTAACAGTTCACAACACCCGTCCCTAGAAGGGCTTTATGGAGATAAAACACTAAAACGTGTACAAGTAGAGTCAGTTACAGCACAAGAGAAGATAAAAGGAGGTAAAATTAGTATCTCAAGATGCAGTAACACACAAGTAAAGGCTCGTGCAGACTACACGACCTCCAGCGTGGCCGATGGCCGTGCTGTTCACACTACATGACTGATTACAGGGGGTCACACACTACGCGAGCTGACAACGACTCTGTCATCCGACACTGGTCCCCAAACCCCGTTTTGCGGTGAAAAAGCAGCCGCCTGCTCTCATTGGCTGGATGTGGATGTCGAGTCGGCCGACTCCTCCAGATATTTGGCGTGTCAGATATCTGGCAGACGTCGGCGATGTGTCAGAAATGTGTCGGGGAGCCGTTTTGATGCGTCGTTGAGTAGTTCACACATAACGACTGCCGACCGCCGATCAACCCCTGATTTATTCCCGATCACAGCCTGACGGTCGCCGAGCGGCAAATCGTGTAACGTGAACTGGGCTTAACAGGAGACAGAGGACTAGACGTGAGGACAAGTTTTAGTGCTAAACCAACCAGGACTTCACAAGTTTGCAGCACTTTTTAAGTGTGTAGGTAGCGAGGTCCAGGACTTTGCTCCTTTCACTGAAAAGGTCGTCTGAGTAAAAGAAATTTTCCAAAATGAAACTTTCCAGCTGCCACTTGAAGCAGCTCTGGTGGATCTGCTGCTGCTCTGTAGCGTCTTGATGTATTTACAGAAAGGCTTTAGGAGCAGGGCACAACAGACGTGATCTCAGGACCTTTCATAGAGCAGATCTAGACCCAACTCTTTCTAACTGTTACAGACCAGACCCTGGTTTCCAGTGGTCCTGAACGGTGGGCTAAAAATCAACCAGCGAGCCCAGTGAAGATCAGACAGACAGTTTGTACTGTACCTCCCTGAGGCGTAAACCTCTGCTGTGTCGAACAAGTTCACTCCGCTGTCGTACGCCACCGACATCACACTCTCCGCCATCTACGCACAGAGGCAGTAACCCACATTAATGTGTGCAGAAACCTCTAGTAGTGGTTATGTAATTGTTTGTTCATGCGTTCAGCACACACACACACACACACACTAACTGTACCTCATCGGAGATCTGAGAGCCGAATGTCACCCATGTTCCTGTGAGAAGAGAAAGAGCATCACTGACTGGCTGTGTGGGATATACGGAAGTGTGCGTTACTGTGTGTGTTGCAGCGCTCACCCAGCCCTAAGCAGGACACTCTCAGGCCAGATTTCCCAAGATTCCTGCAGAACAATCAAATCAATCAGTTAATCAGTGAATCAATGAAGTTAGTTTGATGTCCCAAAATCCACAAACCCTGCGGCGCTTTGAGGGCCCTCAAACCACGACACTGTTTGATCTGATAAAACCTTTATTTATAAAGACAAATAAAATAAAGCCTCATACAATAGAACAGAAAGTGAATAGAAAATGGCACAAAGACGTCTCAGTCTGAGCTTTATATTTAAGAGAAACAATATTAAAAAGAAAGATCTTGTGGCCCCGCTGTACACGCATACCAGTCATCCGTCAACCAATCACACATCGGCAGCGAGCGATTGGACCAGTGTCTAATGAAACCTCTGCCTTTAATTAACACACATATTCATCAAGACCTTTCACTCAATAATCTGCAACGGTCAAAGGTCAGACAGCCAAGACCGATCGCACACACAAACATCAACATCATCAACTACAAAAGCAGTCTTCTCTCCAACAACTGAACTGGCATTTCCTCATACTGTACCACACGTGTGTGAATGCACGTGTTTGTTTTGCGTGTGTGTCTGACAGAAAGTACAAACACCAAAGTGAAAGTCGGCAGAAAACAGGATGAAAAACAATGAAAAAGCAGCATCAGGCCGTCTGATGGGCTAAAAATACCAGCAGCTGATGATTCGACTGTATTTTAGCGGACAGATAAAAGTTCATCCTAACATCAGCTGGAAACATGAAAACATCTTTCAGTCTGTTTTGGTTCCTCCGTCCACACTAAACCAACAAAGACTGAGTCGACTGGAAAACATCATCACACACTGACAGACACACCAGAACATGTATCCTCATCTGAGTCCAGGTTCTCCGTTTACAGGTCCGAGTCCACGTCGGCGGTAATCTTGTCAAAACCAAGTCACTGATGTTGACGCTAGAACCCAAGTCACAATTATTCATGTCCAAGTCCCAGTTGTCAATATTCAGGACAGAGTCCGAGTCTTTTCTATTTAGGTCTGAGCCCAAGTACAAATCTTCAGTATTTACATCCAAGTCCAAGTTAGTCCGAGTCTCAGGTCAGTGATGATTAACGTCGTTAACATTTATGTCACAGTCCAAACTGAAGTCCATTACATTCCAAGTCCAAGATATCACTAAAAGAGTCCTAGTCATAAATTTTTCTGGTCATATTTGAAGTCCAAGTCATGGATGTTGATGCCAAAGTGCGAGTCATAATTGTTCGTGTCCAAGTCCAAGTTATTGATATCCTTGTCTGGGCACAAGTTAAATTCTGAGATGTTAATGTCCGAGTCTCAGGTCAGTGATGATTAAGTCGTAGATGTTAACATTCCCAGTCCAAGTCCAAGTCATCAGTATTTAATCCATGTAGATTTTGAGTCATCAGGGTTACTGAGTCCTGAGTCTCTAACAGTCTCAGACTGGATCAAAATCTGAGTTCTGACATCTAAAAATCTATTTATGAAACGCACGTTGTGAGTCCAAGTCCTCGATATTCATAAACGAGTCCGACCAAGTCATTGATAGACCTGTCAAATTCTAATTTCAAGATATCAGTATTTATGCGAGAGTCCTATACATTCATTTTTCTATCTATGAAACCCACATTGTGGACAGTCATGTTCCAGTCCAGGTCCTTGATATTCACATCCGAGTCTGACCAAGTCATTGATAGTCATGTCGAATTCCAAGTCCAAGATATCAGTATTTATAAGAGAGTCCTATACATACATTTTTCTTGTCATCGTTCAAGTCCAAGTCATGGAAGTTAATGCCAGAGTCCGAGTCATATTCTTAGATGTTCATGTCCGAGTCTCAAGTCAGTTATGATTCAGTCTAAGATGTTAACATTTATGTCACAGTCCAAACTGAAGTCCTTGATATTCATGTCCCAGTCCAAGTCCAAGTCATCAAAATTTAATCCATGTACATTTTGAGTCCCGAGTCTCTAACAGTGTCAGACTGGATCAGTATATGAGTTTTATGAAACCCACGTCGTGGACATTCATGTTCGAGTCCAAGTCCTTGATATTCATGTCCCAGTCCAACCAAGTCATTGTAGTCGAATTCCAAGTCTAAGATATCAGTATTCATACAAGAGTCCTATACATACATTTTTCTTGTCATCGTTCAAGTCCAGGTCATGGATGTTGACGCCAGAGTCCGAGTTAAAGTCCAAATTATTGATATTCTTGTCTGGGTACAAGTCATAATCCTAGATGTTCATGTCCGAGTCTCAGGTCAGTGATGATTGAGTCCGAGTCGTCAACATTTACAGTATGTCCCAGTCCAAACTGAAGTCCTTGATATTTAGATCCAAGTCCAAGATCAAGTCATAAATATTTAATCCAGGTCAATATTCAGTCATCATGTGTGGAACCAGGTCATCAATATCACCGAGTCTCTTACAGACTGAGTATCAATATCTGAGTTCAGACCATGAATATTTAACCTGAGTCATCAATATTCAAACTGTCTCAGGTTAAACAGACACACCAACCATCAATGTAAAATCTATACCCGAGAGCTGATCGATGGCTCTGAGCCGTCAGATGTGGCAGCGTTCCACACGGTTTCCCTGCTCGCTCACAAACAATGTGACCAGGTGCAACGGAAAATACACACACACACACACACACACACACACACACACACACACATATACTGTAACAAACATGAAACACGACCCTGAATCAACTCACTGCACCTGTCTGGTCATGTGACCGTCTCACTGTGTCAGTCTCACGCTCACCTGTACTTCATGTTGCTATGACGACCGAGGGCCTCCTTCATGTGGGCGTGGCCTAAGAGGGTGTGCCTGTTCGCCGGCTCCGCCCTGACCTTTGACTGACAGGGGGGGGCATTGCTGGTGTTCAACGCCACACGCCGCTCCTTCAGCTGGTGCTCGCTGACCCCACCTCCACCTCCGCCGCCCCCACCCACGTTACACGCTATGGACACCTGCATGCTGGTTACTATGGTAACAACCTTTCTATATATATATATGTGTATATATATATAATGAACTTTAAAGTTTCAAAACATAATGTGGAAACCGCCGCTGCCGCCAAGGTCGCCGGTCACTATGGTGACGATGGTAAGAATTCATGAGTGAGACGTTAACTTCCGAGTCTCACCATGTTGGAATCAATCAACCAATCAGAGTCACACTATAGGACACACAGAAACACACACACACACACACACTACAACTTTCTGTTGGTCTATCCGGTGGAAAGCATCCCGCCGTCTGCCCGACACACAGTCCCACAGCTGGAGGATGATGATGTGGAGGTGGTGGAGATGATGAAGAGCGTCCGTCTGTCCACAGCAGAAAAGAAAAGGACAACAAACAGATGGAGGGGAAGCGACAGAGAGGAGGGAAAGAAGTGAATCTCCAAAAGAAAAGCGAGCGTCCGACCTCGGGACTGTACTGCTGAAAGAAAGAGAGAGGGAGGGAGAGAGAGAGAGAGAGGGAGAGAGAGAGAGAGAGGGAGGGTCTGTCTCGGTCGGCTGCACACTGGGCGAGCAAGCATTAGACAGACAGGGAGAGAGAGAGAGCAGCAGCAGCACTGTCACTGTGCAGGAAACCTTGTCCTCAGTGCTGCTGTAGGAAACCTGCTAATGTTACAGCTGTGTTTAATCACTGTGTATTTACAGAAGGGGTTACTGTCTGCCAGGCTCAGTCGAGGGCAAGAAAGTGCCCATATATTCCATGTTCTATGGTAGCCACAAAGGTCCAAAACACTGGACAGGTGTGTGTAGAGACGAACAGGTCACTTAAAGTACCAGTCTGCGGTTATTCTATATTTTTATAAGAGGAAACAAAGTCTCCTGGCACATGGTGCTATAATAAAACACAGCAGTATATATCATGTACCAGTAACTCCCCCGAGTGTACTCTAGATTAATGTGTGAGGGGCCCCGAGGGAAACATTTGTTGGGCTCTTGATGGCCCCCACCATGTGTGTCCTTTGAGCTCCAATTAGGTCCGGTTCAACCAGTCCTTTATATTATATATAACATGCAATGCAGGAGCACAATATAAACTCAAATAAGAAAGCAGGGGTTATTAGGGCCCCTCAGGGTCCAGGGCCCCGGGGCAGTTACACACTTAGTCAGGTTTTCAAAGTACTGAAATGAGCAAAGGTTTATTATTGTTTATGAAATTTGTAAGAAGTCTGTTAGTCCTTTTCTGAAACGTCTTTATATTGACCACGTCTCATCTCCAGTAAGGCTCCCGTCTCCACATCTCCTGGTCTCCAGTAAGGGTCCTGGTCTCCACATCTCCTGGTCTCCAGTAAGGGTCCCGTCTCCACATCTCCTGGTCTCCAGTAAGGGTCTTGGTCTCCACATCTCCTGTTCTCCAGTAAGGGTCCCCGTCACCACATCTCCTGGTCTCCAGTAAGGGTCCCCGTCACCACATCTCCTGTTCTCCAGTAAGGGTCCCCGTCACCACATCTCCTGGTCTCCAGTAAGGCTCCCGTCTCCACATCTCCTGTTCTCCAGTAAGGGTCCTGGTCTCCACATCTCCTGTTCTCCAGTAAGGGTCCCCGTCACCACATCTCCTGGTCTCCAGTAAGGCTCCCGTCTCCACATCTCCTGGTCTCCAGTAAGGGTCCCCGTCACCACATCTCCTGGTCTCCAGTAAGGGTCCTGGTCACCACATCTCCTGGTCTCCAGTAAGGGTCCCCGTCACCACATCTCCTGTTCTCCAGTAAGGGTCCCCGTCACCACATCTCCTGTTCTCCAGTAAGGGTCCCCGTCACCACATCTCCTGTTCTCCAGTAAGGGTCCCCGTCACCACATCTCCTGGTCTCCAGTAAGGCTCCCGTCTCCACATCTCCTGGTCTCCAGTAAGGGTCCTGGTCTCCACATCTCCTGGTCTCCAGTAAGGGTCCTGGTCTCCACATCTCCTGGTCTCCAGTAAATGTCCTGGTCTCCACATCTCCTGTTCTCCAGTAAATGTCCTGGTCTCCACATCTTCTGGTCTCCAGTAAATGTCCTGGTCTCCACATCTCCTGGTCTCCAGTAAATGTCCTGGTCTCCACATCTTCTGGTCTCCAGTAAATGTCCTGGTCTCCATATTACTGGTCTTAAAAATGCTTTGCTGGTTTACTGTCAGATAAACTAAGACCAGCAGCACAGTGTCACATCTGAGAGTCTGAAGCTATTAAAGGTTTCAGGTTTCAGAAACGAAACAGTCGACATTTTGAAAACTGTATCACTGAACTTGAGTTCAACGAGCATCAGAAGAAGTTTTTTTGGCCACCAGTACAGAAATACAGATGTTGCCACAGCTTTTTAAAACACAACAGAAACTCTGCTGTGATTGGTGCACTGCAGCTTGTGGGACTTGTATGTACTTGTGGTCGGTTGTAGTCTTGACTCTGACACTCGTGTGCTCTGGATTATGAGCAGGCTGCAGCACACAGAGACCAACGTGTCGCACAATCAGCACTACGTTGTTTGTTTCATTAAATCACACCCGTTTGCAGTTATGTAATCGCACAGGACGACATCTGGATTAATTGTGCAGCACTAATTTAGATAACTGACTAAACGTTTTCACCCTGTTTGTCAGTTGAATATTTCACTAAGCATCCTGTTTTAATTTGTAAAGCAGTGTTTCACTTTGAGGAAATAAAACGTCATGTTGATGTTTGTTTCTCTTCTTGTGTCGGATTAATTTGTTGTGTTGCAGCTTCCTGCAGATCATTTGACGCTGAAGCAGAGTTTCAGACCCTCCCCCACTCCTCCCCCACTCCTCCCCCACTCCTCCTCCTCCTCCTCTTCTTCTCTCCATCACACTCTCGTACCACACAACTGGACACAGTGTGAGGCCCGAGGCTGGAGGTCTGCTGTCACTAATGTGGACCACAGCAGCAGACTCCTCTGATGCGTCTCAAACCGTTTGTTCTATTTCAACAACACTTTTTACCCACTGAAGTCTGAGTTTATGCAGAAAATAAGATTAAATCACCTTTAAATTCTGCTTCTCTCTCATCTTATTTTAGCCTCCTCAGCATCGTTTTATCTGACACCTGATGTTTTTTTTTAATTGTCTGACCCACTTTGTGAAACTGTGGATCTCTCCTGTTTAAATAAAGGTTAAATTAGAAAAAACATAATTATATTTGTCACTATGTTCCCTGTTAAGATTATCTTTAATAGTAAAAACCAGCAGTGTAGAACTTGATCAATATTTCTCTTTGTGCTGAGATGAAGATTGAAAATTGAACATCTGCTCGGTGAAACGGTGAAAGAGTGATCGTCAAGCCGTCCCCACAGACAGCTGATCTGTCTTCTGTGTCCGCTCCCCGGGGACCAATCAGAGCTAAGACGTCATTATGACATCACAGATACTGTTGACAGTACCAGCAGTAATGAAATGACAGGAGTGACCGAGGACAGCTGGAACATCTTTAACATTTCTGTCTGTATCTCAGAGCTTTTTTAAGCTGGTGGGTTCAAACTGTGATACAAACTAGTCTCAAACTCAAGGAGGAGAACGTGGCAGTCTGGGTTAGTAACAAACACGGGGTGAACTGTAACACTGTGTAATAAAGAAGAAAGATTTTATTCAAGGTTTTTATTTTTTACATAACTAATCATATTAGTGAACCAAATGTGCTGAATATCATCATGGGGTGACTGAGTGTGTTTGTTGTTACAGCTAACCTGAGTTTAAATACAAAGCAGCAGAAGCTAGAACAAAAATTTAATTTAGAAAAAATACTCTACCTCAAAATTAATTTTTACCTTCTACCACAGGATGCTACTGCCCCAGTCCCCGGTCTCCCCTGTTGTACAATCATGTGTGTGTACTGCATGTATTACTACTATAGCTGCAGGTATTAGTATTAGTATTAGTATTAGTATTAGTACTGTGGAAATATTTTGTGTTTCTCCTCCTCTCTTTGAGCTGGACCATCAGCCGTCCTGGGACCTCTCTCTCCTCTCGCTACCCCTCTTCTCACCCCTCTTGTCCCTCCTCCTCTCTCTCCTACCTCCCTTCCTCTCTTTGAGCTGGACCAGCTGTCCTGGGCCCTCCTCACCTCCCTCCCTCGTCTTGTGTTTGTGAGTCCTGTCCTCTTTCAGGTCTCTGTGGTGGAGAGGAGGAGGTCTTGCTCACATCCTGCTAATAATACTGTGTTTATAGGTATCAGTACTGCTTCAGGAAGTACTAGTATGTGTAGATACACCTGCTGTGTTTAAATGTTTTTGAAATGATGATGATTCAGCTCTAGATGATGAAGACGTACACACTACACAACTATACACACACACACACACACACACACACAGAAGCATGACTCAGCAGCATCAGGAGCCAATCAGAATCACCCGATATGAGACTCAGGACACCAGTCTGACCAGTATATCTCTGCTCCAGTTTAACCAGTGTGTTCCTCTCTGTGTCTCACGTAGTTACAGTGTCTCAGCGCCCTCTCCTGGTTGGTCAGAGTCATTGCAACCTGCTCACACTGCTGACCAATCAGCTGTAATCCAAACCAACCAACCAGACTACAGCCGATTTAAACAGACTGACTTCAGACTGTCACGTGCTGCTACTCCTGAGACTGGAGGTGGAAATGTTTGAAATAAAGTCAGATCTAGAGTTTAGAAGAACTGTATGTGTTTTGATCAATGAGCACTGTGTTAAGAGGAATAGTACTGTTATTGTGTTTTGGGGTATTGGTACAACGTTTGCTGTTTGGATGTAACTGAACTGTTTTTGGAAGTACTACTGTGTCCTGAAAAACACTTTAGCACATGAAAAAACATAATAACATAAAGTTTAACTATATGTAATATGTAATATATACACATAATCTTTCTCTGTCAGGGATATTTCTGAGCAAACTGTTCAAGTCGTAACATTTACATTTGCTCATTTGACAGACGCTTCTCTCATCATTATGTTGCATTTTTTATTGTTTGTACTGTGATTTATAATGATGTGGGGCTTTTACATTTAAATTTACTCATTTGGAGGACACATTCAATGTTTATTATTTTGCATTTGTTTGTTTTTCTTAACCAGCCTGTGAAGCCAAAGACAAATTGAAATCTCTTTGAAATGGACGCATGGCCAAGACACGTTGGCAGCACTTTTGAATGCTAAAGGTAGGTGTAGGATATTTAACAGTAAAGTCAGAGTGAGGAGGTGGTTGGGGTGGACGTTGGATGGTGGGCCAGAACCGGACTTTCACTTGGGAGACTAGTGTTCATTTCCAGTGTTTTTTGGTTATTTTAACCAAAATCACGATCTTTTCCTAAACCAAACTGCAGCATTTCACATTGTTATGTACTTTTATTTTGAAAGTCTAACTGGACACTGATTGCATATTTATTGTTGCTAACTTAACTCACAAAATAAAGCTAAAGGGAAGCTATGGGCTTTAAAAAGCGCCACCAACGGGTCTTGACCAAGCATCTATATGATAAGTTGGCAGTGCCAGCAGGTCACAGGAAACAGATGTGGAGATTAATCTTTCCGGCTGCTCACCTGTACGGCATGTTGCTCTGCTCCATGGTGACGTCACACTCCTTCAGGTAGATCTCCAGTCGTCTCCTCTCCATCAGCCTCCTCGCCGCCTCCAGGATCTGTGACGCCAGCACAGATTCTTCTTTCTCCTTGGTTTCTTTCTTGCTGTCACCTTTCTCCGTTTTCCCAGCATTCCCTCTGTTCACCTTCGGCTTTTTGTTGAAGCCATACAGCTCCTCCACCGAAAACTTGCCACTTTTTCCTCCCGCCGTCGCTGAGGGCCCGACAGCAGCTCCCACAGCCGACGCCCGGCCTGCAAACATGGCTGACAAACAAGGCTGAAGTTTTCAACATGAAATAACAGCGTAGGTCAATTAATGCTACTGTTTACAATAAATATGGAGCTATGTTAAGACAAGGAAACGCCAGCAATGTTTAGAGAAGGCAACTGAAACCTAATGCCAACAATGAAAGACTGCGTTCCTACAGTGTGTCGTGGCAAAGACAATTGTCCTCCTCTCACTGCCTCTCCACAGGGGGGGCCCAAGGCTCGGTGCTAGGGCCCCTTCACTTCTCAATTTAAACCACCTCACTGGGGCCAGTCATTCGTTTTCATGGCTTGTCCTACCACTGCTACGCAGACGATACGCAACTCTACCTATCCCTCCCGCCAGACGACCCGAGTGTCTCGGCAGGAATCACATACAGTCTCTCAGGCATATGTGCATGGATGAAGGCTTGCCACCTTCAAGTAAACCTCTCTAAGACTGAACTCTTGGTCATTCCAGCCAAACTACAAATTGACTCCTCAACCATCACTCCAACCAGGGTGGTGAGAAACGTTATATACAACTTAAGAAATATCAGACTCTGCCTCACTCAGTAACAAATAAATGTCAATTGTTTCTCATACTTGCTGCTTTGGATTAATGCTAATGCTAACTGCTAATGGAGACTATGGGTGAAGATAATGAAGATATCTGAAAAGCTTGATACTGAGGTTCCTCCTATGTTCTTTCAACATTTTAGGAGTCCAACTAACTAATAATAATCTCTTTTTGTAGTAAAAAACAAAAACAGATCAAAATGGATTTCAGACACGTTACTGTATTTTTATTCTTCACCAGCTAATTAGCCGACGTTAGCAGTGCTCTTTTGTGATGAGTGTGACGAATATGTTAATATGGTAAAAAGGAGGCTTTAACATTAAGCTAACATGGGCTGTTGTTGTGTAGCTGCAGCTGAGTGGAGAATATAACAGTGACTTATTTAATTGCCTTTATATAAGAACGAACAAAGATAAAATCATAAAAGAACGTGTGATTGAACTTTTTGTCACCACACCATACTGACGATTAGGTTAGGGTGACCATGCTTCCTTTTCTCGGACATGTCCTCTTTTTGGGACCTCCAGTTGAGTTTTCTAAATTGCCCACATTCATTATGTGTTTTTTCACTGCTTTCACATTTCTCTTTAGGTCTCAGCTTCAATGTCATCAATGTAAATTTTTGTGAACCTACCAATCATTCATTCATTCATTTTGCTGACGCTTTTATCCAAAGCGACTTTCAATTGCTGTGTATGCCAGAGGTCAAATGTGTCTTATCCTCTGTGTCATCACCACAATCACCAGCCAATCACAGCCCGGTTGGCACAATAATTTAATGAATGAGAACAACGTACCATAATTAAACATCTGTAACTGAAAATAATATTATACTAGTGGTATATAGGATACAATTATCTGAAAATATAACAAATACACTGACATTAATGATACAAAATATAAACTTTAATAAGACAGAAAACAGTTTTATTTGTGAATCAGTTGGATCCATGTGAAGCAGAATGGAAAGCTGGTACGTGGCAGTGCCACATAAAGGTGCTACCAATCTAGATGCCCTGAGTAACATAGTTGCATGGATACCGCACCCCAAAACACCATTTCCACTGTGCCACCAATTACTGGAACCCCCACAGCCAAAACTTTCCACCATCTCCTATTTTTTAAAAACCTAAATATGTTGAATCAACTTGAGGCCTCAGTGAAGAACAGAATTTGACGTGTTTCCTTTACTTTATTACAGCTGATGGACGCAGTACTTGTACTTCCTGTAACTTTAAGATTTTTGTCGATCTGACCAGGACACGGTGGTGCAGAACTGTCCAAGCTTTGAGCTGAAACCAAACAGGTTGTCAGACTTGTTTTAAAATGCCTTCATATGTTGACAGAAACTACTACACGTCCCATCAGCCCCTGCAGGAGGCTGCACACAAAGCAAACTCTTTAGGACGTACCTGGTCAAAGGTGTCTGATTCCTGTCGTCCTGTCGCTCTGTCAGTGTTTTCAGCTCTCTGTCCACCTTCTTCTGTCTGTCTCTGTGCTCTGATATCAATCCTGTTGGTTTAATCCCACCAATCAGAGCTCAGATACCATGTCCGTTTGTCTGCCCGTCTGTCTGTGTTACTAACGACAGACCAGCAGGATTAAAACCTGTAGCTCCAAAATATCAAACTCTCTGTACAGATGTTAAATATGGCCTCTTGCCCGGATCCTCAATCCGACCATAATCTCACACTCACACACACTCACACTCACACACACACACACACACACACACACACACACACACACACATCTTTAAAGAGAGAGAGAGGTAGAGCGAGGTAGGGTACGACTGGATGAGACACTTTGACTCCTGCGTCCTCTGACCTGAAGCCTGAAACACGTTTTGCTTCCTGTTCCAACGTTGAGTTTCGCTTCACGTCAGTGAAAGTCGACCTGCTGCGGATCAATAATCAATAATCACATCAGCGATCAGTCGACTGCTGGTGCGTTCAAGGACGCTCTCACATTAAACAGTCAGTACATTTAAAGTACTTTCTACTTCCTGCGTTATCAATCTACTCCACTACATTTGTTTGACAGCATTAGTTACCAGTTACTACACACAGTTAGATTATTAATACAAAATACTATACTTACACTACACGATGAAGTATTGTTGGAGGTTAAACTACCCAGCAGGATATAAAGTCATTAAAATCAGCTCCACCTTCATCGGCTGCAGCATTAAAGTGATGAACACATGAATGGATCAATACTCATAATCCAGTATTATAATATGTGTTCTTCTGCACCATGAGTACTTTTACTGTTACTTAAATACTTTATTTAAGTAAGATTTTAAATGCAGGACTTGTACTTGCAACTATAACAAGTTATATTTCATTAAAGTACCTCAGTACTTTAATCACTGGTCTGTTTGTTTTCATTAAGTTAACTTTCCACATCTGCATGAACCTAATTTGTACTTTATGGACAAAATCAATGTGTAAAACTCATTTACATAAAACAACAAGACAAGCACAAACGTAGAGTAAACGGGCTTTTTTAAGATTAGTGATCAGACCTGAGAGTTTTGTCCCGTGTTCTTGTGTCAGATGATGTTTCATCATTAACTCAGGTGTGGTCAACTGAGGAAGTGGTGAGGTCATACTTACATCAAAATAACGCAAGTATTTCTACTCGAGTACTTGTTTTAATAAAGTATCAGTACTTCTACTTGAGTATACTCTCCCACCTCTGCCGTGTACTTTATTCAGTAGCAAAACACCGGCGCTGATCTGAACATCAGATAATCTCTAATCCCTGCGATCATCTGTCCGTCACACAGATCCAACACTTCCTGTCAGTTTGCATCTCTGCGTCCTGCACGTTTGTTCTGAGATAACAAAAACAGCAGGAGACAAACATCAGACAGAGAGAGAGAAGTAAAATGCTGCGTATTAATAACAAGGTTTTACTGAGCCTGTTGCCGTGACGTCAGCAGAAACACAAGGAGGTCAAACTGAGGTCAAACAGCTGGAAGCCACCTGATCATGTGACGGGAGTCTTTCCTACAAAATAATCCTGCGTTTCTACACGTTTATATTCAGTTTGTTCTCCGACAACAGGCTCAATAAAGTTTCAATAAAGATTCAATAGAGACAAACGGAGTCATTTACTGATATTCTGTTTTTACAGAATTTACAAAAGTGAGGACATTTTGTCCCGTCCTCACATCTTCAAAGGAAGACCAAGGCCAGTTTCAGGGTCCAGGTTTCAGGGTCCTGTCAGTGAGGGTCCTCACAGGAACAGGAAGACAGCGTGTGTGTGGCTGCAGTATGTTTTTCAGTGGGATTACAGATTATGTCAGCTCAGGGATTACAGGGTCTGAATACACTCACTCACATCTGAACTGTACAGAATAATAAATGTCTTCACAGAACTGATCGCAGAACGTTCTCCAGCTCAGAACCCACAAATCTAGAACCTGTTGCAGTGAAGTAAAGTAACCGTTGTGTCCTCAGAGACGTTTCAGGGTCGTGTCGGGAACACGGACTAAAAATCCACCACCAGTAAAACACGTTAACACCTGAACCCAGAACCTGAGCGCCTGGTTCCTGCTGGAGAACACAGAACCGCAGGCGGAACCCATGTGAGGGAGGAACCAAAAAGAGCCGTCTGTTGTTTACAAGAGCACGAAGGACTCGCTGAGGTCACCAGTGTCCAGATGTTTGTGTCCAGATGTTTGTGTTTGTTTGCTGATCAGAGTTAATCCTCTCGTCTCTGTGAGCCGTCAGACTGACCTGAGGTCAGTTTTATTCTTAACAATTTAATGAAGTCTGCAGTGATCAGCTGTTTGCCAACATCAGGTCTGATGATGAGTTCAAAGGTCAGTTATTGTAAATGATCACATCCCCACGGACATCTTATTTTTTCACTCAAAGAGCTCTGACACGTTTTGGATTCTGGACTCAACTGTTTGAGGTTTCGAAAGTTAAACTTGCATTAATTCATTTGTTGATCAGATGTGTAGATTGAAAAAGGTGATGTGAGTTTAAGAGAAACTCTCTTCTTTAAATCATGGGAAAGTAATGTTTCAAACTCCAACTAAAACACAGACACTTTGTGTTGAACAAGAAAGGACCAGTGCGTGAAAAGAGTTCCTGACAGCAGCTTTTATACATGTAAACTGAAACTAATGTGGATCATAAATCCTCTTAACTTGAAATGAAAAGTGGTTTAAATGTAGTTAAGTTGTTTAAACTTGAAAGTGTGAGTTAGAACAAAGCAGAAATGTCTTTTAGGTAAGAAAAGTTTTCTTTCATTTATAAAGTAACAAATATTTAGTTTTAACATAAAAGTATAAAGTTGAAACAAGTCATAAAATCTTCAATCAACTAAAAAAAAAACAACGAATGGAGTTAGATCAACTTTATGAACGTATGAACTGAAACAAAGAAAATCTTAACGAGAATGTGCATGAATATTTTCGGAGCTCCACAAGTGGCGGCGGGGGGGAAGCCTGCGCCAACCCGCGGGAGGAGCGTGTGAGGCCGGCCAGCCGCCCGCTCACAGAGCCCTCTGCTCCCGCCGTCACACAGACCGCTGCAGCAACAACGGCAGAGGAAAACACAGCTGGAAGGTTTTCATACCGCTTATCTGTCTTTACATCCTGAGCAAGGTTCAAACGTTTTAACTTAAACCAAGAGAGAGCTGTTTGTGGGTCACATTGAACGTTACGTCGCTGTGACGACCAGCTATTTTGACTATCTGCAATGGAGACGGAGGACGGCGGGCCAAAACCGACTTGGGTCAAGTTGGTACCAGCGGTGGAGAAGGAGCTTTACAGTGTAGCTGTTGACTTTTGTCCACGATGTCAAAGGAAGAACAAACTTATTAAGGACAGAACAGGATCCAGAGCAGAGAGACGTCTGCTGACTGTCTCAGCACCAGCAGGTGTCGCCATGGTGACTGAATCAGACACGTGGAGCCAGTGGCCGGCTTCATGCTTCACTTTAATGATCAATAAAACATCAGACGACATGTTCACAGTAACCACAGTAACAGTGTGCGTCAGGCGGCCCGCGGGCTGTAGTACGGCAGCGCTCTGACGAAGGCGTCCAGCCGACTGCTGAACAGCTCGCTGTCCAAACTCTGACCCAGCACGCACACCGGGTTCTTCACGATGTACTCCACATACAGCTGCGAGACAGAGAGAGACGGATAAATCAGGTTGCTTCCTTTGTGTCTCCACATCAGGATCATTTAAAAGTACATTTTCTACATGTTTCTCCACCTCTGCTGTCATGGTAACGCAACGTTACACCAGGGCTGGTTACTGAAACCCAGTGCCAATATGGAACCGGTTCCTTTACGGCCGGTATCTACTGGACCCAATTGGAACTTAAATTTCGGCGCCACTTAAATGTGTCGATTTAAATATTTTCCCTCTGAGACGACAGACGGTCTTTAGTTAAGCTGCAGTTTGATTTAAAGAGTTTTACATTTTAAAAAAGTCTCTCTTTAATGTCGTCGACCACAAGAATTGTTCCAGGCTCCGTTTAGGCAGCTGAATGGTAACAAACCCAAACGCACAAACACCAGCTGAGACACAAATAAAAACAAGTTACTACATGAAGTATGTGGTACTATGGACATTACACAGTAGAATGTGTATTTTAAGTAGTATTTTCAGCTCACTGTCCT
This sequence comes from Micropterus salmoides, assembly GCF_014851395.1. Taxonomy (NCBI): domain Eukaryota; kingdom Metazoa; phylum Chordata; class Actinopteri; order Centrarchiformes; family Centrarchidae; genus Micropterus; species Micropterus salmoides. The sequence continues at coordinate 52,633,389 of NW_024041150.1, forward strand.
GAACACGTTCAGAAATATCAGAGACACAGAGAGTAAACTGATCAGCTGTCTTTATGAATCAAACGACTGTGTTCAGTATTAACAGGTTAGTCTCTCTCTGTGTCTCTCTCTCTGCGTCTCTGTCTGTCTTACGTTGCTGTATATGTGCTGCAGCGTCTCTCTGGCGTTGGGGACAGACAGGTCTGTGTTCATGACGAACCTCAGTCCACTGGGAGTCTCGTAGTAATGAAGACGATACTTGCTGGTCTGAAAGGACAGGAAGCCCTCCTTCCTGAGGACAGACAGGCTGCTAAGGACCAGAGACAGACAGGGAGACAGACAGACAGACAGGCCTCTAAGGACCACAGAGAGACAGGGAGACAGGCAGGCAGAGAGACAGGCCTCTACGGACCACAGAGACAGACAGGGAGACAGGCAGAGAGACAGGCCTCTAAGGACCACAGAGAGAGACAGGGAGACAGGCAGACTGCTGTTGTGAAGGATACATGTCCACAGGAGACATCTTGCTGACGAAGGAGCGGATGGAGAACAGCATCCCATACATCAACTTAAACTCCTGCAGAGACACAGACAGTTTCACTTCCCCCAGACTCAACGGACCTTTGATGGTATTTTATCTATATTAAAGCTTCTGTCCTCTCACCTCGTCCTTGGAGATCCCCGCCTGCTTCTTGCGGTTCCATTCATTATAATACAGACAGCTGCCGTTACGGTCAAATATGTACAAGTTATGGACCGTCATCTGAAACACACAGGTTTGAGACCGCTGGTAAAGTCGGCCTTAAAATGACTGTTTTTTAAACGGAGTCTGGTTCACCGCTCAGTTCAAACGGCTGAGAAACGGCTGGAACAAAATTTAAATATCACTTTTAACTAAACGCCTTTCTTACACGCGTATATATCTATTAAAAGGCAACAAATCGCCCTATTTAGTATAATAATGAGACATTTTGCGGAGCAGCAGCAGATGTTTACCTTCTCTTCCTGGTTCCTGCGGAGCTCAGGACCCCGCTGCAGAGGTGTCCGCTCACAAGCCGCAACAAAACTGTTTCAGGAGTTTTATGTTTTATGTTATATTTGCGTTTGACTCATATTGGAAAGAGAAAAATATGTACTGAAATCTATCGTGCTGTTTAATTACAGATGTGTCGGTGATTTTGTCGGTAACTCATGCAAAACGCTAATCGCTCACGTTAACGGCGGTTTCTTCAATAACAGCGCATGCGCCGTACGTCCAGTTCATACTAACAGAGACAAGATGGCGGCAGCAGCAACAATGATGCCGTACTTTGGACAGAAAGTTTCGTCCAACAGCGACCTGGCCCCGGACTGGACCAGCCAGGAAGTCAGCACCGGGGTGAGTACGCGGGCTGTGGGGACCGGGTCGGACCGAAGCGGGTCCGGTTCTGCTCCGTTGGAGGGTTTTTATCCTGCGAGCAGCGGCTGAATGAGACGGCACTTCTGCGGCGGCTAACGGCGGCTAACGGCTGCTAACGGCTGCTCTGTTACAGTCCGGACCGGAGGAAGAAACCGGGCTGAACCGAGCCGGACCGGGATAGACAGCGTCCCGGATTTAAGTCTGAAACAGGAGCTGGTTCTTAAAAGTGACCAACATGCTCCGTTAGTGTTTATCGCGACAGTAACGCCGTTAACGGTGTGAAGTTAAATGACAGCTGCTGGATATTAGTTTAAATAAATTAAGTCTCATAATAAATGCTGTGTCCGATAATGAGCTCACTTATAAACCAGAGTGATGATGGGCATTAAAATAACTGTGGTGTGTTAAATCAAATTGATTTATGAACTTGAGTTTGAGTTTGTGCATCAATCAAACAGGAATGTCCCGTTCAGCTTCATCTTACATGTGACAGATCAGAGACTTCATCACATTGAAACGTGACCAGTAGAGACGCCACCATACCAGAAATCTAGCAGTCGAAACCAATAAATGTCCGTGATTCTGGATACCACGGTAAAACAAACCAAACAATAAATCCATGAATTTCAACACCCACTCCTTTTTTTAATAGAAACATTTTAACATTACTAAAAAGAAAGACGGTTTGGTGTCAGTATGTTCATAAATGAGCAAACTGATGAAATTACAAACTTACAATGTGCATATGTAATTGAAATGTTTCAGGCTGGTCTTTGTCTATACTGGCAGCTGTCTGAGATTTTTAGAAAACTAAACAGTTATTGATGATTGAAATGGATCGTAACGCCTCCTACAGGAACAGGAGCGTTGGACAGACGTTCAGTTCTTAGAGCTGCAAACTGCATCGTCATCTTTGGGTGATCAAACTGAAACGTCAGTCTGAATTAGTTCTCCAACAGAACTGGGAGAAATCCAGGCTTTGACACGGAGCTGCTGAAGGAAACAGTCGCTAAATAACCTTACGCCGTTTTCATACACGCCTGTTTTACGGCGGTGAGTAAAAAGTGTTTTATGGTGAAAAAATAGCAGCCTGCTCTCATTGGCTGGATGTGGATGTCGAGTCGAGAGTCCTCCAGATATTTGGCGTGCTAGATATCTGGCAGACGTCGGCGATGTGTCAGAAATGTGTCGGGGAGCCTCTTTGATGTGTCGTTGAGTAGTTCACACATAACGACTGGCGACCGAAATCGTGTAGTGTGAACGAGGCTTTACCGACATGTTTTAAGAATCGCCTTGGTACTGAAGTACAAGTTCTTGTGACGTCTCTACTGACCACACAACACTGAGGTCTCACAAAAGGGACAAAGTGGGTAAAATATGTTTTCTCACGTGCATCATTACATCACCCGGTGACCTGTTTGTCTCTCTGTGTGTCAGACCACCATCATGGCGGTGGAGTACGATGGAGGGGTGGTGATCGGCGCCGACTCTCGCACGACCACCGGGTAAGAACAACACAGGAGCGTGCAGCTGATCAAACTCTCTGTGAACACTCATTTAACCCGTCTGTCTCTCCGTGTTTCAGAGCTTACATCGCCAACAGAGTAACGGACAAACTGACTCCGATCCACGACCGAATCTTCTGCTGCAGGTCACTTCCTCCTCCAGAACTTCCTGTTCACAAACTCATATGTTGACGTATTCTCACTGTGATCAGTTCTCAGCATCAGGAACTTGTGCCGCTTTTCCACTGGACGGTTCCAGCTCAACTCACTTTGGTGCCCCGTCCTCCGATTCACATTGCAGATATACTACACGCTCAATGTTGTCATAGCAACGCTGCACGAAGCTGAGACACAATTCAAGTTTATTAACAAACTGGATCAAACTATCAAGTTCTTAAAGAACCATTAAAACACAGGAGTTCAGCAGATCTGGGGAACCTTCGGTCTAAAAGCACGGCCTGATTTCTAAAAACAAAATTAACGTTCTACTTGAGGACTACTTTAATTTAGGGAGCTCCGATCGTAGTCGGTCGATTATGGCTTTAACTGGTTTGATCGGTGCTCTCGCAATACTCGCCATCAGCTAAAATGGTTTCACTGAGCAGTCTTCAGAGCGAGCACCAAAGTCCTTTTCAGACAGGAAGCATCGATGCGTTAATCATTTACAAAGAGGGTGGAGCAGCAATCAGACAAGCGCAGTGTTGTGGAGTGACCGCTGCTGCTTCTTCTTTCTACTGAAGCAAGCAACAAAAACACAGGGCAGCTGCTTCCTCAAAACTTCAGAATTAAAACGCTGCTGTGGACGCAGAAGATCGTGTTTGTTATAAAAGTGTTTAAAAACCGTAGTAGTGTGGATGTAGCCTCACAAACATCACCAAGCGAGTTGAGCTGGTACCCTGCAACTTTAGAGAGAACAACGTTCCTGCAGAACTCCGTCCGTTTGGTGATATAAGAACTCAGGAACCCTTAGAAATAATCTTTCTTATGAAACCTAGAACCTTTTTATAGAAAGGTTCTAAGACTTTAGTGGAACCTTGTAGATCAGCTGTTGGATGTGTGACGTGGTTCTGTTGCAGGTCTGGATCAGCTGCTGACACTCAGGCCATCGCTGACGTGGTCACCTACCAGCTGGGCTTTCACAGGTAACGCACACACAGTTTGATTGACAGCCTCAGCGGCCAGTCAGGTGCTGTTGACCTTTAACCTGTCTGTGGTCCCGCCCCCAGCATCGAGCTGGACGAGCCCCCGTTGGTGGAGACGGCTGCCAATCTGTTCAAAGCGAGCTGCTACCGTTACAGAGAGGAGCTGTCTGCTGGGATCCTGGTGGCAGGATGGGACCGCAGGAAGGGGGGCCAGGTACTGCAGGACCCGTCTATATGTACTAATACACAGACTGTGTATTTATATTGATTATCGGCGCCGATATTCAGCATTTCTCCAAAAGTCTGCATCGGCCACTTTAAAATCAGATGGCCGATATAATTAATTAACAAATCTCAGGAGTAACAGCCTATTAGCACTGACTAGTAGGGCTAAACGATTTTGGAAAATAATCTAATTGCAATTTTTTGTATTTTATTTTTTTAAATTAATATTGCGATTTAATATGCGATCAATTTTTAAGCTCTTTACCTTCTATATTATTCAAAATGGACAAGCAGTAAATTAGTGTTTAGTACGACCAACACAATATTAGATTAAACGTTCTTTCTTGTGAGTCAGGCCTGGGTTATGATCAAATCAAATTATTATGAGCAATGGTGGAGAAGTATCAAATTATAGCAATATGTGAAAGATAATTTGAGTAAAGTCATGGTATTAAATAATATATCATCAGGACAAGCTTAGTAATTCTCCGTCGGATGGGCCGACGATTTCACCCACCACCAAGTTACCCGCGGTGGCAGGTGCTACTTCTGCAGAGTAGTGAGCAGATCACTGTAGCTCACATAAGTTCACCATAACTACGCTCGTTACTCAGTCCTTCCCATACGTCCATTTATTTGTGGCAGCCCGCCACAATATCAGCGCCACATATTGATTTTTGTTGTTTTTTTCCTTGGCCTATTTAAAATCATTGTTCAAGAGTGGCTTGACACAAGGAATGCGACAGCTGAAACCCATGTCTTGCATACGTCTGTGAGTGGTGGTTCTTGAAACACTGACTCCAGCTGCAGTCCACTCTTTGTGAATCCCCCCCACATTTTTGAATGGGTTTTGTTTCACAATCCTCTCCAGAGTGCGGTTATCCCTATTGCTGGTCCACTTTTTTTCTACCACATCTTTTCCTTCCCTTCGCCTCTCTATTAATGTGTTTGGACACAGAGCTCTGTGAACAGCCAGCCTCTTTAGCAATGACCTTTTGTGTCTTGCCCTCCTTGTGCAAGGTGTCAATGGTCGTCTTTTGGACAGCTGTCAAGTCAGCGGTCTTCCCCATGATTGTGTAGCCTACAGAACTAGACTGAGAGACCATTTAAAGGCCTTTGCAGGTGTTTTGAGTTAATTAGCTGATTAGAGTGTGGCACCAGGTGTCTTCAATATTGAACCTTTTCACAATATTCTAATTTTCTGAGATACTGATTTTTTTGGGGTTTTCATTAGTTGTCAGTTATAATCATCAAAATTAAAAGGAATGAACACTTGAAATATATCAGTCTGTGTGGAATGAATGTATACATTATACAAGTTTCACTTTTTGAATGGAATTACTGAAATAAATCAACTTTTTGATGATATTCTAATTATATGACCAGCACCTGTATATCTTTTTTAAATAACATTTTTAAGTAATGAAATGAATTGGTAATGAAAAACCAATAAAAGGACGGATAAAGAACAGAAAGAATATAGTATCAATAAATATATCAATAAAATCCTAACAATATAAAATAAATACAATATAAATGGCAGCTTTTAAAGACAAAGTTTATGATAATTTATCACTTATAGTTAAGTCCATCTCTGGGATGGATCTCTAAGACATTTTTAATTTTAATTTATAAACATGACAATTAACTTTAATATTGTTGTTTTTAACAGACTTTGTGTTGGAGTTTGTGTTATTCTAAATTTAGAGACCAACATTAAAATTTTTACAGCAAAAGGATATCGGTTCCACATATCGGTCTAATTGGTCACTAATAATCTGTATCAGTCCGGAAAAAACTTCGATCCCTAATAAACACACCTGAAAATAACACATCGCACAGTCCTCTTCCACTCCTCCATGACGACATCTTGCCAGACTTCTAGCATGTCTCCAGACCTAAAGCCTATTGAGCATCTGTGGGACGTCCTCAAACAGAAGGCGGAGGAGCCCAAGGTCTCCAACATCCACCAGCTCCGTGATGTCGTCATGGAGGAGTGGAAGAGGACTCCAGTGGCAACCTGTGAAGCTCTGCTGAACTCAAATCTGGACATTTTCACACACTGACTGTCTCTCTGCTCACCCGTCTGTGTCTCAGGTGTACTGCGTGCCTATTGGTGGGATGTTGGTGAGGCAGCCGGTGTCGGTGGGCGGCAGCGGCAGCACCTACATCTACGGCTTCATGGACTCCAACTACAAACCGGGACTGAGCAAAGACCAGTGTCTGGAGCTCACTGCTGCAGGTACACACTGCTGCTGCTGCAAGGCATGCTGGGAACTGCGGTCCACTGCAGGACTACTGGCTCTGACTGACTCTCTGTCTCTCTCCTGTCTTGTCTCACAGCTCTGTCTCTGGCGATGGAGAGAGACGGCTCCAGCGGCGGCGTGGTCAGACTGGCGAGCATCTCAGAGGAGGGAGTGGAGAGACGAGTCATACTGGGAAACCAGCTGCCCAAATACTCCACACACTAAACACGTTAATGTCCATTTTGTTGTGATAATAAAGGTTTCAGTCTGTCCCTGTCCTCCTGTCCTTCTTTAAACAGACTTCTACAGTTCTGTGGGTCCAGGATTAGCTTAGCTTAGCACAAAGACTGGAAGCAGGGGGAAACTGCTAACCCTAACTACGCCGTAGGCTACGCACGTAGCCATGCATTTATACCTGTGCGTCGGTGTCCCCGTCATTCTGCTATTACATCCCCAAACACTCATCGGCAGTAGCGCTACAGCGTCCACTGGGTTGACTTTTGCCGGTCGAGCAGGCTAACTTCCGGTTTAGCCCTTCGCTAACGTAAATGGGGGTAAAATTGTCTACGTGCGGCTGGTTTAGCCTTTTCAAATGTTACCGAGCGAATGGATCACATTCCGATATTCAAATATATTGATCCAACTTGTTATAGTCGCCGTTTTGACCGCTAGTAAGTTACTTTAAAGCACGGGGTACTTCCCGTTGGCTCAAAAGCATTGCGAGGCAAGCTACATTTTTGGAGGTGCCCCTGTTGTTTTTATTTAATTATTTGAGAGAGTAGTTTTTTTTTGTTTTTAAATATATCCAGAGTCTGTATTGTACAGCCTGATGTGAGAGCTGTTTCACAAAAGCAGAATTTAGAAATCCAGGTTCCTTGCAATGTAGGCTTAACGCACCAGGTATGTTTACTTCTGTTTGGCGGTCGTGTCACAGGTGTTGCCCAATCAGCTGCGGCAAGTTTGTGTAAACAAAGGCAGGAAAATAAAGTGTGCTTGTGTACACAACGGTGTGTTTCGAGGCACCACGGTTTCCGTTGAAAAAGCGACAATGTCGAGCCAGGTAAATCAGATGAATTCCTGTCAACAGCTTTCTTCAAGAGACAACCCGGTTGTTCACAGATTTACTGATGCTGAAATGGAAAAGAATAAACTTTAAACACAGTGAGAAACCAAAAATAAAGGTTTGAGGATTTTAAAAAAAGAAACATGGCCGCTACAGCTAATAAAACGGTAAAGAGGTGAAACAGCCCTCAGGAGACTAAAACTAACCTCCCAGCTCTTAACACACAAAACAAAGGGTTTGGTTTGCTGCTGTCAGACTGCTGGAAACCTGATATTTTAAAGACCACATGTTTTGAATGGACCAATCAGCAGCAGACACTCCCAGGCTCTACCTGTGAATCCAGCCAATCATAAAGAGACACCTTTAGGACACGCAGAGATCCTCTCAGGCACAGAGCACCCACTCCAACACAAACACAGGTTAGGAAAATATCATTTTGCAAGAAGAAAACGAAAATATTCTTATGAGATACATTGTCTCTCTGCGCTATTTCTTAATTATTTAATATTTCTTAATTTCTCAATTACATGATCTGAAATTAAACAAAAATCAAATTTCTTTCCAGATACTCTTCACATTACCTGACTTCCTCCTTCCCTTACCTGCCCCACCTGTTTCTGTAAATGTCACAGAACTGTTGAAATCGAAAGTAAAGTTTTCTCAGAGGTCAGCAGATTATCAGGAGGAGGAAAGGGACAGCTGGCTGTGAACTGATGTCCTCACTGTGTTTCTGAAGACTTCCTTTAGTGAGAAGCAGATTAACTTTGTGCTTGTTGGAGTTTCTACAGGAAGATGAAGATGTTTGTGGTGTTTGTGATCCTCGTGCACGGTAAGATAACCTTCCTCCCTCTGATCTGATCATCACCTTTTAATCTGGGTTTCTGTCATATTAACTAGGCTGTCACCAATAAAGTGAAATACTGACCAAGCGAACCACAGAGGATGGCTAACAACACACAATGTTCATACTTTCTTGCTTGACACTTTAACACGCGTGTTACATGAGTACATTAGTGCTTCAAAAATTCCACAAGTGTAACACTGCTGTAGGTCGATAAGATCTTAATCGATCACTGATCACAATTTCTGTCTGGTTCCTTCTCTCCTTACATGTTTCTCAGGTTGTTTGAAGGTGAAATCTGTACGTGTGTTTCAAGTAATCTTTTAATATTGATTATTGTGAAATTATTCTAATGAATGCAGTTTCATGTGATCTGATTTGAAGCGACATCATGAGGAAGAAGAAATGCAGTTTAAATCCTTTTTATTTCTTTATTGTTTCATTATTGTACTGATGAAAAGTTGGACTGACTTCAGTGTTTAATGACATAAATCTCTGTCAGCTGTTTGTGTCTCTGACATTAAAATGTTTTCTTGAACAGAAAAAGCTTGTGTTTCCTGACGGCTTCAGTCATTTAGAGATTGATAAAGAAGTTTAGTTCTTGTGCAGATAATCAACAGGACTGAAGGTTCAGCTTTCTGTCTGTCAGTCTGAGACAGAAACTGGACCAACAGCTCTGACAAACATGAGGAAGCTGAAGCTCCTCCTCTTTCCTCAGAAGAGATCTGTGGTGATCTGGACTCATTCCAGAGAGCTGCTTTAACAAAGTCTGAAGACTCATATTTGCAATGAGGAAACACTAGAGGCAGAGTAAGGTACTGAAAGAAAAAGAAAATAAAGATGAAGAATAACAATACAGTAATACAAATAAACAACTACAATAAAGAGCATTACAAATATGAGAACAAGAGAATAAAATACAATAAAACAATGTATCAGTAAAACTAAAAAACTTAAATGAAGCCTGGGTAAACACGTAGGTCTTTTGTTTGCTTTTAAAAATATCTCTGCTGCCCTCTGGAAGGCCGTTACAAAGACTTTGGTCATATTAAATAAAAGGACACCTCAACATCAGTTTTCATCACGGGGACTTGGAGAGATAATTAACAGGCCTCTACCAGAGGACCTAAGGGTTCTGAAGGCTCATAAGCTAAAAGCAGATCTGATACACACTCACTCGCCACTTTGTTAGGTACACCTGTTTAATTGCTAGTTAACACAAATAGCTAATCAGCCATTCACATGGCAGCAACTCCGTGTATTTAGGCATGTAGACGTGGTCAAACAGAGCATCATAATGGGGAAGAAAGGGGATTTAAGTGACTTTGAACGTGGCATGATTGTTGGTGCCAGACTATGGAAGATTTTAGTGGACTTTAATATTTGTAACCCACAGAAAACAATCACAAATGTATTCTACATAGGGCTGAAACAATTAATCAATTAAATAGATAAAATAGATAAATAAAATGCGACACATTCTTTGCATCGATGCTTCGTTTAATCCATGTAACTATACAGCACAGTGTTTCGCAGGAACATTTATTACTGTCGCACATCGCGCTTACGCTGTGAACACGACATGATTATAATGGAGCTGTTTGCAAAGTGGAGGAAGAGAGAGAAAATAATGAGGGACAAAGAAGAAGGTGTCCAGGTAGAGCTGCGTATCATCTGCGTAGCAGCGATAAGAGAAGCCGTGTGAGTGAATGATTGGCCCAGTGAGGTGGTGTAAATTGAGAAGAGAAGGAGCCCTAGCACTGAGCCTTGGGGCACCCCTGTGGAGAGGCAAAACATTATAGGAACGCCCTGAGAGGTTGGATTCGAACCACAGGAGTGCTTTACTCGAGATGTCCATTGCTGAGAGTGCGGATAGCAGGATCCTGTGATTGACTGTGTCAAAGGCAGCTGATAGGTCAAGCAGGATAAGAACCAAGGATTGGGCTACAGCTTAAGCTGACCTTAGGGCTTCTGTTACAGACAAAAGAACTGTTTCAGTTCAGGATCTAGGTCACACAGGTAGACTCGCTGGTCTTTACCCAAGCAGACTCGCACAGGTAGACTCGCTGGTCTTTATCCAAGTAGACTCACACAGGTAGACTCGCGGGTCTTCACCCAAGTAGGTCTTCACACAAGGAGCCAACGCTTATGCTGATGCTTCAGTGATAGGTTTCATTGAAGTAGTATGAGTCTAATTGCATACAGGTGTTGTGCATTAAGACTGATTGCACCCAGCTGAGATCGCCCTCCAAATTACAAAGACAAAAGGTTGGTTTCAGAAGGAGGGACAACACACCCAGTTGTTTGAGCTCACTCAGCCAGATTCTAGTGGAATGCTCAGCGAAGTGCAAAGTGATAGCACATCAAGAGTAAGAAAATAGAGTGAAGTATTACCTCACTGCTGCAAACTCTTACTTGCCCAACAATTCAGTCAAATATCTGGATGTGTTCTTGCTCTGCCCGTTATACCGAGCCTGCATTGGGTGGTGACTTGTGTGGACTTCGGATAGCCAAGTATCCCAGAATGCATTTTGCACCAACAAGCAGAAATGGTTGAGGAGAAGTCTAGCAACTGTAAGTTACAATACTGCTGTTATTCTGTCACAGAGTGCAGTATTTTGTTATGTGGTAATATAGTTGTTTAAACTCCAAATGTGTGGTTGATTTCTAAAGACAGAGCTGATTTGAAAATTTGCTACAAACTTTTCGGAGATGTGAGGTCCTGCCCACTAACGGGTCCGGCTGTCTTTCCAATTACTGGATGACGGACTGCGTGCTCCCGTTTCTGGAAGTTTGTACTCCCAAGCCGGACTTGCCAAGTCCCATTTTTGAAGTACAGGAGTCCAAACTTGGTAAATTCTGTATTGAGAAACAGACCCTCCTTTCCTTCACTTCACTATCCACTTCCGCCTGTGTTCTCAAAGGAAATCCAGAGGTATTTGATAAGTCAGGAGGGAAACCTGCAATGGTTCTTGGTGAAACCAGAGACACTCAGCTCCAATAGCTAGGAAACCCTACTTGAGTTTGGGGCAAATGGTTGTTCCAGTCATAACAGAGTCTGTTTACGTGACCTTAAAATTCCAACATGAGCTAGAGGCATACTAGCTGGAACAGTGTTGACATTAGCATCTCAACAAAACATGAAAACGTGATAAATGCCAGAAAACGCTGGATACAACGTGTCCCTGGGCAAGACATTGAACTCGTAGTTGCTCCAGAGGCCAAATGTATTGGGACACCCCTTCGACTCACTGAATTCCGGTGTTCCAATCACTTCTATGGCCAAAGGTGTGTAAAATCAAGCATGTAGTCATCCTGACTGCTTCTACAAACATTTGTAAAAGAATGGGTCGCTCTCAGGAGCTTAGTGAATTCAAGTGTTGTACGGTGATAGGTTAACAACTGTGCAATAAGTCCATTTGTGAAATTTCCTCACTACTAAATATTCTAATCTGTAATCTGTTAGTGGTATTATAACAAAGTGGAAGTGATGGGAACAACTGAAACTCAGCCACAAGTCGTAGGCCTCATAAAATCACAGAGCAGGGTCAGCGGATGCTGAGGCACACCAACCCAAAAAGTCCCTAACTTTCTGCGGAGTCAGCAGCTACAGACCTCCAAATGTTGTGTGGCCTTCATGGGGATTATGATGTGGGGTTTTTTCTCGGGTTGGGCTAGGCCCTTTAATTCCAGTGAAAGGAATTGTTAATGCTCCAACATACCAAGACATTTTGGACAATTTCATGCTCCCAACTATATGCTATTGCAATTTTAAGTCTTTTTTTATAAAAGCTGAATGACTGATCATCATAATACAACAGTGTGACTATGCCTTTGGTGTGAGAGACCCGGGTTCAATCCCCCATTGTGACACATCCACCATTGTGTCCCTGAGCAAGACACTTAACCCCTAATTGCTCTAGAGGCGTGCAACCTCTGACATGTATAGCAATTGTAAGTAGCTTTGGATAAAAGCGTCAGCTAAATGAATAAATGTAAGGTAATGTGTGTTGATGTGAGCTCACAAATTGTTAAGAGTTCATAGAAATTGGTAAAACAGAGAAAAAGTAAAAAAAATTGTGGTTTTGTTTGAATATAATTGTAGATTGTAATTTGTGTTTAGCAAATTTTTATATCTATGTGTGACTCTACATTTTCATTGAATTAGATTGACATGGTGGTGGTGACTTCACAGTTTATAAGACACCTTTGTTGTGAGAGGCCCGGGTTCAATTCCCACTGTGACCCATCGACCATTGTGTACCTGAGCAAGACGCTTAACCCCTAGTTGCTCCAGAGGCGTGCGACCTCTGAAGTGTGTGAAGTCGCTTTGGGATAAATAAAATTAATAATTGTGAATGTGATTGATTTACCCCCATAGGATAAGACATGAAATATGATTCAACCTCTCTGTCTGTGTGACCTCACAGTTTCCCACCATGCCTTAGCTGTGGAGCTGTTTGAGGGGGAGGAGTTTGTCCTGCTGCCCTGTGGGTATCAGACTTTTGACATGGACAACCCCACAGTGGTGTGGAGCCGCTACGATCTCAATCCTCCAACCGTCCACCAGCGTCAGCAGGAAGGTGATGAACTTTCATACCAAAACAAGCTTTACAGCGGCCGAACATCCATGATGACTGACGCTCTGGAAACTGGAGACCTCAGCCTCACTCTGACAAAACTCCAGCTCTCTGACAGCGGCAGCTACACCTGCACTGTCAGAGAGTTAGGAGGACAAAAGAGACAACGGAGAGTGAGAAACATACAGTTGAAGGTCAAAGGTCAGCAACACACTATAACACCTGCTGTAGATATAGGTCAGAGGTCATTGATGCTGTGATTGAACCTCTCTGTCTGTTTGACCTCACAGCTTCCCAGGATCCCTCAGCTGTGGAGCTGTATGAAGGGGAGGAGTTTGTCCTGCTGCCCTGTCAGTTTCCCCCATTGGACCTAGACCACCCCACAGTGGTGTGGATCCGCTACGATCTCGATCCTTCAACCATCCACCAGCGTCAGCAGGAAGGTGATGAACTTAGATACCAAAACCAGCTTTACAGCGGCCGAACATCCATGATGACTGACGCTCTGGAAACTGGAGACCTCAGCCTCACTCTGACAAAACTCCAGCTCTCTGACAGCGGCACCTACACCTGCACTGCCAGAGTATTAAGAGGAGAACGGAGAGTGACAGAGATACAGCTGCAGGTCAAAGGTCAGCAACAAACCTTAACACCTGCTGTAGCTACAGGTCAGAGGTCAGAGGTCATGTTCTTTATGTTTCTGGTTCCCACAGAACGATTTCCATCCTGGGCCAAAGTTCTCCTGGTTCTCCTGGTTCTCCTGGTTGTTGGTCTTGTTGCTGGGGGTCTTCTGGTACATTTCCGGCAGTATTTCATGTCAGGTATGTCACTACTACACTTCCAGCATATGAAGTTATTATTGGAGCAAAACAGCTGAACACTTGTGACAGTGGAACCTGTAGATGTAGAAAATAGTCCCACATGTGTTTCAGTGATACTGAAGTCAGATAAAAACATTTCATGAGTACATTTCATGAAGTCTTTCTGCCACAAACACAACAGCTGCTCTTCTCAAGTTCTTCACTTCAGCTGAATAAATCCTATCCTATGAATCAGAAATGAAGAAACTCACATGCTCACATTTCTGCTACAGCTGCTGCAGTGAATATTAGAGTAATTTTTTGGAGCTTCAAAGCTTTGATAGTAATTAACGGTGAAAAGTCAAAGCTTCGATGTAGCTGAGAGTCCAGAGTGAGAGAGTCTGATCCGAGCACGTCCAGAGCAGAATCTGGGAATAGTTTAGCCGGACGGGGGTCCAGGCAGAGAGCAGACGGGATGATGAACGGTATTTCCCGTTAGCTGAACTAAATCTAACACGCTATTATACAAAATTCACTATTTTTATCTGGTAATTCATTAGTTATTACTGGTTCAGTTATCCTGAAATTGTAAACTCTAGTCAGTCAGTCAATATCACATCTGAGGGTGATTTCTATGTATAGGGACTCTAGATCCTTAACCACACACACACTATATCACTGTGCTCAAGGTGAAGTTTATTAACTAACATGATAATGAACAGGGTATGTTAGACTCGATGGAATTTCGAGAATTCTACGAGGATGAGGGAACGAATGGTCGAAAATACGTTACAAATTTAGTTTGACTAATCTAGGGGTTTGTTAACTGTAGATGAAGGCCAACTGGAGAACACCAACGAGTCACAGAGTGTGGGTTGTTTTGCCTTACTTTTGAAGCAGTTCCCGTAGCAAAGTCTCGACTGCCGGTTGGCCCGTGGAGTTGGTTCTGGCCCGACCCCAGTGGCGTTTCCAGTTGAGTTCGAAACCGGTTGATTTGTTCCGGAGTCCTTTGCAGGAAACGCTTGCAGCAATGGGCCGTCAGCCCAGGCTTGCACTCTGAGTTCTTTGGTGTCGCTATAGCTCAGCGGCACATACTCCAGGCTCTGTCGTTAGATCCGTGGCTTCATTCATTCAAGGCAAGCAATGAACGGCTTCTGAGTTTCTGGTCCAAAGTTGTTCAAAACGATCGGATGGGGTTAAAACGACAAAATCAAATAAACTCACACATTCGCCGTAGGTTCGCGAGGCCCCGGGAATATAGACTATTTAATGTTGCTGAGATTAAACAAGTCTGGGAAAAGTTTCACCCCAGGCCGCTCCAAACAAAAATCTGAAAATTTTTGGGAATTGGGAATTCTGAGGGCAGTAGCTTTCTCAGCTCGTCTGAAGAAAATTTAAGTACGAAATGAAAAAAAAAACATCGGAATTTCAGAAGTAAAGGAAGTTAACAAGAGCGTATACGTTTAGTTTCAAGAGAGGGGGGAGACAAAAGACAACAAGGTCTTTGATCTCCCTCCATTAGGACGGGGTGACGTCAATTTGGTAGTGGGTATCTCAGGGGAAGCAACCTAAAGGTGTTTACTTTCTTTTGGGATAAAGAAATAAACATTGCGCATATTTTCCTTTAATCTCTCTCTCCACAATATCGACATTTGAAAAATACTCAGTTCTAAACATTCAGATAAAGACAAATAAAACAAGACTAAACACTAGGGAAAAAGTTTATTATGGTTATATAAAACGTAACAAAGCTTAACTACATGTCCTCAGTATAAACTTGATGGTTACTGGTTTTAACTCAAGAGACAATTTAGATGTAAGCGTGGCAGCAAAATTTTGTTTAAACAATTACATGGTGATAGGTACTTAGCGATCATTGTCAGTGTAAGTTTTAAATACTTGCGTGTTATACCTTTCCTGTCCCCTTGGTGGCGCTCGGGTCACACAGTAGACATTCCACTGTGAGATTTACCACTTTAACTGAGAGGCTGGTGATACACACAGGCGTATCAATGGATGTTTTAGTAGGAAATTGCATATGAAACATGTAACTAAAACATTATAATACTTACCAGACAGTGATTACTAGGGAATAACAGGGACTAATTAAGACAAAACAGAAAGAGGTTAGGGAACTCTTCAAGATTACTTTCTTATGGGTCTGATAGTTTTCAAACATCACTAAAAGGATAACAACAGGGTCATTACTTACTAAACTCACTTAGCAAGGTTATTATTTAAACAGAACAAACACAGTTATAATTGAACCTTTGTTGGTTCGAGAAACAGGGTTTGTTATGGTCTCTTGCATTTCTGGCTTAGCATATTGGCACATGGCTAAGAGAAAAGGAAATGGTGGTTTATGGCTTAGCCGTTCTGTGGAAAGAAAAGAGTCAGGTTGAGGCCGGAGGTGAGGGAGAAAGGGGTCAGATAGCCCCTTTAGCTGTTCTGTTGAATGTCTCTAGTGAACCCTTTAAGGCTTGGGTGGTTCAATAAGGCTCGTTGAATACACAATCCTTAAGCGATACATTGTCTGATTGAGTCTCTGCCGGTCCCTACCAAACACCATGTCTCTGGTTTTTGCATGTGAAAAGGTCAACTCTCGGGGAGGAAAACTTCCCTTCTTCTTTGACACCATCTGACCTTCTTTCCATTCTTTGGAGTGAGTCTGGTTGAGTTCACAACGCTGTCGTATAAAAAGCTACTTCACAAACACCAGGGAGAAAGCCTGTGAAGAGATGTAGAGAACAGAACCACAAGCAACAGCAATGATAATTGTGAACCAGATTTATAGGACTTTTAGAAGACAGTATTTTGTATTTGTTGTGGAGCGATAATTGATGTTCAGTTCATCTTGTTTCCTCCTTTGAATCCAACTGGTGACGACACTTTGTGAATGCTGGTGTCTTTCTGCCGATTAAATGCGCTGACTTAAACACACTGAATCTAAAACCAAACTGAAAGGCAGCCCTGAGGAGCTTCAGTAATAACCACAGAACACAGCGCACAGCAACGTTCACACAGATCACAAAGATAATGAGACCACAATGAGAATATCGTATTTGGGTCAAAGTAGGATACCAGAGAACTCACCAGACTGGAAATGCAGAGAACAAACTATCATTGATGCAGGAATGTTGTTGCAGAACCGGTGTTCCGTCGATATGTGCTACCTGTCGAGATGTGCTTCTTAGTGGTGCTGTGCATCACCATCAAGCGTGGCCTATTTCCAAGCCCATAAATCTGTGTACCCTTGCTGTCAGTGGCTAATCATAAGCAATATCCAATACAAATCATCTTAAGTCTATCTCTGAAATCTTTAGAAATCGTTATAATATAGTATTTCAACATGCTCCCCATCTCCTTACAGTGCACATGGAGTGAGCAGTGGTGCAATATAAAATGATTCTGTAGTGGGAGCATTATTTGATCAGTTAAAAGGTCTCAGCCTGAAGACCTCAGAGAGCGACCAAAGGTGTGTGCATGAATTAGATCCTGGATGTAACATGGAGCTTGTCAAGGCTGTGTAATGATTAAAATTTTAAAAAGTCAAACCAATCAGAAGCCAATGAAGGGCCTAGGCACAGGAGTAATGTGGGGGCTCCTGCTGGTCTTAGTCAAAAGTTCAGGCTGCTGTCTGTACAGCTGATGTGTTTTGTTGTCCTCTCAGTCTACCAGGTGGAGGTGGATTCAGGGGTGGAGTCTGTCCTGCTGCCCTGCAAAACCACAGTTCACCTGCCTGAAGACGGCACAGTGGAGTGGAGGGACGAAGATTACAGGAAGGTTCACGTATATAAGAACGGCTCTGAACAGCCTGAAGAACAGGACCCGCTTTACAGAGACCGAACAGAGATGAAGAGAAACCTGCTGAGACCTGGAGACCTCAGTCTGACCCTGAAACACCCCACAGACAGTGACATCTACACCTGCACCATCTACAGCAGGAAGAGAAAAATCCTGATGAAGAAACAAGTGAAGCTTGAGGTCAAAGGTCAGTGCTGTAGATACAGGTCAGAGCTGTAGATACAGGTCAGAGCTGTGGATACAGGTCAGAGGTCAGAGCTGTGGATACAGGTCAGAGGTCAGAGCTGTGGATACAGGTCAGAGGTCAGAGCTGTGGATACAGGTCAGAGGTCAGAGCTGTGGATAAAGGTCAGAGGTCAGAGCTGTGGATACTGGTCAGAGCTGTAGATACAGGTCAGAGGTCAGAGCTGTGGATAAAGGTCAGAGGTCAGAGCTGTGGATACTGGTCAGAGCTGTGGATACAGGTCAGAGGTCAGAGCTGTGGATAAAGGTCAGAGCTGTGGATACAGGTCAGAGGTCAGAGCTGTGGATACAGGTCAGTGCTGTGGATACAGGTCAGAGGTCAGAGCTGTGGATACAGGTCAGTGCTGTGGATACAGGTCAGAGGTCAGAGCTGTGGATACAGGTCAGAGGTCAGAGCTGTGGATACAGGTCAGAGGTCAGAGCTGTGGATACAGGTCAGAGCTGTGGATACAGGTCAGTGCTGTGGATACAGGTCAGAGGTCAGAGCTGTGGATACAGGTCAGAGGTCAGAGCTGTGGATAAAGGTCAGTGCTGTGGATACAGGTCAGAGGTCAGAGCTGTGGATACAGGTCAGAGCTGTGGATACAGGTCAGAGCTGTGGATACTGGTCAGAGCTGTGGATACAGGTCAGAGGTCAGAGCTGTGGATAAAGGTCAGAGCTGTGGATACAGGTCAGAGGTCAGAGCTGTGGATACAGGTCAGAGGTCAGAGCTGTGGATACAGGTCAGAGCTGTGGATAAAGGTCAGAGGTCAGAGCTGTGGATACTGGTCAGAGCTGTAGATACAGTTCAGAGGTCAGAGCTGTGGATACAGGTCAGAGGTCAGAGCTGTGGATACAGGTCAGAGGTCAGCTGTGGATACAGGTCAGAGCTGTGGATACAGGTCAGAGGTCAGAGCTGTGGATACAGGTCAGAGGTCAGAGCTGTGGATAAAGGTCAGAGGTCAGAGCTGTGGATACTGGTCAGAGCTGTAGATACAGGTCAGAGGTCAGAGCTGTGGATAAAGGTCAGAGGTCAGAGCTGTGGATACTGGTCAGAGCTGTGGATACAGGTCAGAGGTCAGAGCTGTGGATAAAGGTCAGAGCTGTGGATACAGGTCAGAGGTCAGAGCTGTGGATACAGGTCAGTGCTGTGGATACAGGTCAGAGGTCAGAGCTGTGGATACAGGTCAGAGGTCAGAGCTGTGGATACAGGTCAGTGCTGTGGATACAGGTCAGAGGTCAGAGCTGTGGATACAGGTCAGAGGTCAGAGCTGTGGATACAGGTCAGTGCTGTGGATACAGGTCAGAGGTCAGAGCTGTGGATACAGGTCAGTGCTGTGGATACAGGTCAGAGGTCAGAGCTGTGGATACAGGTCAGAGGTCAGAGCTGTGGATACAGGTCAGAGCTGTGGATACAGGTCAGTGCTGTGGATACAGGTCAGAGGTCAGAGCTGTGGATACAGGTCAGAGGTCAGAGCTGTGGATAAAGGTCAGTGCTGTGGATACAGGTCAGAGGTCAGAGCTGTGGATACAGGTCAGTGCTGTGGATACAGGTCAGAGGTCAGAGCTGTGGATACAGGTCAGTGCTGTGGATACAGGTCAGAGGTCAGAGCTGTGGATACAGGTCAGAGGTCAGAGCTGTGGATAAAGGTCAGTGCTGTGGATACAGGTCAGAGGTCAGAGCTGTGGATACAGGTCAGAGGTCAGAGCTGTGGATACAGGTCAGTGCTGTGGATACAGGTCAGAGGTCAGAGCTGTGGATACAGGTCAGAGGTCAGAGCTGTGGATAAAGGTCAGTGCTGTGGATACAGGTCAGAGGTCAGAGCTGTGGATACAGGTCAGAGGTCAGAGCTGTGGATACAGGTCAGTGCTGTGGATACAGGTCAGAGGTCAGAGCTGTGGATACAGGTCAGAGCTGTGGATACAGGTCAGAGGTCAGAGCTGTGGATACAGGTCAGAGGTCAGAGCTGTGGATACAGGTCAGAGCTGTGGATAAAGGTCAGAGGTCAGAGCTGTGGATAAAGGTCAGAGGTCAGAGCTGTGGATACTGGTCAGAGCTGTAGATACAGGTCAGAGGTCAGAGCTGTGGATACTGGTCAGAGCTGTGGATACAGGTCAGAGGTCAGAGCTGTGGATACAGGTCAGAGGTCAGAGCTGTGGATAAAGGTCAGAGCTGTGGATACAGGTCAGTGCTGTGGATACAGGTCAGAGGTCAGAGCTGTGGATACAGGTCAGAGGTCAGAGCTGTGGATACAGGTCAGAGGTCAGAGCTGTGGATACAGGTCAGAGCTGTGGATACAGGTCAGAGGTCAGAGCTGTGGATACAGGTCAGAGGTCAGAGCTGTGGATAAAGGTCAGAGGTCAGAGCTGTGGATAAAGGTCAGAGGTCAGAGCTGTGGATAAAGGTCAGAGGTCAGAGCTGTGGATACTGGTCAGAGGTCAGAGCTGTGGATAAAGGTCAGAGGTCAGAGCTGTGGATACAGGTCAGAGGTCAGAGCTGTGGATACAGGTCAGAGGTCAGAGCTGTGGATACTGGTCAGAGCTGTGGATACAGGTCAGAGGTCAGAGCTGTGGATACAGGTCAGAGGTCAGAGCTGTGGATAAAGGTCAGAGCTGTGGATACAGGTCAGAGGTCAGAGCTGTGGATACAGGTCAGTGCTGTGGATACAGGTCAGAGGTCAGAGCTGTGGATACAGGTCAGAGGTCAGAGCTGTGGATAAAGGTCAGAGCTGTGGATACAGGTCAGAGGTCAGAGCTGTGGATACAGGTCAGTGCTGTGGATACAGGTCAGAGGTCAGAGCTGTGGATACAGGTCAGAGGTCAGAGCTGTAGATACAGGTCAGAGCTGTAGATACAGGTCAGAGGTCAGAGCTGTGGATACTGGTCAGAGCTGTGGATACTGGTCAGAGGTCAGAGCTGTGGATACAGGTCAGAGCTGTGGATACAGGTCAGAGCTGTGGATACAGGTCAGAGCTGTGGATACTGGTCAGAGCTGTGGATACAGGTCAGAGCTGTGGATACAGGTCAGAGCTGTGGATACTGGTCAGAGCTGTGGATACAGGTCAGAGGTCAGAGCTGTGGATACAGGTCAGAGCTGTGGATACTGGTCAGAGCTGTGGATACAGGTCAGAGGTCAGAGCTGTGGATAAAGGTCAGAGGTCAGAGCTGTGGATACTGGTCAGAGCTGTGGATAAAGGTCAGAGGTCAGAGCTGTGGATACTGGTCAGAGCTGTAGATACAGTTCAGAGGTCAGAGCTGTGGATACTGGTCAGAGCTGTGGATACAGGTCAGAGGTCAGAGCTGTGGATACAGGTCAGAGGTCAGAGC
The DNA here is from genome assembly GCF_014851395.1 of Micropterus salmoides. Lineage (NCBI taxonomy): Eukaryota > Metazoa > Chordata > Actinopteri > Centrarchiformes > Centrarchidae > Micropterus > Micropterus salmoides. Next base: position 52,654,523 of record NW_024041150.1, read on the forward strand.
TGTGGATACAGGTCAGAGCTGTGGATACTGGTCAGAGCTGTGGATACAGGTCAGAGGTCAGAGCTGTGGATAAAGGTCAGAGGTCAGAGCTGTGGATACAGGTCAGAGCTGTGGATAAAGGTCAGAGGTCAGAGCTGTGGATACTGGTCAGAGCTGTGGATACAGGTCAGAGGTCAGAGCTGTGGATACAGGTCAGAGGTCAGAGCTGTGGATACAGGTCAGAGCTGTGGATAAAGGTCAGAGGTCAGAGCTGTGGATACTGGTCAGAGCTGTAGATACAGTTCAGAGGTCAGAGCTGTGGATACAGTTCAGAGGTCAGAGCTGTGGATACAGGTCAGAGGTCAGAGCTGTGGATACAGGTCAGAGCTGTGGATACAGGTCAGAGGTCAGAGCTGTGGATAAAGGTCAGAGGTCAGAGCTGTGGATACAGGTCATAGCTCAAATGTCAGTGCTGTAGATACAGTTCAGAGGTCAGAGCTGTGGATACAAGTCAGAGGTCAGAGCTGTGGATACAGGTCAGTGCTGTGGATACAGGTCAGAGGTCAGAGCTGTGGATACAGGTCAGAGGTCAAATGTCAGTGCTGTAGATACAGGTCAGAGGTCAGAGCTGTAGCTACAGGTCAGAGGTCAGAGCTGTAGATACAGGTCAGAGCTGTGGATACAGGTCAGAGGTCAGAGCTGTGGATACAGGTCTGAGGTCAAATGTCAGTGCTGTAGATACAGGTCAGAGGTCAGAGCTGTAGCTACAGGTCAGAGGTCAGAGCTGTGGATACAGGTCAGAGGTCAGAGCTGTGGATACAGGTCAGAGGTCAGAGCTGTGGATACAGGTCAGTGCTGTGGATACAGGTCAGAGGTCAGAGCTGTGGATACAGGTCAGAGGTCAAATGTCAGTGCTGTAGATACAGGTCAGAGGTCAGAGCTGTAGATACAGGTCAGAGGTCAGAGCTGTGGATACAGGTCAGAGGTCAGAGCTGTGGATACAGGTCAGAGGTCAGAGCTGTGGATACAGGTCTGAGGTCAAATGTCAGTGCTGTAGATACAGGTCAGAGGTCAGAGCTGTAGCTACAGGTCAGAGGTCAGAGCTGTGGATACAGGTCAGAGGTCAGAGCTGTAGCTACAGGTCAGAGGTCAGAGCTGTGGATACAGGTCAGAGTCTGGATCCTTCCAGCTCCTGGTTCAGGTTCAGGAAAGATTGAGGAACCTAAACCACTATCTGAACTTGAACCAAAGTGTTTTAGTATCTGAAGTAGCAGCAGGTGGGACTCAGGACCTCTAAGTGAAACATGCATGTGAACTTCCTGGACTGTGACAAACGCTGCCAGTGAACAGAATCCAGGCAGAAAGGATTTTTCTTTCTAAACATGTTTGTCAGAAACATTTAGTTGATATTAAAGCTTATTTGTAAGAGAAAGCCTTTATATTTATGATCAATATCTGTAAACATCAATCAGAGAGTTCCATCCAGTTTCTGTCTTCCAAAGCCAAACAGTCCATCTAAAAGTGATCCAGAGAGGTTTCTCTCTTCCAGGTCATAGTTTCTTCTCAAAGACTGAAGGAGTCCCAGCTGCAATCATTTCTTCAGTCCGTAGATAAAAGCACCTCACTGCTGAAATCCAAAGATGTGATGTCATTCTTATAATCAGCTTAAAATCTGACGCTTTGATTCATTAAACATCTTTTTCAACATTTTATTCCAGATGAAGTATTTGTTGCCTAAATCTTCTCTCTGAATAAATCAGTGCTACAAATTCTCAGATGTTCGTGTAAAAAACAGACTTCAGTGATCCAGTTTTCACAGTCGGCTCTTTTATGTTGCTTCTTGTCTCCAAACATCCTGTTTCTCCCACAAACACCTCATCTGAAATAATAAAGAGATCAGCTTCAGTTTTTAAAAAGAGGCTCATCTGCTTGAATACAGTGAATTCTTAATGAAGTTTGTTGTGTCCAGCAGCTGCAGGAGAATCCAGCGACTCTTTGATTTAATAGCATCAGGTTTTTCAGACTGGATTCATGTGATGTTCACAGTTTCACACAGACCTTCTGTTCAATGGATCAATAAAGCTGCATTTCCACCACAGCAACTCTACCCCGGAACTAAGAACCTTTGGAGGAACACACTGCGTTTCCACCAGAGGGACCAGGGTCTAAATTTAGTTCTCTTTAGGTCTTTATTTTACCCCCAAAAACGTCCCTGTTCGGATGTAGTACTTTCCAAAAGTACCGTTACTTTGAATATCGACTGGATATGTTAAACATTATAAAGGTAGCTGAGCTGCTGTTTCAGTGATTGACATGTTTTTATGTCTGATGTAAAACAGGACATGATTCTGTGTAAGAGTTGATATTTTTCTCCACAAATGAGAGTTAAAACTTCCACCTGACAATACAACTAATGATCGTAGAGACACCAAAGACAACACTGTCTCTGTTAGATGGAACAATGGGACATATTTCAGAGTTCCTGCTGCTGTCTGTACAGCTGATGTTGTGCTTTGTTGTCCTCTCAGTCCACCAGGTGGTGGAGGTGGATTCAGGGGTGAAGTCTGTCCTGCTGCCCTGCAAAACCACAGTTCACCTGCCTGAAGACGTCACAGTGGAGTGGACAGCTAGAGATGACAGGAAGCTCCACGTATATAAGAACGGCTCTGACCAGCCTGAAGAACAGCACAGTTTTTACAGAGACCGAACAGAGATGAAGAGAAACCTGCTGAGAACTGGAGACCTCAGTCTGACCCTGAAATACCCCACAGACATAGACACTAACACCTACACCTGCACCGTCTACAGCAGGAAGAGACACATCCTGATGACGAAACAAGCGACGCTCAAGGTCAAAGGTCAGTGTTGTAGATACAGGTCTTTTTCAAGCTATCTGAAACTTGTAGGGGCCCAAACACTAAGCAAATATATATACATTTTTGAAGTATATATTGTCTAAATAAATACTACAAATATATGAAGCAGATGCTACATCTACAGTATAATTTATAACCCACATACAGAAAATCCTAAGAGCTAAACTCAAGGACACTTCGACGCGCAACCAGGAGTGTGAATGTTAGTTTCCGTTTGAGCACTTAGGCTCAGTGTGTGAATGTGCGTGACTGGTGAATGCAGATGTAGTGTAAAAGCGCTTTGAGTGGGTCGAAAAGACTAGAAAGGTGCAATACAAGTATGGAGCATTTACATTTACAACTTTGAAGATAGTGGAGGCCCCCCTTAGAGCCACAAACAACAGGTCCCTAGCACCCTGAAGGTAAGTCTGACTGGAAATCAGCTAGGCTGTATTAAAATGTAAACCTATATTAATCAAATGCTTAATAAAAGCATAAAGTGACAGGTTGGCTGAGATATAAATGAGATGTGAATGAGATAAATGAACCCATAAAACACACACTAGCTGATATGCAGTAAATATAATGACCAGCAGACACATTAACCCAGCTCAAGAGGGGCTCACAATCAATGTAGGCTACTAGTGGCAAGTTCATCTCACATGCAGGATGAGCTAGACCATCAGAACAGAACAAGGACAAGAAAACCACCAAGACAGTGACTCCCTACCTGAAACCTAAACTAAACTAAACACAGCTTTGTACAGTTGTTGCATTTATATTATTTTGTACACATGTAGGCTATGTATAAAAGATAATAGAAAACGTGTTCAAATCCCACCAACTACCAGCCGATCCCTAGTTCTCCCCAGCAAAGTTAGCCTCCCTTCAACGTTACATGGGGCTCTCCTCGTAACAGCGTTCACCCACTGCTATGCTGCGGCCAGATGGCGCCCTGACCCGGGCTGTCTTGATGGATAAAGCAATCATTGCAGGCCAGCCATACAGAACGCAACGTGCCAGCTATTCATGCGCAGGAGCACAACACACTTGCTGATCAATCCGTGCATCTCTAGCTGTAGAAGGTGACTTACAATCCAACAAGCTGGTAAACAAGCTAGGTGATGTTATAACATCGTGGGCTCATGGAGAAATGATCAGTTATCAGAACTTTTTGTCAGGATTAATTTCTTAATGACTCAACATCATCTGTATTAAAGACAAATAAATCAGTTCATCTGATGTTTAAAGTGAAGAAAACAGCCCTGCCAGTCTGCTTAACAACTCCTGAAGGATTGAACTGGTTTTCTGCCACTGGACTGCTGTGAGAGGAAAAGCAGGCAGTGGACCAAACCACTGTGAGACAAGAGAGGGGGGACTCAAAATATTTCTAAACTTAAAACACACTTTTACCACAATACTATCCAAAATATCAGCATCAAAAAATCTCCATCTGGAAGAGCACTGTGCCACATTGGAAGGTCTTTTGCAGACTTCTGTTGGTTCACTGTCTTCCATGCTACCTTTTGTCTTTTTCTTTTTGTAGCAGCAGCTGATTACCCTCTTGCAGTAGTAGTACTGGTGCTAGAAAGTGCCTCATGATCTCCATCAGAGTCTTCATAACTGCTTCTCCTGCTTTCATCACCTGGTGTAGGAATGTAGTCTTCATCACTTTTCCCACTGAGACAGCTGTTATCACTTTCGACTGGTGGAACCCTGGTTTCAAGTCCAGCCAATCGCTTCCCATAGAGCATCCATATGTTCATCATTTTGTTCTGTGTTGAAACAAAGGGGCAGAAATTGCATTTATATTCCAACATGCTATTTTTGTAATTATTATAGATATTAACTAAACTAAAGAAAATGCATGCGAGTGCTGAAATCCATTAACTACTGCATTATTTATACATAGCCATTATAGCTGAATGTCGCGAATTTGCAACAAACAGAAATCTTCAAATAAAGTAAAAAATATTAAGAAAACAATAAGGTGGTACATATTTTTATCTTAGCACAACTTACCTCATATTGGGCAATTTCTCCAAATTTGAAGCCTCAAAACGCACATGTTGCTAACCACAGTGTTTGCTTTCATGAACCGGATGTAGTTACAACTCCGCCCGGTCCTATGAGAAACCAGTGCATAAAAAAGGTTCCTAGGTACGTATCGAATATGCACAAACAGGCATTAGCGGAATACATACACTATCTCGTCTGCAGTCTGAATAGAAACTGTGTGTTAAGGGGTTAATACACAAGTGTTCATATTAGCAACATGCTACAGGTGGTGAATAATAGGCCTTATCATACAGCTGCATCTGTATCAAGGGAAGCCACCTTAATATTTTATAATGATACATAGGGACCTAGGTTACCCACAGCAGTGAGGGCCAACGCCAGGCTGACAAAATAACATCAGCTAGTCAGCCATTAGGACAGTTAGCCGAAGCTGCAGCTGCATCAGTAAACTATGCTAGCTACATAAACAATGTCAAATAGCTTCTGCTGCGCTGTTGGACTCTGAGCGATCAGCAGCAGCAGGTGACAGTCTCACTTTATGATAGCGGTATGATTATAATATTATCATTAACCTTAACTGGAGCGTAACCCAGTATAAACAGTAGAGTCTAAAAGAGTTCATTAGAAGTTAATCTGAGATTAAAAGTCATTTCATGTTGATGAACAAGGTAAAAACATGGAGATGTATTTTATTAAAAACTGTTATATGTTGTATGATAAATAACTCTAACACGATAATGTTGAGTTAAAAACAGCATTTTTATGTTCAACTGGTAAAACTGTGCTAATTGAGCTGGAGTCTAATAGTGGGCTGTCATTGGTTGGAGGAGTGCATGATGGGAAATCAAGGTCAGGAAAGGAGGAGAGCGGCAGAAGGAGGATGGCGTCTTTGAGCCCGGGAGTGGAAATGTTTGAAAATGTTGAGAGTATGGCGAGTGAACGGGATGGTGAGCGAGGAGAACGGCAGGAGGTAACATGGAAGAGACCAAGAAGGAAGAACTCTGTGTCCAGTCACAGTGAGTCGGAACAACAGAACCAACTGAAAAAAGAGAGGAAAACAAACGGGACGGGAGAGAGGAAAGTGGAGATGGAGTTCAGAGAAGTTTCTGGTAGTAAACTACATCCAGTGAAACTTCCAAAGAGATCGGACACATTAGACAAGCAAGATTTCTGAGTAAAGGGAAGATGTTGATTGAAGCAGTCAGTAGAGTTCAACAGATACTGAAGATGAAGACCTTGAATGAAGTTCAAATTAAAAGTCCCGTTCCTGGGGCTAATCGTAAGGTTAGAGGAGCGATCAGTGGAGTTCCATTAGATATTGCTATTGAAGAAATGAAGAAAGAAATGAAAGGAGACAGAGTCACGGCAGTGAAGCGTCTTCCTACTAGATATCAGGGGAAATTAGTTGATAGTCTGTCCTACTGCAGTTTGAGGGAGACGTGCCTCAGAAAGTAATGATTGGCTGCATGAGCTTTAATGTGAGGGAGTTTGTACCTCAGCCGTTACGTTGCTTTAAATGTCAGAGAATCGGACATGTGGCAGATCAGTGTAAATCTAAGGGTGTGCTGGAGAACATGAATATGGCCGCTGCGCAGTAGTCACTAAAACTAAATGTTGTAACTGTGGGGGGAACATAGTGCTGCTTACCAGGGATGAGGAGTTCAAAAAAGAGCAAAAGATATTCAGAGATACAAAATAAAGTATCATACGCTGAAGCAGCAAAACAAGTCTCATTGATAGTGACAGCAGATTCTCAGCAAAGGACTTCCCTAAACTACCACAGACGCAGAACACGAGTGCCATAAAGTGTTCACATAAGTGTGCAGTTAAAGACGATGCTCTGATAGTGGAGAAGTTTCCATTTGTAGCTTTCATAGGTTTGGTAGTGAACGTAGCGCTGCAGCAGACAAAGAAAAGGTCCAGGCTGAGGACTATTGTTGAGGCAGCAAAAGATTATTTGGGGATCACGGAGATGACTGTAGACATGTTACATGAAATGTCAGCACCGAATGACGGAACATCTCAGTTTAGTGACTAAGTTCATAAAGGGTTTCCTTATCCTTCAGTGGAACGCCAGAAGCCTGATTGCAAACGCACAAGAATTTAAGAGAAATGTGCAACAGTTAAATGTAAAGCCTGACGTTATCTGTATTCAAGAAACATTCATAGTTCAGATAATTTGACAGAAGAAGGTAAAATCAGAAGACGGCAAACATTAGCTAGATACCCGGAGGTACTCGAGAACAGAAACTCTAATCAGAGTCCTCTAGATGAGGCCTTTACCGTGCCTGAGCTGAGGAGGGCTCTGAGTAAGAGTAAAAGAACGACACCTGCTAAAGACAATATGAGCTTTACTATGATAGAACATTTAAATGCTTCTGCATTGGGTAAAGTACTGGAGTTATTGAACAAGGTTTGGGAGGAGGGGAAGCTTCCAGTAGGGTGGAAAGAAGCAATTATTATTCAGATTAAGAAACCTGGGAAAGATCCTACAGATCCTGATCATTACAGACCGACAGCTTTAACTTCACATGTGTGTAAAACCATGGAGAAAATGATTCCAGAAAGAATAACATACTACTTAGAAAGAAATGAGCTTCTTTCAGCACTTCAGAGTGGATTTAGAAGGGGGCGTAGTACTCTGGACCCTTTAATATGTTTGGAAACTGATGTTAGGAAAGCTCAAGCTAATAAAGAGGGGGTGCTAGCTGTTTTCTTTGATATAGAGAAGGCGCAGGAGGTCTTTTAATACAGCGAGATAAAATGGGTATTGGAGGTAAAATGTAGAACTGGATCAAAGGTTTCTTATCTGGTAGCTACATAATAAGGAGCAAATATTACAATTACTTAGATATGTATACAGACGGATCTAAAGATGAAGAGGACGAGGGAGGAATAGGAATATATATAGCAACAATGAATGTAAGCATTGGGAAAAGATGACCTGATCAGGCTTCAGTGTACACGGCAGAGATGATGGTGATTATTGTAGGACTGCAGTGGGTTGAGGAAGTAAAACCAGACAGAGGGGTGTGTTGTGTTGATTCTCTAGCAGCCCTTTATAGTATTCAAAATATGAAATCTGATAGAGAAGATCTAATGCTAGAAATCCAACAGAGTTTATTTAGATTCCAGACACTACGGATAGATGTGAGATTCTGCTGGGTACCTGCCCACGTAGGTATAAAAGGGAATGAGAGAGCAGACAAAACAGCTAAAGAATCAACCGGGACGAACGATGTCATAAATACAGCCCTTGGAAAAGGAGAAGCTGAGGCGATAATCAGAAAAGAAACCATGAAGAAATGGCAGGACGGCTGGGATGTGGATAAAAGTGGAAGGAAATATTACAGCTTGTAAAAATCTATTAATGCTCAGGGAACAGAAGAGAGGAGAGCGTTTTAACCAGGCTGAGGTTTGATCATACAGGCTTAAATAAAACATTGTTTTAATGGGCAAAAGTCAATCAGACGTAGGAAATACAGGGATGAGAGGATGAGGCTGAATCAAAAGATGAGTCAGGCAGGAAGGAAGTGAACCTTGAAGGTTTATTAGGCCCAACAGGAGACGGAGTAAAGGACACACAGAAAGCTGTAGCACAATATCTGAAAAATATAGAGATATCAGAGATAGTGAGAGCAGCTGATGTTGGGGAGGACAGACAAATGTGTTGTAAATTATTACTGATGCAGTCAGAAACTCTCCAACCTCTTTGCAACCTGCAGCTTTGGCTTTTTTATCCAGCGCCCAGCAAAGAACTTTAAAAAATAAAAGGACCAATATTTCAGTGTAAAAATGCTCAGCAGGTGATCAGAAATGACGTCATAACAGGAAACCAGAATAATCCAGGAGATCATTTCCATGGATGGAAAGAATGAGATCAATAAGTTATTGATTTCCAGTATTGATCAAGAAGAAAGCTGAAAGAAACCAAATGTGTTGATCACAGAACAAAGAAATGCAGCTTTAATAGTTTGGATCAATGAAAGATTGATGCTCAGTTCTCTTCACATCATGTTGAAGCCGTTTGGAAAGAAAAGTGGGCTCAGAGTCGGCAGAAGAAAAGGCCAAATATTGATGAAGCAGGAAGAGCAGTTTGGGATCAGATCCAGATCAGATGTTTGTGTGTCTCGGTGTTCTGGACTGATGTTGAACATGTGGAGCTGAGATTCATTTACAGAACAGAGATGAAAACATTTGAAAGCTTCTTCTCTTCAAAGTTCAGCTTTAGATCCAGAAATGTAAAAGTCCAGCAGCTCAACACTGACAGGAGACATTACTGTGAAGCAGCACATGGACAAAACAATCCCAGCAGCATCAAGACTCTGATCATCTCCAACAGCTTCCTGTGTTTCTGTCCCCTGTTAGCTGCTGCTCTCATCTGCTTCTGTCAATAAAGTTATTCAAACTGCTGCTGCTGTCTGTGCAGCTCATGTTCTGCTTTGTTGTCCTCTCAGTCTGTCAGGTGGAGGTGGAGGAGGGGGCGGAGTCTGTCCTGCTGCCCTGCAAGACCACAGACAACCTGCCTGAAGACGTCACAGTGAGGTGGATCCACTATGATCCCTATGAGATGGTCCACGTGTATCAGAACGGCTCTGACCAGCCTGACCAACAGGACCAGGATTACAGAGTCCGAACAGAGATGAAGGAAGACCTGCTGAGAACTGGAGACCTCAGTCTGACCCTGAAATCCCCCACAGTCAGAGACGGAGGAACATACAGGTGCAAAGTCTACGACAAGAACTGGAACACCATGAGAGAGAAAACAGTTGATCTCAGGGTCAAAGGTCAGTATGCAGACTGAGGTCAGAGTCTCTGTGTTTGTCTCTGTCTGACTGTCCTCTGTCTCCTCTGCAGAGAGAAGCAGGAACAGAAGCAGCTCCGCTGATCCAACTCCTCTGATGGCCGATCAACCTGTTTGATCTTTGATCATTGATCCGATCTGACTCTGGATCAGAGAGAAAATGGAGGTGAAGCAGCTGATGGAGGACGGATGAAGACAGGAGGACGCTTTGTCAGCTTCTTCTTCACTCTGACTCCTCCTACTGACTCTCACACACAGTCTACACACTCACTATTGATTCCTGCTGATCAGTGATGTCAGAGTGAGGTCAGCGTGATGTCACATGGCTTGAACGGGCGTGTTTCCTGTGAACCTCCCAGCGGCTGGATAACAGCTGCGGCTCTCTGGATATTTGTGGCTCGTTCTAATGCGTGCAGTCAAACAAACTTTATTTCTACAGACACAGAGAAGTCAGCAGCTGCAGGAAATCAGAACCACTGACAGGAAGTTAAGAGTCAAGTTAAACCACATGTCAGAACTTTCTACAGCAGCAGGATTTAGAAGATGCTGGAAGCTGCTGTCTTTAGATTTTGGACCCGTCACAATTTGTCACATTTTCTGAAGCCACAACAAATCTTGTTGAAAGGAAACAGTTGATTGAAGGTCCAGTTTCAAACGAAGAGTCAAAGCTTCTCTTTGTGTCGACTCCTTTAATGAGAACATTGAAAAGGACTCGAGTCCAAGTCTCAAGTGTCCAGCTCAGATTATTCCAGCACCAACCCTGGCAGGATGCAAGTTAAACAGAAAGCAACACATTTAGTGACAGAACAGAAAGCAGCCAGCTGTTAAAATGGACTCAGAGAATGAAGACACAATAAGATTTGATTCAGTCAGACTTTCACAAGAACAAAGGTTTGTTCAGCCTGAACACAAATGTGGTCTGTAGTGTTTTTGTAGTCCCTGTTTATTCAGCGCCTCTTCCTCCTCACTACACACTGGATCAAAGCACAGCAGTTAAACCCAGAGGCCTCCAGTGGACCTGGTTCAGGCCTCTGAAACATCTGGACTCTGTGATCTTTGTCTTCCAGCGTTGACATTTGGAGCAGGTATAAACAGACGTCACGTGATCTAGTTTGTTTGAAGCGTACCGAGTCCTTCAGACGTTGATCTCAGAACTCAGCAGAAACTCCACTTCTTTAGTCTCTTTCCTCCAGGTTCTGGTTTTTCTCGTCTCTCTGTTCATTCCTCAAAGATAAAGCTGGATTTTTCATTGAAGCTGAAACATTTCAGTAAATATGCCAGATTTAGCCAGAAGGCTGTTTTTCATCTGTAGTCAGTACAAGTCAACACAAAACAGACAACATAGTAAAACCAACCCAGGGACCAGTAGACTCCAGCACAATATACTAGCAGTCATTATGTTCCAGTACACAGGTCATGAACTGTTACCAGAGGAAATCAGAAGCTTACAGTAATCTGTTGGACTCAAAGATGTTATGTTATTAAAGTGCTGTTTATGCACTCAGATCTAATTCAATAATCTGGTTTCCTGCAGCGGTTTGAAGCCAAAATAAACATTTTGCTGTGATTTCATTTCAATAAACTGATCAAAATGATGCTGATTTGTTGAACATATGAATTCCTGCTCTGTCAGGTCTGTCTTCAAGATGACAAGCAAACATCTTTTAAAACGCTTGTTTTCTAAATGGAGTTCTGCTCAGTCAGGGCGATGCTATGCTAACTTGTTTCAAGTACGACGACGGCTGGAATCATCTATCAGACACAGATTCATTTTCAGACCTCACCAGGTAGTTCAGCTTCCCGCCTCTCTTTTCTCCCAGCATCCTCCTGTCTCGTCTGTAGAAATATGAACTAGTGGTCCACGCGGTCCTTGTGGTCCGGACCGGTTGCCGAGGGGTCCGTTGCTGGTCCAAAGCCACTGCACACCTCCTCTGTATAATAAAAGCTTTATTTGTAGAGCACTTTTCAACACGGGGAACAAAGAGCTTTAAAACAATCCATCTGTCAATAAAGGAAAATAAATGAGGCGTCACACAGTGAAAGCTTTTTGTAGAAATGTGTCTAAGAAGTGAGATGAAACCAGGAGCAGACTCTGAGCCTGTAGGGGCCCTGACAGCAGAGACCCTGTCCCCTTTGGCTTTGAGCCTAGACTTTGGAGCAGTTAGCAGAGCCCTACTAGAGGATCTCAGTCTGCGTCCTGGCTCATATGGGGATAAAAGCTCAGAGAAGGTGCGTGCCCATGTCTGGCCTTAAAAGTGATCAGAAGGATTTTAAAGTGCGTCCTAAAAGAAACAGGAAGCAGGACGCTCACACTGGGCTGATGTGCTCACATTTTCTGCAGCGAGCGGCAGCATTTGGACCAACTGTAGGTGATGAACTGATTTCTGACTCAGACAGGTATATAGGGAGGATATCGGTCTGCGGCTGAAATGAAAGACTTCACCTCGGCCGCATTTCTCAAATGATAAAAACAGAACAAGCTTACATGAGGTTCAAAACACAAGTCCTAGTTTCTGGCCGAGCTTCTTGTTCGCTTGGGTTTGTCCTGATTTCAGAAAGGAACGAACATCACAGAGGAAGACGCAGAGATGTTGATCCTCACAGGTACGTGAATCTAAACTATAACGTGGTTCATGCTGAACTTGAGCGCTCACTCTTTCTACACATCCTGGCAGAGAACGCTGGTGAGCTCCCAGCATCCTCTCCTGTACCTACTGAACGTGAGCGTTAAAGCGACGAGCGCCAAGAAATTTACTTTACGCAGCGCCTGGATTCACTTTCTTCTCGTCTCTGTTCATTCAGGATAAAGGAGGATTTTTTATTGAAGCTGAAACATTAAAACTTGAGCTGACATGTCTTCACCTCAGCTGGAGCCAATGTGACAGATGGAAATAATGTGTTTTACCAGTAAGTCACAGCAAGCATTTGAGTAAGCAAAATAGAAAAACAGTTAACGGGTTCATATTTAGTCATTTTAAAGCCATCCTCATATTTTAATGGTTTATCATATGTTATGGTTAAAGTTGTTATTGTAAGTTGCAGCAGTCACAGCAGTATTTTACTGTTATTTCTTATTTTTCATGTGCAAAATGTCATTCTAACAACAGCAGCAGTCAGTGTGAACAAGAGTGTTGTAGTTACTAGAGGGCTCCAGCAGGGGGAGCGTGAAACTGTTGCGCTATGTTACGGTGCACCTCGCTCCCTCCCTTCAGTCATTACACACGTGATCTGAGGAAAGTTTCTGTCCAGAAGTCTTTCATTCAGCTACTCCCCTTTATGGAACGCCAGCTAGCTCACAAACACGTGACGTTTGACACGTGGACAACATGTGGACAAAGTGCAAACAACGTGTGGTTGACGTGTTAATTTTTCACATGTTGTCAACCGCTATTAAACATGCTAAGGATCCTCTAATTTCTCTTCCTTTAGCATGCAGCCTATAAAAATGTAATATTTGGATTGCTGTTTAAGACTTAAAATAAATTAGTATTATATAATAATAATATTATTAAAGTTATACATTGTTTTCATCAAGACAAATTGCCCCCTTTTGCTCATTTACTGCCTATTTTGATAAACACATCAGAGGGAATTCATGCTTTTTACACCATTCATCAACTTTAGTTTTATATCTTAAAAAACATGAACAGTTGTGCGGGGGAAAATAACAGCAGTGGTACTCATTTGATGTTGGTGTAGGAAACAGACCATTGTAAAAAATACTGTATGTCTAAAACAACATGAAGCTTTTTCAGCATTTTAATGTAATTTAGGGCTTTGACCAGCAGGGGGCACATTGTGACTAATTATGGGGCTTGTTAAAACCTAAACGGACCTTGTTTAGATATTAGGCACACATATGTACACAGGTGATATTACCCTTTTTGATGAAATGTATAGCTTCCAAAGACTGTCGGGATTAGAATGAAAGTTTGTAATTAGGTCAGTAACTGATTTGACTTTCCTGACAGCAGATGTACACTACTGTGCCAAACTCCTAGGTCGTCCTCATCTTATTAAAGCCTAAAACCTGAGAAGTGTTTAGCCAGTTACAGCCTATTATACATAATAAGTTAGATATAATAATGTGGTTCAACAGTTTTAATTGTGCGCAATATTGTGCAAATGGTCTGATGGCTCTTGTTAAATATCAGCAGACTCCTCATTGTTGGCAATAAAATCACGAGTGTGGCTATATAGCTGCTTTCAAACTGCATTAAACTCGCTGTATGAAAGGTACGAAGCGTGAAAGGGGGGTCTGATTTGATCCACCTCTGCGCCAGGAACATGGGTAGTAACAGAGACGGAACGATGTCTGTGTGAAAAGCCACAGCCGGCATGCTGGTGTTGTGTCTGTTGGTCTTTTTCTGTCACAGCGCTGGTTCCGCAAAAATCGCATCACTATGTGAAAGCATGGTTGCGGGATTATGCTGCACGCTTTTGAATGAGCAAAATCGGCATATTGGAGATACTGGGGAAATGAAAATCATCATTTGTACCTTAATGGATGCAGATCAAACACTGGAACACACACATACTGCAGCACATGCTATGTTGTGAGCATGTGAAACAGCCACTTTATGACCAATTTGTGGAAGTGGGGGGAATTCTCCCAATGTGATCAAACAACCTTCTAGGTGGGAGTCCTGCACTTTAGCAATTGAGCTAACTGAGCACCTGTCAGGATCGCTGGGAGCGCAGAGCAGGTGAGAACCCAAATGCATGACACAGCGCTGAGATATAGTTCAAGGGTATTTAATCCAGGGCAAGACAACACAGGCATGAACCAAACTCACGAGTACAAGGAAACCGGTACATCCAAAAACCCAGAACAGGTAATGCATCAACTCGCAGAACAAACGACAACCGACTGAGCAGACATGCGACCGTGAACAGAAACACCAGACATTTATACACAGGGACTAACAAGCAGGGCGGGAGCAACACAGGTGACTGGGATCAGGGTTAACGAGGCAGAGAGACAGAAGGGGAAACAGAGAGGCTGGATGGCAGGCAGATTACTGGAGGTGAGCAGACATTACACAAGTACTGAACACTGAACATATCAAGGTAAGAAGTAACAGATCAGAATAATAAAAATAACAAACTAACCCAGACACCATCAGAGATATCACCACTAAACTAACACCAACAAGGAACACAGACTGAAGATAAAACAGAACTCAGATCAGTCGTGGGCAAAGCACTACAGAAGTACACAGACCAGGAACCTGTTTCAGAAAGCAGGTTCAACAAACTCTGAGTGTAAACCTGAACTCTGGGTTGAAGAACAAGTTCAGTCAACTCTCGTATGTTGAGCCTGATTGAAGCGCGTGCGTGGGGATGAAAAAAAGCCTCCGATACTACGATTCACCATGGCAACGGGTAAATAAAGGCAGGGCCTCCATTTTAATCGGGTGGAGCTAGAAATATGAATGCTGCCAACGCGGACCCTGATTGGCTGTAAAACACAGGAGTGGAGGATCGATACGTTAACAACGTTACATTTATACAGCGTTGCTCATTCATCATTTACCAGACTGGAATTTCCTTAATGATTGATAAAGAGCTGGAATTCTCCTCCAGCCTGTTTTAAAAAGCTACAGGCCTGTTTATCCAGCTGTAACCTGACGGGACTAAATGCCGGTGGCAATAACTGAAGATGAAAATATTAATGGAACAGATTAGACACAGTTTA
>NW_024041150.1:52670377-52754465 GCF_014851395.1 Micropterus salmoides
CAGGAGAATCTTCGAAGACACAAATGCATCCACAAAGCATCAGTGTGACATTTTTCACAGAGCCGCTAGCGGTTTCCTGCTGCCCTGAATACAACCAGCTGTTATCATGTGACTGTGCTGGACTAACGTCATGTGATGACAGCTGCAGAAGTTTGATTTGGAAGAGCTGGAAAGAGTCATGCGGCATTCACATCAAATGCAAGTTAATCCATGCACGCTTTCATCGCAGGGGTTTTATTGCTGGACAGCTGCCAAGTGTTCACCACACGTGATAACGCAAATAATCACAACTCGCCGTTACTACAGCTGTATGAACCCAAGTAAACATTTTGCTGTGATTACATAGCAATAAACAGATCAAACTGACGCTGAAATAATTACAATATGATGCAGATTTTTTAAACTATGAATTCATGCTTTATCAGGCTTGTCATTAAGACAGCAGGACAACTACTTCAACTACTCTGCGTCGTGACTTTCTCGCTTGAGTAGAAAATATTCAACACACTGCCCCCAACGCTCACTTCGCTTTTGGTCTGAAAGCACCATCAGTCCGGATGTTTTATCAGCCAATAGCACAATTGAATTGCAGAAGCCAGTTGCAGTCACTGCATTTTTATAGCACTATATGTAGAATTAAAATAGTTTGAAGTAAAGTGTCACGATTTAGACCTGAATCCATCAACAACACCACCAAATACCCATTCACATGGGTTATCAGCAGAAATAAGAGTTTGGGGGTTCACTCACTCTTTAAGAAGGCACTCAGCAGCCGTCTTTGCAACGCCTCCAGGCAGCTATTTCAGACTAACGAGATCAGGCTCCTATCTGACTGAGTGGGGAGAGAGCCAGAACTGCACTTTCTCTGTTCACTGGGACATAAAAACTACATGAATAGAATGAATAGAATCATCTGTAAAATCTAATAAAAATCACTAAAAAAGTTTGACAATGGCCAAATATAAGGTTTAAAAAGCTTTTTTCCTGATCGGTTATACTTCTACTATGCATGTGTCACTACTACCCTTACGTCAGTGGAACCACACGATGCCACCACAACTGAAATATGTTTCCCGCTTTGGCTGTGAAACGCAGGCAATTGGCTTTCCGGCGGGATAACTGCCATCTTTGCTGTTACGGTCTTTCCCCACAGAGTACACACTCATTCATTACAAATGTGTTCCCCATGGTCAAGAATGAACCTCCACCCTTGCTGAAATATTATTTCTGCGTGCTTCATATATTTTTGCTATTGAGCTGTAGTTAAACATATTTACATTAAATCTGTATTTTAGATATATATTGACTTAATTTCTATTACTGAAAGTGGTTTTGTTCAGACTTAAACAAATATTTACCATTATAAAGACAAGCTTAAAACAGAGAATCAATCTCAACAATAAGAACAAGGATAATGGAATGGTTGCACTGCTGCTCTGCTGTTGGCTTCTGCTGGTGTCATTCGGACAATGCTTTAAAAACAAATATCCTACGAAACATCAAACAATAACAATCAAAATGTTCGGAAAAGAGGCAAATTATACTCTTAGTATACTACTGACTCTGATTGTATTATCCAGCGATGTACAACTGAACCCAGGCCTGTCAGCTGACTTTTCTCCGGAACAAACGCCAACAAGTGAACTAACCAAGGTGCGGCGAAGAGCAGCGGACCTGCTCGAGTGGACCATACTGCATGTTGCGATTGCCCAACAAAGCTTCAATCCACCTGTCAGCCCTGTTTTCCACCCGGAGGGGACACGAACTGTCGGAGTCTGAAAACCGTAGTTTCACAAGCGATCCAAGCTGCCAGAGCGGATGATAAGCGCAGCTAATGGAACATTAAAAGAACAATGTGAAAAAGGTATCCAAGCAGTACGAAAACAACATGAACTTAGGTTTTCCAGACTGTAAATTATGCAAAGGTGATATGGGACTCTGTATCCAAACCTAAGAGTGTCCTAGGTGGACATTTGAACATTCCGAGTATAATATCAAAAGGAGATCAAATTCAACATCTACTGACGGACTCTTTCTGACAAGAATCACACGAACGAGTAAAACCATTATTCATTTGATATTGACAAATAGACCTCAATGAATTACAAGGATACAATTTAATAACAGGCCTCTCTGACCATAATATGACCCCGATTGTCAGAAAACCAACAAACAATGTTTATGGATGTACATAAACTAGGGAATGTAGACATTCCCAAAAACCAAAAGCCACACTTTTATAATGAATTAAATATATTGATTGGAACAACGTTTTACAAACTACAGACTTAGATTATAGTTGTAATATTATGATGAAAACACTCACAGGACTGATTAAGAAATATACACAAATGTTAAGTGCATACGAAGAAGAATCTCTTCACCCTGGCTGAATAATGATATTCGCCAGTTAATAGAAAAAAGTGTCCACAAAATGAATTACGGTTCTCTTTATTTCTAAGGGATTAAGACATTGAGTTGTCAGGGAACTGCGCATGGCAAAAACTACATACTTGACACAATTGATGGCAGAATCTGAAGAAAAAAGCACTACTCCCTGGAAACATCTTAACAGTCTTACTTAACTAATAATTAAATTATTCAAATTAAATAATTCAAAGGCAAAGGATTGGTTTGGGTTGGATATTGCTGTAATTAACAGCTCACACAGCTCCACTCTGTTCAAACCCATCTGATAAACATCTCCATCAGAGTTGGTAAATTTCCACAAACCTGGAAAACACCAGTCATAATGCCAATTAACAACCAAGTAAGCAATTAAAGGCCAATCTCTATCCTACCAGTTCTCTCAAAGATCCTGGAAAGAATTATCACAGAACAATTGGTTGACCACCTTCAAAATAATTTACTTTTTATTTAGACCAGGGTATTCAACTGAAATGGCCAACTGCTACCTCACCAAAAACATTAAGTCCTCATTAGACAAGGGTAATGTAGTTGGAGCAGTGTTTCTGAGCAAGCAATTGGCTGGTTTGCATCCTGTCTCGAATCAAAACAGCAGTTCGTTTAAAATCAATGCAGAATATTCAACCCGCCACCAATCTACCATGGGAATTCCACAAGGCTCGATTTTGTAAAAGAGCTGGATGTCAGATGTATGTTGATGACACACTTATCTATGTATCAGCTAAAACCCCTTGTGCAGCAGCAGACAGATTAACAAGTGAAATGAAGGGTGTGTCTCTAGACTGTGTCAATGTTTTTTTCCATGAGAAGAAATTCAAAACATAAGCTTTTAATTTAAATAAATCAAGAGGAAATGGAGAAAGTCAAGGATTTCTAAATTCTTAGGTGTCAGTTTGGACCCCAAACTTAAATTTGATAAGCACGTTAAACTACACAACTGTAAACTGTTTTAGAATGATTAGACATTACATACCCCTCAAGGCAGCTCAAGTGTTACGGCACAGAGCTAACCATCAGACATACTGATAACCACACAAATACACATAATTCCCATACCTCGCACGATTAATTTAGGCAGGCCACACCAGCTGAGCATCCTGCCTATTTGGCTATATATGTGCCTTACCTGTTTTAAAAACGTAATTGCTTGAGGCACAAATCAAGATTTTGATCTGTCTTTGGTAAATAGAGGGAGGCAATATCAGACTATCTTACAGACTTTTTCTGTGCCTCAGTAGCACCAGCAAATGTTGGAAAGGCCAGAGCACTTCATTGAAAAACTTTATTGTAAATGGACATGTACATATGGATAGAGAAATAGACAGAGAGAGATATAATATAGCTCGTTCCACCATCGTGGTGTCACAGATGAGAATAGCCGGGACTGGGATTGCTTTGTGTGAAGGGATGGCAGAGCCAGGCGGCATTCGTTGGAGGAGCGTAGCGGCCGAGAAGTCATGAAGCATGTGTGGTGTTTCTTGTCCTCGTCATATAAATATGTTGGTCTTAGGGAGGCAGACCCAGTCGCTTCCTGTTCTACCTCCTTCCTGAGAAACATGTCAAATGATTCAGCTGATTGAATCCACCTGATCATGACAATGACAACATTGATGATTTCTTTGATGATATCTCTGTTCTACAAAAACAGCTGAAGCTCATTTAGTTTGTCTACTAATGATGTGTCTGCTTAAACAGTAAGATGAGAGCATTCATTGATGAACTGACAGTTTGGTATAAACTTAATGTGACCATGGGACGGCCAAAGAGGGAACTATAATGGAAACAAATAGATTTTACCTGTCTGTACTTTTATTAATCCTCTATATGTCATTACCTTATGTTCTTTGTTCATCTTATGTGATGTTATAATTCCCACTAAATGTACCAGTGTTTTGATATAATGACCTTCTGTGAGATTGTTTTGTTTCATGCTTTCCTGTGAGAAAGGAGTTTCCACTGTGGTTCAAGGCTGAGAAAGGCTTTTCTGTTAGACTCCACAATTATTCTCTAGCATTAAATGTCTTCTCTGTTTCTCTGGGTCAGACTCTCTAACAGCCCTCTGGTGAATGAGCTCTGCCCTTCAGCTGAATCACTCTGTTATTCTTACTTTTAATAAATATCACAAAGACAACTATTGGTTGCAGAGTCTTTATTTCTTCAGAGGGAAATGTACCATTTCCACCACAAATCAGTTGGCTCAAGGCTGCAGTATCAACGAGCATCGGTCTGCTGTCAATATTGGAGACATTTATCTCTGATAATAGCGCTCACATCTGTGTCCGCCTGCACTGGAGGAACAGGATGTTTAACCAGCTTTAAGTACCTGCTGTAATCAGCTGTTCCGCTTGTTTTGGAGAGGAGGAGACCGACTCTGGCTCTGTGTAAAAAAAAAAACTTCCTGACTGATGAAAACTTAAAACAACAACTTCGGACCCAGTAGGCCTATTTAGCGTAACTCCATCAGCTGTTTAATGCCGACATACGATCTCAGGTGGACATTGGCGGAGAACAAACTGGGTAAAACCATCAAGTTCCTAAAATAACTCCAGCACAGAGAAAGCAACACAAAAATAAAATCACACAAGTTTGTAATGTTATTAAAACATTTCCAGCGACAAAAGCATTATTACCTGCTGTAATCAGCTGTTCCACTTGTGTTAGAGAGGAGGAGACCGACTGCGGCACAGAACTACATTTAGACCCTGGTCCCTCTGGTGGAAAACAGTGAGTTCCTCCAAAGGTTTAGTTCCGGGCTACAGTTCCTTTGCTCGGAACGCAGCTTAACAGAGATTCCAGAGGTTTTGTTGAAGAGTCAGACTGTGTTTGAGCGCCACCTGCTGCTCATTAAGCAGACAGACCAATAAAGATGAAGAATAAAGAGAACAGAGTGCTGCTGTTCCTCCATCTTCTGCTCTTTCCTTCATTGTTTTACTCTCTCTGGATGCTGCTGTGCTCTGACAGGAAATCACTGACGTTTAGTGGCTGAACGAGCAGCTTTGATTTGTTATTGAACTTTCTAATGTGTCTGTTAGCTCACATGTCTTTGACCTTTACACCTCAGCTCATGTCAGCGTTGATGTTTCCTCCCTTACTGTAACGTACAGAAGCTGATGTGCTTCCTGCAGTAGTTTGGCTTGTATCTGCTGTAAGCTGCAGTTAATTATTAGATCTGTTCTGGCTCTATTGTTACTGAGGGATTCTCTGTTGTTTGACCCTTATGGCCCAGAAAAGGTAAGAATTAACTAAATAAAAGCTCCTGTGGTGAGTCAACATTTTTAAGGTACAGAGATACTTTTTATACCAAAACTAAGATTAAAAAAAAAAAAAGACAGTAAGTTACTTCAAATCTCATCATTGTGACTCAGCGAGTGTTGATTTTTTTAACATTAAAGATATTAATATGAAGTTTCTGTAATTTTAATGACTCATTAATGTAAAAGCAGGATTTTACTGCTGTAGTTGTTGAGCTGGAACTCATTTTGTTGTTGATTGTCTTCATTAGAGATTTTCAGCAGTAGAGTCTGGTGTGGAGGATTTATGTCGTGTAAAAGAAAACTTAGAAGAATAATTGTATAAACTGTTGGGAGTTTATCTCATGACAAACATTATATTTTAAACACTAAATGTGAACTCGTATTTGTTTGTTTGTAAAAGACCTAATTTGTAAAGTAACTAAAACTGTCAGATAAATGTAGTGAAGTAAAAGTTCAATATTCCCTCTGAGATGTGGAGCAGAAGTAGAAAGTAAAGTACAAGTACCTGAGTGTTGTACTTGAGTACAGCAGTGTAGTAAATGTAGCTGTTGTGTTAATGTGAATGTTTTGTGAGGAGCTCTCCAGTTTGTCCTGAGGGACGAACAGACTGACAGTGACAGGAAGCAGCCAGCAGGAGGCAGCAGAGGAGCTTCAGTTTGTTCAACAGATGATAGTTTTCACTTTAAAGTCACTGGAGGAGCAAACTGTGTGCAGAGGGTTTGTATCCTGTTACCTTTAATAGAAACAACCAGTCCTCCTATAATGGAAGATCAGCAGCCCAGTAAGTTTGTTGTTATTCACAGATTTTAACAGCACAAACATTTTACATTTCATATTAATGACTCTGAAGCTGAAGAAACAAACACTCGTCTGACAGCATCTCATATTTATTGTGTTCAACTTGTTCCAGCTCTTCAGTGAAGTTCGGCTATATGATGTCATCACTGAGTGAGAGATTCAAACCAGATCCTCCATGTTTTTATGGCTGCACCGTTCCATCAAATGGAAATATTCGCCTGCTGCTTTTCAGTAACTAACATAACTTATTTGTGTGACTTTACCCAGGAGGCTCAGCAATGTGAGCACAGCTAAATGTACTGGATGATAACAAAACTGTTGTGAGCTGGACTGAATAGTTGGATGATACTGGTTATCCAGGACAGCCATTGTTAGTCTCACTGAGACCAGGTCAACCCAGAGACCCAGACTCAGTTAGACCTGCTTCAGGATTCAGGCCCCAGATGTGAGGGAGCAATAAAGATGGAGAGAAATGTTGCAGATCAGAACCGTGGTTTGTTTGTGAAGTGTGACAGCAGACTGAGATTAGAAAATGAAGAAGAAGACAGACATTTGGAGCTCAGCTCCCATAAAGGATCCGAGATGAAGCTGGAACAACAAGAGGAAGCAAAGAGAATTCTTTTGGCTGAAGAAGAGGAAGCAGACAGAGTGACAGAGTTTTTGGATTCATTTCTGATTTGGATTCCACACATGGAATCATTTTCATTTGCTGAATCATGATTGAATAGAGAGCCGACCTGGACAAACACACGATGGCCCGTTAAGTGAACAAACAGCTTCACTGTGATGTTAATGATGTGTTTGGACTCTCTTAGCTGCCGAGAGAAGCAGCAGATGTTTGTGAACAAACTGTCTGTTTCATCTGATTTCACCATTTAAACAGTAACCGTAATATAGCTACTCCTTTGTGGCCCGGGGAGAAAGTCCTTTAGAAACTTTGTGAAACGCTGTCTACGACTAATTCTTAATGATTCTGCCTTCCTGTAAATTCAACATTAAATGTGACACATGAAGTTATTTCTGTCTTTGTTGTACAAAAAGCTTCAGCAGGATATTTTCATGAGCCTCTGATGTGATAATAACAAGCGCTTCATTAAAACTCTGCTCTGTGTGAAGCACACTCCCTCATACACATCAAATATGATCAGCTGGTTTCAGGAAACCAACTAACTAAACTTCATCTTCTGCCTGAAATCAAGGAGCCGTGTTTCTAAACGGCCTTAGCGACAGTAACTAAGGGGCGGGGCGAGACGCCGTGACATCGCGAGAACACTCCGCGGGATCCCGCAGCGCTCCTGTATCTCAGCCTGAAGAGCTCCGAGACCAGAATCCAGACAACACGGTCCACCAGTCACAGCGGAGACCTGCAGGACGATGGAGAACCAGAACCCGGACCACAGGAGCCAAACAGCAGCCTCGTGCTCTGATAGCACCGATGTTCAGGTCAGTGTTCATGACTTCATCACGAGACTAAAGACACGAGGAAGAGTCTCGAGGGTCCGTGTATCATCCGTTCATTCTGTTGTTAGAGATCAGAGCCTGAAAACCCGCTCCAGGGTTTGTGTTGACGTGGTTTGATTTCCAAAGTGTCTCCGTGGTTCCTGTTTTCATCTTGAAGAGAGGAAGCTGAAAGAAAAACTCACGAGCGTTTCTCTTTTCTTTATCTGTGACCGTCGGCATTTTCCCGCGTGGCGCATGCGCGGTGCTGCACGTTTCATGGCGGAGCGCGCAGAACAATCGATGATCCGTCTGATTGATCTGTGAGGAGGATTTCTTGTTAACTTCACTGCTGCTTGTTTTGGGATTGGCTGCTTGAATCGTAGTAATAGTCCTAAATATGTCTAGTGAGTATACATAAGCACCACTGCACTCACTAATACATACAGTATGCATGTACATGTTGTGTTATCAACACTGCAAAGACTTGAACAGCCAGCGAAAGTTACAGGTGGGAAAGGGCGTCACTTTGTGTTGACAAGTAGCGGGGACACTTAAGGGCTCAGATTAGATGCGACAATCCAGAATATTGGGGTCACGAGAGCAGCTAGACTAGAAGATATTTTGATGCTATTTAAATAATAGCATAATAGCAAAATAAATGATTGGGGGGTCTCGAGGTCGTCCCCCAGAAGATTTTGAGCATTAAACACTTAATTTCCTGCATTCTGGAGACATTTCTGAACCAATTTATGGTGGAAATGTCTATATATATATATATATATATATATATATATATAGGGGAACACAAAATTCAGGTGGCAGGTGACAATTCAGAATATAAAAATATAATGGAATATAATGCAGTATTCAGTAAATTGTTTTTTTAGCTTATGTAATTTTTTGGGATAATGCAGATCTGTTTTTCTGTATTTACTTTGCATTGCATGTTTTTTTTTTTGTTTTTTTTTATTGTGCCAAAAAAAACATTGTCATTTTACTCACATTTGTTATTTAACATTTCTTGTTACAAGCTAATAACATTTGGGAGAAAAAAACGGAAAAAGTTTTGGGGACGGCCCCAGTGTAAATGAGACCTATGCAGGTGGGGGGAATAGACTGATTTTCTAATGTTTAGTGTTACTCACCATCTAACTCAGCTCCAGTTCGGAGCTTCATGTTTTCTGCAGTGGTGCCTTGCCCCTGAAATGATGTGTCATATTGATGTTGGATGATGGTGTCTGTGTAAAAGAAAGGTGTGTGTGTGCACGCGTGTGTCCAACTTCATCTGCAAAGTCTTTTCTCTTTGAAGGCCACACTCTGCATTATGAACTAATTCAGGAATGAAAACGATGAGCAGCAAGAACCAAAACAAAATTGCGACATTGTTTTTGTTCAGGTTGTTTATGCAGGTGCACTGCAGCCATGGAAGCCATGTTGGTCAATCAGAGCCTAATAATATTGTAAACAAAGCAGGCAGTGGCCCACAATCTGACATCAAACACAGCAGATAATGGTGCACGCACTTTTACGTCGTGAGGCAAAATCTCTGGTTTTACTGTCAACAAAACAACACTGCAACCAGCATTTCTTAAAACCTTCTCCCTGGCAGGGGTTTTCAAAAATGTTTGGATTTCAGTGACCTGATACTACGTTTCCATGTGTACGGTAATTCTTCGTGGCATATTTTCAACAAGGTGTTGGACACATTCCTATGAGACTTTAGTCCGTATTGACATGATAGCATCATGTAGTAGTTGCTGCAGATTTGTCAGCTGCACATTCATGATGTGAATCTCCCCTTCCACCACATCCCAAAGGTGCTCTATTGGATTGAGATCTGATTCACAACATGGCATCATCATTGTCTTAAAGCTCTGAGACTGTTTTGAAGCAGGTGAGGCAAATATATTGGGAGTAGTACATAACCGTGTAAAATGTAATACTTCCTGTTGCCAGTGGGTGGTGCTATTGCATTGTTTGTTAGCACATGGATGTGTTCGGGGTGGGACTTTCACCCTACATGTAAAGTTTGGTGAGTGTGTATACTGAAGTTAGGGATGGGGATAGTTAATTTTAATTGATATTGATTCCCTTATTGAGACTGTTTTACGATCCGATTCTTTATCGATACTTCACTTTTATTCAGTGATGGTTATTTGGTAAGACCAGACCCAACAGGCCTGAGGTAGACCTGCATGGTCTGAGGAAAATATTCAGTGTGCGATATATTGAGATGACATATCACTTGTGATAAATAAACATATATTGAAGTGTAGAAATTAACTGTCTGGTTGTTTTAATATTTTAAATACAGCTAAATGTTTGTAGAGCAGCAACATTAATGTTTATAACAGCAAAGTAACTCAATAACTTGATCTGACATCACAAGTAGTGAGTGATGTTTAGAAAGAATAACATCAGTCCCTCCTTGTCTCTCGCTGGCTGCAGGTAACGTTACCAGATAGAAGGAGGAGCGGCTGGTTTGTCTCAGCCAGCAGCTGAGTTTTTAAGACTACAGGCCAGTCTGTGCTCCAGACAGACAGCTTTGTATTTAGCTTGTTTTTAACATTTGGCTAATGCCAAGCTAGCGTTAGCTGTGCTTGCATAAAATATGCAAGATGAGTGATGATGATTAAATTACCCATTTATATATGTTTAACGTTACCTTACCGACGGGTATATTGATAAAATATTGTCTTTTTACTTGCAAAGGTTTTATTGCTTGAGACATAATGTTACATGATAAGACCAGCAAGTCTCGAAAGCAGTATCGATAACCTCGAACCTTATTGATTTTTTTTGGTTGTAAGAAATTTTGGAACCGAGTCTCGAGCCCCATCCCTAACTGAAGTTATAATAACTTTCTGTTTCATGGCAAATCATTGATTTTGGCTGACGAAATGCCACGGACACTCCCACTGATGAAAACTTGAAGTTGATCGGATTAATTCTGTAGCAAACCTACTTAGTCAATGAAATGGTGAATATTAATATTCAGAAAGGTCTCAGGACTCCTTGGGTATGGTTTTAATGACACAATTATTAAATGGTGACCAGTTAGTTAATTGCTCATCATTTTGAATCAGTTTAATCAATCAGTTAGTCTCATATCAAAGTCGTATATCCTCCGTCCAGTGACCTGGATTTAAACAGTACACACACGCAGTTCCTGTGATTAAGGTGACATTTATTAACTAACGTGAATACAAAGTGAGGTTAAATAAATGTCATAAAAACAATGACTATTAAACAACCAGGATGTAATCAATGAGAATAATGGAGTTCAATGTGTATTTACTGGTCTATTGTGAGAAAGAATCTGATTCTAAGGGAGCGACATAACTAATGAACGCAAGTTATACGATCATAACTAAGTTAAATTTGGCTAGGAGTTTTAGGCTAAAATGACTAAGGATTTAAGGCTAAAGGATTAAAAATATAGCACATCAACTTGACCACAGAATGTAGTTTGTTTTGTCTTACTGCTGCCAGGTCGTATGGACGGCCCAACGCAGGCTGAGTTTCATAGGTTCACGGTTACAACGGCTTGGCACGCCGTCGGCCGGTCGCTTTGTCAGCCAGTGATTGCCATGAGGTCCGTCACAACTCGCAACACAAACCCTGGCTCGGTTCGTCAGTTGATGTCCTCGGTGTTCAGCTAGTGTAACTAACCCACGTGGCTGGGTCCGAACTTTGGTGGGAGCGGTGGAAGTTAATTCTAAAATAAAGCTTAAAAGGGAACTTGGTTGTTCCTGAATTCAAATTTGTATGGTATAAATGGTCTGATTACTCTTAACAAACAAAACAAAAGAAAGTAAATTCAACAAAGGTTCCACATTCAACTCTTGTAAAGTTCTTCATTTTAAGCATTTGATCAAAGGAAAAGTTATGGTTAATCGTCAATCACTGTCATACAGTTCAGGTTACTTCAACGTTCCCGTCTCAGAGGCAGATCAACACCGGCTCCATAACGTTACTTCATTGAGCACAGCGAGTCGCATATCGGCGCAATCCTCACGAAAAAAGGCGGAGTGACAGCAGCTATAGACAGACAGAGCTGGAAACTCCGTAAACTTCCACTGCAACGTTACAGTAATAGTTTTATCAGCTGCAGGTTGAACTAATCCATGCTCGTTACATGATCACAGTACATTTACTGCATTTAGCCGACATGCTACATCGTTAGCTCGCCTGCTGCTTTCAGCAACGATTATTACTATCTGTGAATCTGTCACCAGAGGCTCAGCAATGTCAGCACAGCTACATGTACTGGATGATAATGAAACGGTTAGTGAGCTGGACTGAATATTAAGATTGTGTCACACTTTATAACAGTTAGACCACAGTCAGTAACTTTACTGTAACTAGTGTTAGTGGACTGCTCTTCCTTCCTCTGGGTTGTTGTGACCATTTTGGTGCAGTGTTTTATATTATGTGTGTCTAGTTAGTTACAGCAACTGAGAGGTGGTGAAGCTGTGTACCTGAGTGTTGGTAAAACCACAATAAACATAAACTGAATGTTAAAAAGAAAACTGCGGCAGATCCGAGCTACTGTAGTGTTAGCTGGCTGCTCCTGGCTGCATCACTATAGGCTAACGTTGGTGAACAAATGGCTCCACATTTGCTTTTTGCTGTTACATCTTTTCTTGCTGGCTAAATCAACAGTGGTACACAGGATGGTAACACGGGTCACGTTAGTTGGTGAAGTAATGTGGAAAGCTAACGTTATATAACTTTGCACCGGATAACATTAGCAACTGCTTGCCGTTAGCTGGCGAGCTAACGTGACTTTCTCTGTATTTCTCCAGCTTTACTAATGATCACTTTGTTCTTACTCAACATCATCTGAACCTGTTTGGTCTGATGGGCTTCAGCACATAAAACTTTATTGTTTTTGTATCCTTACGTGGAGCCTGCGTTTTGCTCTGAGCCGGTTGTTTGATGGTGTTTGTGGACTTCATGTCGTTAGCTGCCGTGTTGCCGCTGTAGTCTGAGAGCGGCTCGGGAGCGCGCACAAGGCTGAATCCGACCCGGAGACCTCACATTAAAAGCAGAATATTGTCTGATGCAAGCAACGAAGAAAACAGTGAGTTTTGAGCCCACTGACAATAAGGCAATTTCATTTATTAAAATCAAAAACTTACATATAGCCCCTTTTAACTCAATCCTTGGGTCAGGCGTGAAAGTTGGTTATTCAACACAGGACTATTTCTGAACCATATAATTTATAAAGAAAGTATATAAAGGTGCTTGGAACAACATTAGTTACAATAAAAATTAAATGCCGGAAATCCAGTGACCATTGCTGAAGATTAAAGACGACTGCAAAATTAACTTATTTATGGATTCTGCTTTTCAACAGTTTCTAACTAGAACATGGTAATAGAACTACTCAAACTGAAGTGTCAGGCCAATAAATAACTTAAAGATTTAATTATAATAAGGTAATAAGGCAAGTTTATAAGTTTACATTCTTGTTCACACAAAGGAATTTGGGACTGTCCTTCCTGGCATCTGGCTTTTCTCATGTTCAGGTTGAGGTTAGTCTCTCGACAAGGTTAATATTGTCATTTTAACAGTCATGCATGAGTCTGTCATCTCAACTTCACCGGAGGTGGTAGATTTTATGGTCAAAACTGCCCAAACAGCACTTGGGAGTGGTGCAAAACTTTCACCCCCTCCTTTGGGGTACTTCAGCTGTCTGTTGTGGGTTGATATCTCAACCCCCCCCCCCCCCAAAGGGAGTTTCTGGATTATTCCTTCTTTGGTATAAAATAATTAGATCAGCACTGGCTGGTACACTGCAATACTGTATCAAGTAAAAATGGCTGACTTCCTGTTGAGTTTAGGGTATGGGTTCTTGAGGCTTTTGTGTGTCTTGATATGATAATTGTTGTAATTGATCCATTGTAGCGTAAAACATGACATTTTTGGTTGCCAGCAGGTGGCGCTATGACTTTGGGTGAATGATGGCAGATGGATGTGTTCATGGCGGGACTGTTATTATTCATATCAAATTTGGTACAGATGTTAGTATATATTGTGT
The DNA here is from genome assembly GCF_014851395.1 of Micropterus salmoides. Lineage (NCBI taxonomy): Eukaryota > Metazoa > Chordata > Actinopteri > Centrarchiformes > Centrarchidae > Micropterus > Micropterus salmoides. The sequence continues at coordinate 52,684,343 of NW_024041150.1, forward strand.
GAAGTTATAACATCTTCCTATTTCTTGGTAAATGTTTCGAGGTCACACCATGGGCACATTTGTGGACAAACTCTCCGTTTGTACAACTTTTAACTGTCAGTGGATTTCGACTGCACAGTGAAAATTTGTAGTCGATTTGAACTAATTCCCTAAGAGGTGTTCTTTAAAGTACAGTGTGTAAATCACCAAAAACGACCATTAAATCCATAATGGCTGACTCAGGCCCTCAAAAGTGCACAAAAAACTACTCAATAAAAGTAATGTGACTTTTGTAAATTGTAATTAGTTACTTTCCACCTATTTAGTATTCAGTGTGTGAGTGTGGATGACAGTCCTAATCACTGTGGGTACAGTACATTAGTAGGTGATTTCAAAGATGTGCTCTAATGTCATTTATGGTTTTAGATAGCTCGCTCCACCATGACATCTCACTTACTGTGTTTCTCTTTGTTGATATAGAGAAGGAGAAGAAGAACTGGACTCAAACGTCACCGCTGTGAGCTCTGTGACAAATCCTTCACATCTGAATCTTTGAAGATTCATCAGAGAGTTCACACTGGAGAGAAACTGTACAGCTGTGACCAGTGTGGGAAAACTTTCACTACATCTGGTGCCCTAAAAAAACACCAACGTGTTCACACTGGAGAGAAACCGCACTGGTGTGAAGAGTGTGGAAAAACTTTTGCTACATCAGGTAACCTAAAAATCCATGAACGTGTTCACACTGGAGAGAAACCGTACAGGTGTGAACAGTGTGGGAAAACTTTCACTACATCAGGTCATCTAAAAAAGCACCAACGTGTTCACACTGGAGAGAAACCTCACAGGTGTGAACAGTGTGGAAAAACTTTTACTCAATCAGGTAACTTAAAAATCCACGAACGTGTTCACACTGGAGAGAAGCCTCACAGGTGTGAACAGTGTGGAAAAACATTCGCTCAATCAGATCACCTAAAAAAGCACCAACGTGTTCACACTGGAGAGAAACCTCACAGGTGTGATCAGTGTGGAAAAACTTTCACTCGATCAGGTAACCTAAAAAGGCACCAACGTGTTCACACTGGAAAGAAACCTTACTGGTGTGAACAGTGTGGAAAAACTTTCACTACATCAGGTCATCTAAAAAAGCACCAACGTGTTCACACTGGAGAGAAACCTTACAGGTGTGAACAGTGTAGAAAAACTTTTGCTCAATCAGGTAACCTAAAAAAGCACCTACGTGTTCACACGGGAGAGAAACCTTACAGGTGTGAACAGTGTGGAAAAACTTTCACTACATCAACTGAAGCAACAATCCACCGACGTGTTCACACTGGAGAGAAACCGTACTGGTGTGAACAGTGTGGAAAAACTTTTGCTCAATCAGCTCACCTAAAAAAGCATCAACGTGTTCATATTGGAGAGAAACCTCACGTGTGAATAGTGTGAAAAAATCTTCACTACATCAGGTCACCTAAAAATCCTTTAACATGTTCAGACTAGAGTGAAATCATGCAGCTGTGGCAAATCATGTACCAACAGGAGAACCCTTAGACACAAATTCATTCACAATGCATCATTTTGACATTTTCACAGAGCTGAGCTAGCGGTTTCCTCCTGCCGTGAATAAAACCTCCTGTTATCTAGGGCTGCAACTAATGTAACTAACTAATTATTTATTCGATTAGTCGACTAGTCACGAGTATTTTTGTCACCCCCTAAACCTAACCCTAATTAAACCATTTAACTAATTAAATATCTTTCAAATGAATTACTGATCTCCAACACACAGCCTAACTAGCTAGCGTTACCCTTTTAGTGAATGAGGTTTACTATTCAGAATGAACACCAGTATCAATGCCAGGGGGAAACCAGGGAAGAAGACAAGACAGCGTAGGCTACTCCTATAATTCACTGATTTGTACAAACTTTTAACTGTTTAACAAAGATTTTTGCTTTGGAACTATAATAAATTAAATCAACTAATATAACCACAACTGTACACTAAGAATGTAATGTCTATTTAGAACAATAAAGCAACAGTCCCCTTTTAAATTAGTTTATTTTTCTAAAGTGCTTATAGGTTTTAGGAAATAACTCGGTGGAGAATGTTCTGTAGGCTACATCACGAACCAGATGGCCCTCGATGTACTTTAAACCATTACTCATTTCCACTAACTTTTTTTTAAAGCTGGGTCTCCGACATTGCCAGTGTTGTGTTGGACAGATATGTGCTGCGGTGTTAATGAGAGAGAGAGAGAGAGATGAGCGAGAGGATGTGCTGCGCAAATGCGCTACGGCGCTCATCTGCAATCAAATAAGATTCTAAATAAGACTAGGGAAAAAAAAAAAAAAGTGGCGGTCAGCGTTGATATTGTTGCGGGCCGGTAATAATAAATGAACATCCTCTGTCGCTGCTGCTCTGTTGTTGCTGCTGCAGTGGTCTGAACTGAGTAACTGGGACCAGGGTGTTCTGTGGGCGTGACTGGCTGGCCGGCTGGCACCGCTAACCCTGCGCTTGTGGAGCTTCTCAACTCTGAAAACGTTTGAGCACATTTCCATTTCGCCATCAACTTTGGTAAAACTGCCAATATTCAAATTGTACACAGTTGATTTCTCGCCACAAAAGTGTATTTAATGATTAAATAACATACAAAACTTACAAAAGTGTACAAAACAAAAGCCGTTCTGCTGTTCGCCTCTTTCTCCGAAGTACTGCTCCCAGCACTTCCTATAGTGCATTCCAGTTAGAAATGAACAACCAGAAATGTTCCTGGTATGAAGATTCCCATCTGTCCCCTAACGGCATCTACAGGTGCTGGTCATATAATTAGAATATAATATCATATAATATCAAAAATTGATTTATTTCAGTAATTCCATTCAAAAAAGTGAAACTTGTATAATGTATACATTCATTCCACACAGACTGATATATTTCAAGTGTTCATTCCTTTTAATTTTGATGATTATAACTGACAACTAATGAAAACCCCAAAATCAGTATCTCAGAAAATTAGAATATTGTGAAAAGGTTCAGTATTGAAGACACCTGGTGCCACACTATAATCAGCTAATTACCTCAAAACACCTGCACATTAATTGAGAGGAGAAGGGAAGGAAAAGATGTGGTAGAAAAAAGTGTACAAGCAATAGGGATAACCGCACCCTGGAGAGGATTGTGAAACAAAACCCATTCAAAAATGTGGGGGAGATTCACAAAGAGTGGACTGCAGCTGGAGTCAGTTCTTCAAGAACCACCACGCACAGACGTATGCAAGACATGGGTTTCAGCTGTCGCATTCCTTGTGTCAAGCCACTCTTGAACAAGACACAGCGTCAGAAGCGTCTCTCCTGGGCTAAAGACAAGAAGGACTGGACTGCTGCTGAGTGGTCCAAAGTTATGTTCTCTGATGAAAGTAAATTTTGCATTTCCTTTGGAAATCAAGGTCCCAGAGTCTGGAGGAAGAGAGGAGAGGCACAGAATCCACGTTGCTTGAAGTCCAGTGTAAAGTTTCCACAGTCAGTGATGGTTTGGGTGCCATGTCATCTGCTGGTGTTGGTCCACTGTGTTTTCTGAGGTCAAAGGTCAACGCAGCCGTCTACCAGGAAGTTTTAGAGCACTTCATGCTTCCTGCTGCTGACCAACTTTATGGAGATGCAGATTTCATTTTCCAACAGGACTTGGCAACTGCACACAGTGCCAAAGCTACCAGTGCCTGGTTTAAGGACCGTGGTATCCCTGTTCTTAATTGGCCAGCAAACTGGCCTGACCTTAACCCTATAGAAAATCTATGGGGTATTGTAAAGAGGAAGATGCGATACGCCAGAACCAACAATGCAGAAGAGCTGAAGGCCACTATCAGAGCAACCTGGGCTCTCATAACACCTGAGCAGTGCCACAGACTGATGGACTCCATGCCACGCCGCATTGCTGCAGTAATTCAGGCAAAAGGAGCCCCAACTAAGTATTGAGTGCTGTACATGCTCATACTTTTCAGTTGGCCAACATTTCTAAAAATTATTTTTTTGTATTGCTTAATATTCTAATTTTCAGAGATACTGAATTTGGGGTTTTCATTAGTTGTCAGTTTTAATCATCACAATTAAATGAAACATTTGAAATATATCAGTCTGTGTGGAATGAATGAATATAATATCCAAGTTTCACTTTTTGAATGGAATTACTGAAATAAATAAACTTTTTGATGATATTCTAATTATATGACCAGCACCTGTATGTAACGACAATGAAATTTCACGTCGACAAATTTTTATAGCCTGTGTCGTCTATTACGTTGACTAATCGTTGCAGCCCTACTGTTATCATGTGACTGTGCTGGACTAACGTCATGTGATGACAGCTGAGGAAGTTTGATTTGGAAAAAGCTGGAAAGCGTCAGTCCGGAAGTTTCATCAGCAAATAGCAAAAGTAAACTGCAGTAGCCAGGTTACAACCAGTAGGGGGCAGTCACTGCATTTTCATAGCATTATATGTCAAGTTAGTTCTTAGCATTAACAAATTACCAATGAAGAGCTTTTTGCTTGCACAAGGATTAAATAAATAACAACAACCCACAGTAATGAAACAGCGGTAACTGGATTCAATATTCAACTAGTGTATAACAGTATACTAATATGTGACCTAATGAATATATGGTATTGTTGTTACACTAACGGTATTGGCTACTATTAAATGAACATTATACTCTTTAATGTTGTAATATTACACTAATACACTCATGTATACTAGTTCCTCCTCCAGATTGTGGAGGGAGTCTCTGCAGTGGACAGATGTAGATTTAGATGGAGCCAATATTTGCTCCTTCTAGCGGCCTCCTCTGTAGAGCAACATGTTCCTTTGGTTCTGTTTTACATGTTTTTATTAGTTATTGTTATAAATATTGTTTATCGTTTAACTTTGTTCCAGTTGAGAAAAACACACTTCAAAATGTCAGTATTTTGTGCTTTTTCCTTGATAATTAAGCAAGTAGACTCAAAGGACCATTTGTTCCATTATAATCGAACCGCAATATTGTCCACAATAATCAAAATACGACTTTTTCTCCAAATCGTGCAGCTCGAGTCAAGAATGAACTGCTTGCTGAAATATTGTTTCTGTGTGCTTCATACATATGTTCTTGTTATTGAGCTGTAGTTAAACATATTTACATTAAATCTGTATTTTACATCTATATTCGCTGTTTTTATTTTCTATTACTGAATGTGGTTTTGTTCAGACGACGCAAAGAGACGCAGATTCACTCAAGTTGGCTCCCGCTGAGGTGAAGACATGTCAGCTCAAGTTCTGCCTCCTTCCTGAGACACAACCACTCATGTCAAGCAATTCTCCTGATCATGACAATGAAAACATTGATCATTCAGACCAAACTGCTTAAAATGGATTTTACCCTGTATGCACTTTTAATAAACCTCTATATGTCATCTTATGTAATAATTTCCCCTAAGTGTACCAATGTTTTGATATAATGACCTTCTGTGAGATTATTTTAAATTTATTCATTTAGCTGACGCTTTTATCCAAAGCGACTTACAATTGCTATAGATGTCAGCGGTCACACGCCTCTGACAAGAGGTTAAGGGTCTTGCTCACTCTGGATTTGAACCTGGGTCTCTCACACCAAAGGCATGTGTCTTATCCACTGCTCCATCGCCACCGCCCCTTTTGTGTTTTGCTTTCCTGTGGGTCAAGGCTGAGAAAGGCTTTTCTGTTAGTGTTATGACCGTAAGGGTCTTGTGTTTGATTTGGGGTGCGTTCCTTCTCGCTCTCTGCTCTCTCAGGTAGTGCCCCCCCCCCCCATACCTTACCTGCATGAGTCAGCAGCTCTGCCTAAACACCACTCATTGCCTGGATGTTAAAAAGGAGTTTCCCCTTCTACCTGTTGAGACCACACTGCTGAACACCTGTAAGCAGATCACTGCCAACCAGTCAGCCCAGCGGACAGTGAGAGAGGACTTTTAGTTGTACTCTTGTTCAGTTAGTGTTGAACATAGCTCTGTTAGTTAACTTGTGTTGATTACCGCCTTATCTGCTTTGTCGCTTTCTCCTTTTGAGAGTAGTTTTGTGTTGGCCTTCCCTTCGTGTCAACATTGTAATAAATATAATTTTTAGTTTGCACATGACCCTGACTTCCTGTCCTCTCTTGCCCCGGTTTTATTTTAAACATTGTTGCTCCTCCTCCCCCTGGACTTATCATCCAGAGGAAGGTAACAGTTAAACTCAACAATTATTCCCTAGCATTAAATGAGTTATCTGTTTCTCTGGGTCAGTAATCACCCTCTGGTGTATGAGCTCTGCCCTTGAGCTGAATTACTGTTATTCTTACTTTTATTGAATATGACAAAGACACCTGTTGTAACTTCTTTATTCCTTCAGAAGGAAATCCATGCTGTCTGATCAGTGTCTTGATATGCCAACTGTGAAGTGGATGGATTTCTGGGCAAAGAAGTGCTTACTAACAGATTTTGACCGAGATTTGTGAATACTTTGGATGATGGCTATGATGATGTCATCACCGCTGTCACCACAGAGCGTCACTTCTGAGCTGATCAAAGAGAGAAAAGTTGTTTTCAAAGGAGCATGATGAAAGTGAAACGTCCTATTTTGATCCTGCAGTCACAAACCTTTAACTTCTACTTCAGATTCTGATGTCGTCTGTGCAGCAGCACCAAAACAAGCGGTGGAAGCTGATTTACAAAGGTGGAAAACCTCTTTATCGTCTTCTCACTCTCACATTACTTATTAAATATCATGTTGTGCTTCCTGCAGTAGTTTGGCTTGTATCTGCAGTTAATAATTAGATCTGTTCTGGCTCTATTGTTACTGAGGGATTCTCTGTTGTTTGACCCTTATGGCCCAGAAAAGGTAAGAATTACCAAAATAAAAGCTCCTGTGGTGAGTCACCATTTTTAAGGTACGGAGATGCTTTTTATACCAAAACTAAGATAAAAATATGACCGTAAGTTACTTCGTATCTCATCATTATGACTCCATGAGTTGATTTTTTTAACATTAAAGATATTAATTATATGAAGTTTCTGTAATTTTAATGACTCATTAATGTAAAAGCAGGATTTTACTGCTGTAGTTGTTGAGCTGGAGCTCATTTTGTATCAGAGATTTTCAGCAGTAGAGTCTGGTGTGTGGCTTTATATAGTGTGCAAGAAAACTTAATAATAATAATAATTGTATAAACTGTTGGGAGTTTAACTCAACATATTTTAAACACTAAATTTGAACTCGTTTGTGTGTAAAAGCCCTAATTTGTGAAGTAACTAGTAACTAAAGCTGTCAGATAAATGTAGTGAAGTAGAAAGTAACGTACAAGTACCTGAGTGTAGTACTTGAGTACAGCAGTGTAGTAAATGTAGCTGTTGTGTTAATGTGAATGTTTTGTGAGGAGCTCTCCAGTTTGTCCTGAGGGACGAACAGACTGACAGTGACAGGAAGCAGCCAGCAGGAGGCAGCAGAGGAGCTTCAGTTTGTTCAACAGATGATAGTTTTCACTTTAAAGTCACTGGAGGAGCAAACTGTGTGCAGAGGGTTTGTGTCCTGTTACCTTTAATAACAACCAGTCCTGCTATAATGGAAGATCAGCAGCCCAGTAAGGTTGTTGTTATTCACAGATTTTAACAGCACAAACATTTTACATTTCACATTAATGACTCTGAAGCTGAAGAAACAAACGCTCGTCTGACAGCATCTCATATTTATTGTGTTCAACTTGTTCCAGCTCTTCAGTGAAGTTCGGCTATATGATGTCATCACTGAGTGAGATATTCAAACCAGATCCTCCATGTTTTTATGGCTGCACCGTTCCATCAAATGGAAATATTTGCCTGCTGCTTTTCAGTAACTAACATAATTTATTTGTGTGACTTTCCCCTGGAGGCTCAGCAATGTGAGCACAGCTAAATGTACTGGATGATAACAAAACTGTTAGTGAGCTGGACTGAATAGTTGGATGGAAAACCCTGAGTTAACAGAGGCAGTCCATAAGCAGCTTCATGATACTGGTTATCCAGGACGGCCATTGTTAGTCTCACTGAGACCAGGTCAACCAGAGAGACCCAGACTCAGTTAAACCTGCTTCAGGATTCAGGCCCCAGATGTGAGGGAGCAATAAAGATGGAGAAAATGTTCAGATCAGACCTGTGGTTTGTTTGTGAAGTGTATGAAGTGTGACAGCAGACTGAGATTAGAAATGAAGAAGAAGACAGACATTTGGAGCTCAGCTCTCCTGAAGGAGCCGAGATGAAGCTGGAACAACGAGAGGAAGAGAGAGAAGCTTTGGCTGAAGAAGAGGAAGCAGACAGAGGGACAGAGTTTTAGGATTCATTTCTGATTTGGATTCCACACACATGGAATCATTTTCATTTGCTGAATCATCATGAAGACGTTCAGAGCCTCTGCTGCTGCTGTTATTCCCTTTTACACTTCTGGAGGAATATTAATATTAGAATTTCCACTTTTACTGTCCATCAGATCAGCCGACCAATCAACAAGCAGCCTGTTTCTGCCCCGTAACAGACGTCCTCATAGGATCCAGCTGGGGCTCCTCTCTGCTCCACCTGTGAAAGTGAGGGGAACATCCTGGATGATGGAGGAGCTCGGTGGATCTCTGGGTCACCGGCTGGAGGACGGAGGAAGCAAAGAGGTTTGCAGGCTACATTCACAACACACAGTTTTCCTTCAGTGGCTTTGTGTTTGCATCTGTTTGGGCTGCTCATTAATGCAGCTGAATAGCCAGCTGATGTCCACATGTTCAGCTCTCTGCCTCCTATTCAAGCTGATCACCTGAAGAGAGGTGAAAATGCGCATCAGTCGCCTTTTCAAGCAGCTGATCCCCATTTGAATAGAGAGCCGACCTGGACAAACACACGATGGCCCGTTAAGTGAACAAACAGCTTCACTGTGATGTTAATGATGTGTTTGGACTCTCTTAGCTGCCGAGAGAAGCAGCAGATGTTTGTGAACAAACTGTCTGTTTCATCTGATTTCACCATTTAAACAGTAACCGTAATATAGCTACTGTCTCTGCGATTCCTGTTTTCATCTTGAAGAGAGGAAGCTGAAAGTAAACTCAAAAGAATTTCTCTAATCTTTGTTGTGGGTGTGTTTCCCGATCGGCGCATGCGTGGGGCAACAAGTGTAATGCGGCGTTCAGACCAAACGCGAATATGTCTTCTTTGAGTACATTCGCTGCAAGTGTTCACACACAACTCGAAGGCGATTTTAACATGGTAATACTACAGCTCTATGAACCCAAAGTAAACACATGTTGCTGTGATTAAATAGCAATAAATGGATTAAACTGATGCCGAAATAACTACAACATGATGCAGATTTGTTAAACATTTACATTTAACTGACGCTTTTTATCCAAAGCGACTTACAATTGCTGTACATGTCAGAGGTCGCACGCCTCTGGAGCAACGAGGGGTTAAGTGTCTTGTTCAGGGACACACTGGTGGATGTCTCACAGTGGGAATTGAACCCAGGTCTCCCACACCAAAGGCAAGCATCTTATCTATGCACTTGATTGGACTGTACTTCAGCAGAAAGCCAAGCATTGGCCAAGAGCAGAAGGCCCTGCCTCCAGGCTGTTTTTTAAGTTGCAAGGCTTAATTTTCGCTCAGTCTGAGTTTCAGAGCAGAGCTGCGTGACAACGCTGCCACAAATCATGTGAGTGCAACTGTGTAGACGTATCTCTGCAAAGTGGGTGTTGTAAACTCAGTTCTAAAATAGTCTGCAATACCAGAGCAATCACCATGTCAAACTGTCTAACTGCGTTATTCTCTGAATCAATGATCTGGTATGACAGGTATGAAATTAGTTTTCCCCTGTTGGTACTTAGCTTTTCGACACAACACGATGCTACTGACAGTGTTTTAGTTTAGATATTTTTATTAAAATATTTTGTACTGTGCATGTTGCCCTAGTTGCTTTGCGACAACTCCCTCTCTGTTTTCCACCAACAGTCAATTTGAACTCGCTTGATACTTTCAGTAACCGTCCGCCTCGTTGTCTGTCGTGCAAAAAGATGCCAAATGTCGGAATTCAGCCTAATTATACCTTTTGGTCGAAATCACACAGTCCTAGTTGGGTCTAATGTTCTGAGTGCTTGTATCCTGAAGCTGTGGTGGACGTAGTGTGATGACCAGGAGGCAGAGCGAACTCCTTTGTGGACTCTTGTCTTTAGGTATTTTACAGCTTAACTTTCCTGTGTTTGAAATGTTTAGTCCTAAATATGTCTGATGCTTGGTTTGTTTGACAAAGTTGTTTCCAGTTGTGAAGCTGGTTTAGTTTCTTTGCAGTTTGGGCTTTTCTGAATTGTGAGATCTTTGCTTAGTAACCGCTCCAGTAAAATTCAATTCAAATAACTTTATCTGTTTGGAACTTGATTTTTGCTGAGCATCAGTGCGTTTATTATTGACATTCCAGAAACACAGCACAATATGCCACATACAGTGACGAAAATAAGTATTTGAACACCCTGCTATTTTGCTAGTTCTCCCACTTAGAAATCATGGAGGGGTCTGAAATTTTATTTATTATTATTAATAGTATTTATTTGTATGATACAGCTGCAAATAAGTATTTGAACACCTGAGAAAATCAATGTTAATATTTGGTACAGTAGCCTTTGTTTGGTCAAACGTTTCCTGTAGTTTTTCACCAGGTTTGCACACACTGCAGGAGGGATTTTGGCTCACTCCTCCACACAGATCTTCTCTAGATCAGTCAGGTTTCTGGGCTGTCGCTGAGAAACACGGAGTTTGAGCTCCCTCCAAAGATTCTCTATTGGGTTTAGGTCTGGAGACTGGCTAGGCCACGCCAGAACCTTGATATGCTTCTTACAGAGCCACTCCTTGGTTATCCTGGCTGTGTGCTTCGGGTCATTGTCATGTTGGAAGACCCGGCCTCGACCCATCTTCAATGCTCTAACTGAGGGAAGGAGGTTGTTCCCCAAAATCTGGCAATACATGGCCCCGGTCATCCTCTCCTTAATACAGTGCAGTCGCCCTGTCCCATGTGCAGAAAAACAGCCCCAAAGCATGATGCTCCCACCCCCATGCTTCACTGTAGGGATGGTGTTCTTGGGATGGTACTCATCATTCTTCTTCCTCCAAACACGGTTAGTGGAATTATGACCAAAAAGTTCTGTAGGAGCCATTTCAATGTTTATGTCCAGGTTTGGCCATTAGGTGGCACTAGGGTTATGGCATAGTGATTGGGGCTTATCTACTTAGGCTAGCTGTAATCAAGGACAGGTGTTGCTAGAGGGAAAAGGGCAAACTAGTTTTTGACTGCCACGCCACGCGACGGAGGCTGTGGTTGAATGCATGTTAAGTGACTGTTGGTGAAGATGGAATATTGTTCTGTTATGGAAAAGGAAATCCTTGTGTAAATCCAATAAACATCTCTCACAACAGAGAAGAAAAGATAACTTTAAGCTTTGTATCATTGCTCAATCAAGCCAAAGCGACCACGGTAAGCGCGTCAACTATAGCCCACTTTAACCCTCTGCATAACCCTCGGCTGTTTTAAGCTTAGCGGTTACAAGTTCTATTTTGGTCTCATCTGACCACATGACTTTCTCCCATGACTCCTCTGGATCATCCAAATGGTCATTGGCAAACTGAAGACGGGCCTTGACATGTGCTGGTTTAAGCAGGGGAACCTTCCGTGCCATGCGTGATTTCAAACCATGACGTCTTAGTGTATTACCAACAGTAACCTTGGAAACGGTGGTCCCAGCTCTTTTCAGGTCATTGACCAGCTCCTCCCGTGTAGTTCTGGGCTGATTTCTCACCTTTCTTAGGATCATTGAGACCCCACGAGGTGAGATCTTGCATGGAGCCCCGGTCCGAGGGAGACTGACAGTCATGTTTAGCTTCTTCCATTTTCTAATGATTGCTCCAACAGTGGACCTTTTTTCACCAAGCTGCTTGGCAATTTCCCCGTAGCCCTTTCCAGCCTTGTGGAGGTGTACAACTTTGTCTCTAGTGTCTTTGGACAGCTCTTTGGTCTTGGCCATGTTAGTAGTTGGATTCTTACTGATTGTATGGGGTGGACAGGTGTCTTTATGCAGCTAACGACCTCAAACAGGTGCATCTAATTTAGGATAATAAATTGAGTGGAGGTGGACATTTTGAAGGCAGACTAACAGGTCTTTGAGAGTCAGAAGTCTAGCTGATAGACAGGTGTTCAAATACTTATTTGCAGCTGTATCATACAAATAAAAAATCATACATTGTGATTTCTGGATTATTTTTTTTTTAGATTATGTCTCTCACAGTGGACATGCACCTACGATGACAATTTCAGACCCCTCCATGATTTCTAAGTGGGAGAACTTGCAAAATAGCAGGGTGTTCAAATACTTATTTTCCTCACTGTAACTGTAATAAAAGGTTGTAAGTAAATAAGTTAGAAGGTAAGTTTATTGAAAATAATATTACAACAATATAATTATTGTTGGCATATTTTATTTTGTTTAGATAGATTTGTCAGTATTTTGGATACTGGGTGGCAGTGATTAGATGCACATGGTTGTATATTGAGGGCATAGGTGACAGGAAGTGGTAGGCACAGGTAGGGGGAGCACACACAGTTCTCAGCAGACCACGGGTTATAGACCACAAAAACAACTGGAAACAGAATAAGAAATCAACCGGTGTGTTCATCTGTTTGTACGATTTACTACTGCAATAAACCCCAAACCTCAACTGCAATAATCTCTGGAAAATCTTGTCTGTCTGTGTAAAACTACACTCATACCTGTGCATGATGGTAAAGATATGGATACTGGAAATACAGGCTAGAGGTAAAGCAAAAAGCAAATATTGCCATTACACTTTCTACTGACTGGTTGTTGACTAACAGAGTGGTTAACAACCAGCTCCTTGATTTTGGAGGAGTTGAGGTCAAGACAATTCTGCTTGCACCGCTGCGTAAAACTGTCCATCTCAGTCTCTAGCTCTCTAGCTTCGACCAAAGGAACTATAACCCTGAATGAGGAACCTTTGGAGGAAGACACTGCATTTCCACCAAAGGGACCAGCGTCTAAATTTAGTAATAGGATCTTTAATTTACCCCCCAAAATGTTTCTGCTCGGGGGGGTAGTACTTGATGAAAGTACCGGTTCTTTGGGGGGGGGGGCTTGCCTTGCAGTGAATTTCAGAATGGGCGAGTAGAGGCTACTGGCTTTAAATCGAGCATGTTAGCTGTTTTTCTATGACTGTCCCTCTCTTTTCCACCGTTGTTTGCAAACCAGTAAATCGCAATCAACAGTCTCACCAACGTCCGCTTGAGATCGTACGTCGGCATTGAATGTATTGCTCAGAAATAGCAGCCATCGGACAGCGGTGTGTTTACAGCGAACAGCTGATGGAGTTACATTAAATACTGGGTCCAAAGTTGTTGTTCTAAGTTTTCATCAGTCAGGACATTTTTATACGCAGCCAAAGTTGGTCTCCTAAACTCCAAAACAAGTGGAACAGCTGATTACAACAATCCAAAATCCAGTACCGCCGATGCTTAGGTGGACTCAGACGTGAGTCAGGCCAGCTGATCCGCAGCTGTAATAAAAGCAGCAATAAAATTATTTTCATGAAAACACGAAGATCTGTAACGTTATAATAATACTTTAAATTTCTACCTAGCGAGCAATCCTGGTTAAGTAACTTATTAAAAATATGACGTTAACTTACTCGAATCCCTTCTGTGCTGCATTCCGCCTCTAAAGGTGGCTTCGTTGGCAGTTCGCCATTGGATCAGGGCATCTGTGTCCTCACCTGGCCCTAATAACAAAAACAACTGAGATAACGCTAGATTTGAGTTATGTATGATGTGTGCTGCTGTCTTCCATCACAACATTAAACATTAGCTTAGCAGATTTAGCATAAACGTTATGCATTTGTTACGATAGTACTATATACGTTTGTTATAGATAAGCTGTAACCTGGTCACTGTCGTGGAAATGATAACCCTGGTGAGGGGTTGAGCAAAGAATTGAGTTACAACCAGTCGTTGTCTTTGAAGAATTTATTTAACAATAGAGAATAAACAGAGAAGTACTAAAACTCACATATACAGCTGGTCCAGAGACCTGCTGCCTAGGGCGGCTTCAGGCGTCTGGCCCCGTGCAAAGGGATGCATCATCATTTACACAGTCTAGGTTTCTGTGTTTTGGGGAACAGAGATCCTCTCCAGGCCTTGAATGAACATTTCATGAGAGGAACAACAAGAGGGGGAGAACACCAAAACAATCTCACAGCTCTGACCTAGTAAATGTGGACAGACTAACATAAGGAGTATAGGAGAGGAAAGGTTAAAGATAAAACACAATACATATGATGACATATGATAATATTAAAAGATCATACATGCACAATTAAATATAAGAGCACACAGTTTTCTGCCATAACAGTCACAATTGTGAATTGTTCACTTACACAAGATTACATTGTAAATAAAAATGTTAGTAGCGGCACTTAAATTTATATTCGTCTCTGCCCATCACTTGTAAAGGATGGTTGTTATCCGCCATTATTACCGGTTATGATCGTTCCAGCGCTTTGCACAGACCACGAGGTAGACTGGTCCAATACATACCGTCAGTTTCTTTCCAAATCAGGACACCATCCTACGGGGCCCCTGAAGTCCCATAACATTATTATCTTGTATGCACAAGATAATAAACATGGATCAAGCTTCAAAAACATGGGGCTGTATATTTCCCATAATGTGATGTGTCTCAATTAATAAGAAATGTCAGTATCTGTGGTAATCAATCAGATTCTTAGAGAGGTCTGAGTCACCCCAGGTCCCTCCTGTGGACACAACCCTACATTTGGTTGTCACAGTTGGTAATGCATTAGTCAAACTTTAACATTGTGTATTATTTTCCACAGACATGCTCTAAATGTCATTTATGGTTCAACATAACTCGCTCCACTATGACATCTCACTCACGGTCTTTCTTTCTGCATGTCTGTCTGTAGCTATAGAAGCAGAGAGGAATAGATGGATTCAAACGTCACTGCTGTCAGCGCTGTGACAAATCCTTCAGAAGATCTTATCATTTAAAGACTCATCAGAGAGTTCACACTGGTGAGAAACCATACAGCTGTGACCAGTGTGGGAAAACTTTTACCAACATTTGTTCTCTTAATAAAGGAAGTTTTTCCTTGCCTCTGTCGCCTAGTGCTGCTCTTGGTGGGAACTGTTGGGCTTCTGTAAATAACATCACAGAGTTCGGTCTAGACCTGCTCTTTATGAAAAGCACTGTGCGATAACTGTTGTTGTGATTTGGTGCTATATAAATAAAATTGAATTGAATTAATAGACACAAAAGCAATCACACAGCATCATGCTAAACCTTTAGTTTTAGAGCTAAGCTATGTATTGCCTCTTGCCTCTTCTCCCATTGCCCTCAATCCAACCACTTTTGACAAAGAAATTGGGTTCACGAGGCCGAGATTTTAAGATCAAGTTTAATTATATTCAGGAAGCAGGTTACAATTCAAACTCTAATCTGACACAGAGAGGGAAAGTAGCAGCATCTGTAAACACCAGAACAACGTTGCACATCTAAAGTTCAAATTAATTGAACTTTTGAGGCAACCAGGCAACGGCTTTATCTCATGTGTCCATTTTTTGGAATATAGCCTAATTGTCCTTTTTTTTTTTTGTCATTCTTTCAGAGGGACAGACCGCCCCCCCCAAAACAATGGGTGGGGAAGCACTGTCATATCTAATGACCATTGATGTATTAGCAGTTTATTTATTACTGTCAGTTTATTTACTTCATGTGACCATAGGTAGCCCAAAGGTGGAACTGTAATGGCATCAGGAGTTTCCACTGTGGTTCAAGGCTGAGAAAGGCTTTTCTGTTGGACTCCACAATTATTCTCTAGCATTAAATGTCTTCTCTGTTTCTCTGGGTCAGACTCTCTAACAGCCCTCTGGTGTATGAGCTCTGCCCTTCAGCTGAATCACTCTGTTATTCTTTAATAAATATCACAAAGACACCTGTTTGTAGCAAGTTTTTTTTATTTGTGAATTTCTTCAGACATTGTCGGTTCCGCTGTCAGTATTGGTCATCATTTAGGACACAAACAGTTGTGGAAGATGGACGTCTATTTCAGTCCATATTTATCCCAACACAGACAAAATAAAACTGTAAAATGTTACCTTACCAAGAGTGACAACAAATATGGAGGCCTAGTGTTCTTAAAAAGAAATTTTTCTCAAAAAAACAGTCACAAGCTGGTGATTCTTTTTAGGTTTAGGCTATTTAGATAGAATTTTTCACAAAATCAAAGCCTAATCTCGTCTCCTAGCAAAGCAGGATGTTTAACTGTATACTCACTTTTCCAATGCCTTTTCAGTGACGTTTTGCTAGAAGAATGAGTACAGCCTCAGAGTACAATACTGCCAAATGTCTGAACCATTCAATTCAAATGATTTATTTGCCATTGTCTTACACTAAACTAATGAAGAGTCGCACGTAGCACAGCCGAACATGTTATATAAACCAAAAAATGCAGTCCTAAGCTTGAACATGTGACTGGGTGTCTGGGCTGAATTAAAGAAGAAAAATGGAGTTGAAGATGAAGTTGAGTTAAAAAACAAACAATTAAGTGTTAAGTCGTCAGAAGTCTGATCTAAACTGAAGAAAACAGTTTATCGTTGCTGCTTTGCCATAAGTCGTTTGTAAGTTTTTTTGTTTTTTTTTAAAGGGTTTTAAACTCATTGAAAGGAAGTTGTAAGATGAGAGAGACACCTTTTTAACTTTCAGCTAAAACCAAATGTATCTTAAAGAATGGCAAGACTGTTTTTTTTTTTTTTTTTTTTTTTTTTCTCCACAGCTTTTCTATTACAATTTGCTGGACGGGTTTATTGTTCATCTGTTTGCAGCAATAATCTGCTCTGCCCACAGATCTCCACCCTGATCTTTAGTAACGATGGTTAGAATATTTCCTGCTCTTCCTTCAGCTCTGAAAGACTATACTCTTCAATAATATTCACAGTTCAACAGCAGGAAACATTTTCTCCTGACTTCAGGTCCTATTGAGCCGCGACTGGTTTCCTCTGTAGTTTTAGTAACTAACTGAACAGAAACGGTAATCTGTCGCATCTGATTTCTTTCTTTTTGTATAAAAAAGGACAAAGTGTGAAATCCAACATTTCCACATTTAGAGAAAAGACTGACATGTATATACAGTCACTAACACCTTGTTGGCTTCACTGGACTATAACTAGTGTCTTTACTGGACCTGTGTGGACCTGGATCTAGTCTCAGAGTCCTGTTTCTATGTTTTAAAGTCTTGTGTCTCCTGCCAGCTGAAAGCTTCCTGCAGCATCTGTCCAATAATCTGTCTAATAAATATTCAGCAGGTCTCAGATGAAGCTTTTCCTTCATGGTTGTGATGATGATGTTGGAACCAACAACTCGTCCTGTTTCACATCAACACACTCGGAGCTGGATGGAAAACCCAGAGTTAACAGAGCCAGTCCATAAGCAGCTTCATGATACTGGTTATGCTGGACGGCCATTGTTAGACTCAGTGAGACCAGATCAACCAGAGAGACCCAGACTCAGTTAAACCTGCTTCAGGATTCAGGCCCCAGATGTGAGGGAGCAATAAAGATGGAGAGAAATGTTGCAGATCAGACCTGTGGTTTGTTTGTAAAGTGTGACAGCAGACTGAGATTAGAGAATGAAGAAGACAGACATTTGGAGCTCAGCTCTCCTGAAGGAGCCGAGATGAAGCTGGAACAACAAGAGGAAGAAGAGAGAAGTCTTTTGGCTGAAGAAGAGGAAGCAGACAGAGGGACAGAGTATTTAGGATTCATTTCTGATTTGGATTCCACACATGGAATCATTTTCATTTGCTGAATCATCATGAAGACGTTCAGAGCCTCTGCTGCTGCTGTTATTGCCTTTTACACTTCTGGAGGAATATTAATATTAGAATTTACACTTTTACTGTCCGTCAGATCGGCCGACCAATCAACAAGCAGCCTGTTTCTGCCCCGTAACAGACGTCCTCATAGGATCCAGCTGGGGCTCCTCTCTGCTCCACCTGTGAAAGTGAGGGGAACATCCTGGATGATGGAGGAAGCAGAATGACCCAGAGACAACATGCTGCCTGTGAGGTCAACAGGAATCAATAGTGAGTGTGTAGACTGTGTGTGAGAGTCAGTAGGAGGAGTCAGAGTGAAGAGGAAGCTGACAAAGTGTCCTCCTGTCTTCATCTGTCCTCCATCAGCTGCTTCACCTCCATTTTCTCTCTGATCCAGAGTCAGATCGGATCAATGATCAAAGATCAAACAGATTGATCGGCCATCAGAGGAGTTGGATCAGTGGAGCTGCTTCTGTTCCTGCTTCTCTCTGCAGAGGAGACAGAGGACAGTCAGACAGAAACAAACACAGAGACTCTGACCTCAGTCTGCATACTGACCTTTGACCCTGAGATCAACTGTTTTCACTCTCATGATGCGCCGGTCGATACCGTGCCAGTAGATGCTGCTGATGCGCCGGTCGATGGTGCACCAGTATCGTCCTCCGTCTCTGTCTGTGGGGTATTTCAGGGTCAGACTGAGGTCTCCAGTTCTCAGCAGGTCTTCCTTCATCTCTGTTCGGCCTCTGTAAGCCCAGTCCTGTTGGTCAAGCTGGTCAGAGCCGTTCTTATATACGTGGACCTTCTTGTTGTAACTGTCCCTCCACTCCACTGTGCCGTCTTCAGGCAGATAAACTGTGGTTTTGCAGGGCAGCAGGACAGACTCCACCCCTGAATCCACCTCCACCTTGTAGACTACGAGGACTACAAAGCACAACATCAGCTGTACAGACAGCAGCAGGAACTCTGAAATATGTCCCATTGTTCCATCTAACAGAGACAGTGTTGTCTTTGGTGTCTCTACAATCAACAGCACAACTGACTGTTTATTAAATCACTGAGTATTATTGTCAGATGGACTCAATCAAATCTTTATTAAAGTTAGAATCTGTTCAGCAGTGGTGGAAAGTAAAGAAGTACAAATTAATACAAGATTACTGAATGAAAAAAATAAAAATTTTAATTAAAACATGGGAACGAGGTAGTAAAGCATCCCGCGTTTAAATTACCTCGTGGCCACGAGTTAAGAGCATATAAAAAGCGTCAGCACAATGGAGCCACATTTCTCCCTAAAGCAGAGACTGCAGAGAGCTGCTCCAGCTGCCACCGGCCTAAAGCACTCCTTGGGTAACAGCTATGGATAGAGAGTATTTGATTAACTTTAATTTTACTTTAGGAGTGAGTTATCCTATGGCAATGGCAGCGGAAAGAGAGGAAAGAGAGCAGGATCAGAGTTATGTTGGCCCAGCTTGGACATAAAGCCGCTCCTTAACCTCTGGACAAAATGGGACTAAGGCTGGCCAAGAAATGAAAATCAGAGACTGCTGTGCCCAAATCTTTACAGAGACCTGCTTATCAACATCCTGGATCAAGCAGTCCATGCATCTTTTCCGAGCTGGCAGTGCGCCTGGACTTTCTATGTGAGGAAGATAACCACGTTATCTTGTTGCTGCTGTTTACGTTCACCTAAAATCAGTGGGAGGCAACAAAAACAGCTATTTCTCTAGTTCACTCTCCCCCCCCCCTTCTCTCTCTCTCTCACGCTACTACAATGGGTGGGAAAGGTATTAGGTCTGACAGTTATATTGAAAGGAAACAGGCTGACTATCAACATCGCTGATGTTTGGTGCTAAAAGGCTGTCAATAGACACTGTTTCCCAAACAGACTTTTTATGATGGTGGTGTTTTCATCTTGTTACTGCGGTTTACATTCACCAAAGAGCAAATAAAAATAAACTGGGGACATCTGTTGCCTATGTATAGACCTATATAAATTACTGTAGATTACTTTTATTTTAAATGTTACCTTATTTACAGTACATTTAATCATCTGCTAAGTTCTGTGTGTAGGCTAGCATTAAACAGAGCATTCACAATGATCACTTAAAATCAGCAGGGGAGGTGTTTAGTCTCCCCCCCCCCCCCCCCTACATGGGTGGAAAAGGAATTAATGACAGTTATATTGAAAAGCAAGCAGGCTAAGACAGTGAACCATTATGAGTTAGTTAGCTTTTGATCCCTGCTCCGTTTCAGCACTCCGGACAAAGGGGCACAAGGTAATTAAAACGTGGGAAGGAGGTAGTATCTAATTTCCATTAGATACCATGTTTTAATTACCTTGTAGCCATTAAGTACTACCTCATTTTCGTAAGAATACAATTTTTTTCATTCAGTGATCATTTTAGGGTTATGCAACTTTCACTTTGCTACATTTCTAAGCCAAGTGACGACATTTCACTCAGTTACATTCTGCACGAGATCTCATTACATCATTATTAGCATGAAAAGAAAGAAAAGCATGCAGCGCACACGAGTCGAGCAACATTGAAAAACAAATGTAAAACTTTCCTGTCCAAGGTGAAAGTGAGTATTTATGTGTACCCTGTAACCTGGAAAAGATAAACGTGTTGTGCTTCTAAATGCGCTCATGCACAAATGAAACTTGCACATTCCAGCATGAAACATCTGTGGGACCAGATGATGTGATAGCACTCCTCATAGGCGCACATCATTTTGAAATAGTTATTATTATTAGATAAGACAGTCATCTTTCTCTCAGTTAAGGTTAAGTTACAACTCTGGACTAATACAAGAGAGAAAGCAATGAATTGACATTGAATATGTCAATGTTGATAAAACAGGGCAATATGGATGCACATCTTAGTAAATAATAAGCATCACATATTTGGCCAAATCAGCTGATAACATTAATTTATAGAAAATATCTATAATTTAGAGTGGCAATGCTTAAGTTCGTCAGTAACGTAGATGTGTCATCAGCCAGTACGATCACAATAAATCCACATCCAGCCTCAGCCTGTACGCGCACAGCCAGAGATGAACAGCCAGCATCTGATACAAGCAGCTCAGACCCTGATGGAACAGTTGCTGCTCCACCACATTACCCAGCAGATTGGCCCCCAGTCTTTTCAGCCAAGAGGTTTCTATTCAGGCTTATTGAAGGGGGAGGATTGTAAGTGAGAGCATTGTGGTGTCAGGTGTAAGTGTGCAGCACACCTGCTCTGTTTTTGCATTGTGAGTCGCAGCCCGTTTGTGACCGAGTGGTAACGTAGCTGGTAGAGTTTTGCAATATAAACATCTAAAAACTGAAGCCAACCTTCCTCTGTTTGGGACTGTAAGCTGATAAAGTGCATCAGTGATGCTGAATGCACAAAAACTCACAAAACACCCTGGACCAGCTAACCAACTCCTCTCACCGGGCCCTGCTGTTCACAGACTAAGGAGTGCCCTGTAAAGAGCTACAGACATGTTTGATGAAGAACAGATAGTGATTGATCCTCCACAATCAGCCATGTTTCACACACATTAGCACAGAAACAATAAAAAACTAATGTGCCTGCTCTGAGCAGCAGTCGACCAGATGACTGAGCACAACACTTACTAAAGCTGTCAAGCCTGCAGCGTTTAGCCTGCTGTTTAATACCACAGAAGAAAAAATGTTCCCTCTCTGTCCAAATAAATGCAGTGAACCACACTTATGTTGGAGAGCTACAGCAGATGTTTTTAACTCTCAATTCTTAGTTTCTAGAAGAAGAGGCAATCAGTCTCAGCAGTCACAAAGCGATAAGGGTAAAGATGATAACCATTGGCATGATGGGATGTGTGGTAGTGACATACCTGACATGAAGTAGCGCAGAAGATCTTTCAAAAAAGTCCTAGCAATGAAACCTCCGCAAACCAGGAGTAAAAGGGCAAACAGAAGACCCACGATAGCCAGGAAAACTGTGGCCAAAGATGAAAATCGGTTATTTGGGAACCAGAAACAAAAAGAACATGACCTCTGACCTCCATCATATGTACAATATGTAATAACGTAATACATACTGGCACTTTTCCATTGCTGGTACCAGCTCAACTCACCCCGACTCACTTTTGACCCACTGTCCTCTGTTTTCCATGCAGATAGTATGCCTCGATGTAGCTCGTTGTCGTAATAAACACCACACGAAACTGCTGCAACATAATGTTCAACGCGACACGCACAAGTAAACCACACACACCGGCTGTCTCTTGATTTAAGTTAAAACGCTTTAACAGTACTCAGAATCTAAAGACAGATAAGCTCACAAGAATCTTACAGCTGTGTTTTCCTCTGTCGTTGCTGGAGTCTCTGCTGCGTTGGCTGCAGTGGTCTAAGTGACTGTGGGACCAGAGCACTCAGCTCGCTTGGAACCTCGACAGAGGTGATACGATAAAAAGTACCATTTGGCAGGTACAGGTACAACTTTTCTCCGATGGAAAACCCAAAAAGACGAGGAGAGTGTTGTAGGATATTCGAGCTGGTACCATGCAGTGGAAAGGCGCCATGTGACACATATTAGCAAATCAGTGTATAGCAAGGGAGACAGACAGGTCTTGGTTGCTACGTCTCCTGCATGAACTCAGAGGCTGAGTAAGGATAGAAAAATGTGTTATTGCCAAAATACGAGGTACAGGAACTAATGGTTTCTGTCACGTCTAGAGTGGCTCAAAACATCGGCCAATACAGTTTGGGGCCAGGCGGCCCACCACAATCGGTCAGACATTCCCTCACCAATACATCATCCTTGCAGTCCTCTTAAATATGTATACCTACTGTAATATTCCTCCAAACCGCTATGAAGCTGAAGTGCTATGTGAAGTGCTATGTGAAGTGGACCAGTGTACTCATTGCACTAATTTACTGACTCCCTGGTGATCAGAATTGGTCATGGAGTCACAACTCATACTCAAGTACAAGTAAAAGTAATTTTCAACGGTAAGAAAATGCTGCTAGAAGACACAGTATCATATCAAATTATTATTAGGTCCAGAATTGTTAAAATTCCCTGTCAAAGCAGTTTATTCAAGTATTGCATGCAGCAGATGAGAGTAAACACAAAACAACTTTGTTGTCTGTAAATTAAAATGGTTTTCATGTTACATAAACATTCATCCATTTTAGCACATTATGCTAAAAGGGTTGTTTATTAGGCCTATTTTGTACAGTCATAACTTTATCAAGGGAGCCCCTATTCTGAGTGGCCAGTCTAAGGCACACCTGTGCGATATCCATGCTGTCTGATCAGCATCTTGATATGCCACACCTGTGAGGTGGATAGATTATCTGTGCAAAGGAGAAGTGCTCACTAATACAGATTGTGACAGATTTGTGAACAATATTTGAGAGAAATAGGCCTTTTGTGTACATAGAGAAAGTCTTAGATCTTTGAGTTCAGCTCATGATGAATGGGGGCAAAAACAAAAGTGTTGGGTTTATAATTATGTTCAGTGTAACTTGATCATGATACATAGGGACCTAGGTTGGCAGAGTGGGCTTAGCCAACGTGTTGCTGACATCACCTAGTCAGCCATAAGGACAGTTGGCTATGCAACTTTAGCTACAAAAACAATGTCACATAGCTTATTGCTACGCTATTTAACATTGACTAACAGAAAGATGACCAGAATTAAGTGACGGTCTCACTTATCATCTGCCTTAATTAAAGTACTCATAATCATCATCATTATGGCACGGCACACACCCTACCTTCCTGCTCCTTCCCTACAGGTCCCTATTCAGCTATGATTTCCACGTCACCTCCACTCTCCTCCTGCTCACTATGTCCCTCTGCTTCCCTGTCATATGTCTCCTCCTCTGCCTGGCAGTGGCCACGGCAATCCTTTCCTCCTTCAAGTGACTGTGGCTGCACATTGTCAAGTCCTGCAGCTGATGTTGAAGCTACAGCCCGGTAGCAAACACATCATTTATTTTGGCACATTTTTGAACCCGGGCGTTTGACACAAGAAACAGAGGGCCAGTTTCAGTATAGACTTGAAACCAGTGGGCCGCTGCCTGTCCCTGCTTTATGGGCCATTCATTGGCACATTTTCTTTATTTTCAATAATTAACTTCTAGAACAGAACTTGGAAGTTTGTCTTCAGCTCTCTGCAGCAGTTGTTTTTAACTCTCAACTCTTTTGGTTTCTGGAAGAAGTTAGCAAACTCAGCAATCAAAGAGCGACAAAGGTAAAGATGCTAACCATTGGCTTGATGGGTAATGTAGTAGTAGTGACATACCTGACAGGTTCCCATACTCGAGATTTTCAGAAAGGTGCAGACCTCCAACACCAAGTACCAGGAGATACAGGAGAGCCGAAAGAACCAGATGAACCAGGAGAACTTTGCACCAGTATGGAAAATGTTCTGTAGGAACCAGAAACATAAAGAACATGACCTCTGACCTTTAACCTGTATCTTCAGCACTGACCTCTGCAGCAGTTGTTTTTAACTCTTAGTTTCTGAAAGAAGTGAACGGCAGTCTGCCTAAGCAGGCGAGCAGCTTCAAGGGTAAGAATGATAACCATTTACATGATAGGAAGTATTGTAGTTGTTACATACCTGACATGAAATAGTGCCAATAATTTATGACAAGCGTTCTGGCAACAAAAAGACCACCAACCAGGGGAACCCCGGAAAACAGGTACCAGGAAATAAGTTGTCCTGTGGGAAACAGAAAATATACATGAACATAAAGATGATGACGTTTAACCTCAGATCTTTACCTTTACCTGGTAGACTGAGAGGACAACAAAGCACAACATCAGCTGTACAGACAGCAGCAGGGACTCTGAAATATGTCCCATTGTTCCATCTAACAGAGACAGTGTTGTCTTTGGTGTCTCTACAATCAACAGCACAACTGACTGTTTATTAAAGACCCAGTTTGTTATATTTCTGAGGATCTATTGACAGAAATGCAATTCAATATCCATAACTATGTTTTCAGTGGTATATAAAGACCTTACATAATGAACTGTTATGTTTTTATTACCTCAGAAACCTGTCATTTCTATCTCCATACACCGCGGGTCCCCTTACATGTATATGAAGGTATTTTTGTGTCTTTTTAATGCAAGCAACAAAAAAACCCGTATTATATCATATTTATCGCACTGCAATCAAAAATCATGTTTGTAATGAAAAAATAAACAGGCCTTCTTTGTGTCAAAAAGTTTTCCTTGTGAGTCAGAACGTTTTGCAAGTTAATAAATTTTGCAGTTTTGCAAGTTGAAAAGTTTTTCGAGTCAAAAACGGTCTAAATAAGAGATTCTCCTTTTTTAGAATGATATGTATAACAGTTAGCTAACGTTAGCTTGGCATGAAGCTTGACTGGCAGTGCATTTGTTCACTCAGACATGACTAGCTAGGCTAAGGTTAGCGACTCATGTTTAACACATTGTACTATGATATCCGGCAAAACTAGTTTTCTGTGACTGCGGTAGTTTATGGTCACACAGCATAAACTAGACTTTAGACCACTGATATGACATTGAAAATATAGACGTTATCTAGATATTTTGAGGTGTTGCTGCCAGAGCGCTACAGGATATAAAAGTCCCACCTTCCATTGTGGCTGGCTCTCTCCCTGACAGCACCTTACTGCTTTGCTGAACCATTGTTTTTATTTTTACTCCACAAAACCTTATCCCACAGTGTATGAACACTACTTATTTAACACTGGCTTCCTATCCATAGGTTCCTGTCACTAACACATTATTTCATTTACTGAAGTGTAATAACTGTACATTATTTCAAGTCATACAAAACAACTTTAACGTTTGTAACCTTTTTAATGATGTTTTCATGAATGCAGGATATGATTTTAATTTATTTAACAGTTTTTTATGTAGTGTTAATCATATGTTAAATAAAATCAGGTAAGACTATTTGGTAACACTTTCTATGAAGATCATCGCTATAATGACTTATGCATATATTTATAACACGATATAATGCGTCCATAAGACATTATAACAGTTGTTATAATCACTTACAAACATGCATTAGCCGCTATAGCAAAGTTCATATATTATAAGGTCTTATAATTAGTTCATATGGTATTATGTCCACTTGTAATATATTATACAGGGATAGATATTTCAACACTTAAAGCAAACAAAGACATACTATCTAACTTTAAACATTACTATAAGCTATTATACCATTTTATATCAATAATTGTAAATGGTGACTAAAGTGTATTTATAACTAGGCAGAGTCGGTGGTTATAATGTGATATGGAACATGGTCGGAGATTGTTGGTGCACATTGACATAAACTGGTATTACTATTAGTTATAAAACATTAAATCAAAAGGTTGATGAACTTTGCTATAGCGCCTAATGCATGTTTGTAAGTGATTACTGTTATAATGTCTTATGGACACATTATATCGTGTTATAAATATACGAATAAGTCATTATAGCGATGACCTTCATAGAAAGTGTTACTGAACATTTTTCTAAATGGATTATGTTAATAAAATAGATTACTGTCCCACAAAATGAACATGTAAACAATTGCACATCAATAAATTTTTGCTGCGTGAAGGTGCAACTTTTTCAGCAATCTGTAAACAGAGAATAAGCATGTGTATTTCACTTTACACATAATATGCCATAATTTCCATGTAGCATATTCACATGTAGTTCATCCCTTTACCAGCACTCTTTAATGCTAACGAAAGCTACTTGAAACTATGTCTCATCATCGGTCTAAATCATGCCGTCTATGAGGCAGTGAGCTGCTGTTGAATGTATCCAATACTATATGACTGTCTACAACGAGGACCTGCAACTTTGAGATTTCATTTTAGTGATTGGGTCTGTTTTTATTATAATTATAAAGTCATGTAAGTAACGTAACAACATACCGATTCACCGCTAACACAGCCCTCTGCGTGTTTGGTTTCTACTGTGGGTAAGATCCGGTCAGCTGATTGTTTTCTTCTGTGTTTTTTGTGGTGAGGCAGTGTAGTTAACTGGGGAGCTTCAGCTGATGGCCTTCTGGTGGGCAAACTATGCAACACCCATGACATGAGTGAAGGATCTGACTCTCTGTTTCTTTTTTAATAGTCACATATCTGCTGTTATAAAATGGCTGATGCCGATTAAATGCAATTAGCTCATATTGACAGATAATATCGGCCAGCCGATAAATCGGTCGGGCTCTAATATAAACACACACTGATGTCTGAAGAACAACATCGCAACTCGGGAAATTGGGACCATCCAAGGACACGAGAATGCACTGTGACCCACTGGTTGCAATACGCAACCCTTATCACTAGATGGCAATGAAACTTTCACACTGAACCTTTAAATGACTGAGTATTATTGTCAGATGGACTCAATCAAATCTTTATTAAAGTTAGAATCTGAAGGTTTTCATTAAATGTCTGTTCAGTCACTATCTATCGTCTAATGAGGTAACACAGTGCTGACTGAGCCTGTGGCCCACTGATCAAAGTACTGCAGTATTTACATATCTGCAGTATTACCAAGTGAAAAACTGCAATATTAAGTTGCAGCTAATGCAAAGTAAACATTTCCTGCTGCTGCAGCTTCACATTAAAAGCATCTAACTGGGGAAACACCAGTTGACTTTTACTTTTTATTGTAGTCACAGGAAATGCTTTTTGTCAGTAAGATTAGCACTGACCGTTATCATTCATTCATTCAACAACGTGTCTACAAAACAAGACAACGGCCATTTTAACATTTTCTGCCAGCGGCTCAGTTTGAAATGTTGCAGGGAGTGATGGAAGAGTCAGGAGCAGCCACAGTGAGCTTTTGTGTTGCGGGAGCGGGTGTGACGCGGTTCTGTCCCTCCCTGCTCCCCAGACTCCATCAGTAGTGGTTTCAGAAAGTCACTGTGAATAATAAACTCATCATTCTGTTTCAAGTGTGCCGTATGTGGATTTAACCAACGTGGTCCATGTCTTGTAACTTAACACCAGATAGCATCTCTCTGTGTTTCTCTGCAAAATGCTGAAATTGGTCGCTAAAAACAACCTAGGCTGCTGTTATTATACCTGGATGGCCCGGCCAAGTGAACTGTATCTTGAAACACTGTATTTAAAGTTAGTGCGAGCTGTAGGCCTATATTTTGTAAATATTGTACTGTAAACCTATTTTTTTGTCTTCCAACTGCATGTGTCACTTGAGTATTTTGGTCCAGTAATGATTGAGTGATCATGCCTGCCTGGATCTGAACCAAACAATGGATTTGGTGAATCATTACCCTTAGTAAGCACTCAAACCGCACTGTAAAGTGCTGTGAACATGTGTTCTGAAGAACAGTGATTCAGCCTCCACAGTCAGCCATGTTTTACACACATCAGCACAGAAACAACAAAGAACTAATGTGTCTGTTCTACAGGGTTGTTTTTAACAAAAAACTATTTTAGTTTCTGTAAGAATTAAGTGACCTCAGCTATAAAGAATGACAAGGGTAAGGAAGACAACCATTGGCATGATGGGAAGTGTAGTAGTAACATACCTAACGTGTAATAGTGACGAAAATGCACCAAAACACACCCTGCAACAAAAAGACCAACAGCCAGGAGAAGCAGGAAAGGCAGGAGAACTTTGGCCCACAATGGAAATCGTTCTGTGGGAACAGGAAACACAAAGAACATTACCTCTGACCTCTAACCTGCATCTACAGCTCTGACCTCTGACCTCTATCTACAGCACTGACCTCTGACCCAGAGCTTCACTTGTTTCTTCATCAGGATGTCTCTCTCCCTGCTGTAGACGGTGCAGGTGTAGATGTTACTGTCTCTGCCTTTGGGGTATTTCAGGGTCAGACTGAGGTCTCCAGATCTCTGTAGGTTTCTCTTCATGCCAGTTCGGCCTCTGTAAAGACTGAACTGTTCTTCAGGCTGCTCAGAGCCGTTCTTATATACGTGGACCTTCCTGTCATCTCTAGCTGTCCACTCCACTGTGACGTCTTTAGGCAGGTGAACTGTGGTTTTGCAGGGCAGCAGGACAGACTCCACCCCTGAATCCACCTCCACCTGGTAGACTGAGAGGACAACAAAGCACAACATCAGCTGTACAGACAGCAGCAGGAACTCTGAAATATGTCCCATTGTTCCATCTAACAGAGACAGTGTTGTCTTTGGTGTCTCTACAATCAACAGCACAACTGACTGTTTATTAAATCACTGAGTATTATTGTCAGATGGACTCAATCAAATCTTTATTAAAGTTAGAATCTGAAGGTTTTCATTGAAATAAATGTCTCTTCAGTCACTGTCTATCGTCTAATGAGGTAACACAGTGCTGACTGAGCCTGTGGCCCACTGATCAAAGTACTGCAGTATTTACATACAGTGGGTACGGAAAGTATTCAGACCCCTTTAAATTTTTCACTCTTTGTTTCATTGCAGCCATTTACCAAAAATCAAAAAAGTTCATTTTATTTCTCAGTAATGTACACTCAGCACCCCATCTTGACAGAAAAAAACAGAAATGTAGAAATTTTTGCAAATGTATTAAAAAAGAAAAACTGAAATATCACATGGTCATAAGTATTCAGACCCTTTGCCGTGACACTCATATTTAACTCAGGTGCTGTCTATTTCTTCTGATCATCCTTGAGATGGTTCTACACCTTCATTTGAGTCCAGCTGTGTTTGATTATACTGATTGGACTTGATTAGGAAAGCCACACACCTGTCTATATAAGACCTTACAGCTCACAGTGCATGTCAGAGCAAATGAGAATCATGAGGTCAAAGGAACTGCCTGAAGAGCTCAGAGACAGAATTGTGGCAAGGCACAGATCTGGCCAAGGTTACAAAAAAATTTCTGCTGCACTTAAGGTTCCTAAGAGCACCGTGGCCTCCATAATCCTCAAATGGAAGACGTTTGGGACGACCAGAACCCTTCCTAGAGCTGGCCGTCCGGCCAAACTGAGCTATCGGGGGAGAAGAGCCTTGGTGAGAGAGGTAAAGAAGAACCCAAAGGTCACTGTGGCTGAGCTCCAGAGATGCAGTCGGGAGAGGGGAGAAAGTTGTAGTAAGTCAACCATCACTGCAGCAATCCACCAGTCGGGGCTTTATGGCAGAGTGGCCCGACGGAAGCCTCTCCTCAGTGCAAGACACATGAAAGCCCGCATGGAGTTTGCTAAAAAACACCTGAAGGACTCCAAGATGGTGATAAATAAGATCCTCTGGTCTGATGAGACCAAGATAGAACTTTTTGGCCTTAATTCTAAGCGGTATGTGTGGAGAAAACCAGGCACTGCTCATCACCTGTCCAATACAGTCTCAACAGTGAAGCATGGTGGTGGCAGCATCATGCTGTGGGGGGGTTTTTCAGCTGCAGGGACAGGACGACCGGTTGCAATCGAGGGAAAGATGAATGCGGCCAAGTACAGAGATATCCTGGACGAAAACCTTTTCCAGAGTGCTCTGGACCTCAGACTGGGCCGAAGGTTTACCTTCCAACAAGACAATGACCCTAAGAACACCGCTAAAATAACGAAGGAGTGGCTTCACAATAACTCCGTGGCTGTTCTTGAATGGCCCAGCCAGAGCCCTGACTTAAACCCAATTGAGCATCTCTGGAGAGACCTGAAAATGGCTGTCCACCAACGTTTACCATCCAACCTGACAGAACTGGAGAGGATCTGCAAGGAGGAATGGCAGAGGATACCCAAATCCAGATGTGAAAAACTTGTTGCATCTGTCCCAAAACGACTCATGGCTGTATTAGATCAAAAGGGTGCTTCTACTAAATACTGAGCAAAGGGTCTGAATACTTATGACCATGTGATATTTCAGTTTTTCTTTTTTAATAAATTTGCAAAAATTTCTACATTTCTGTTTTTTTCTGTCAAGATGGGGTGCTGAGTGTACATTACTGAGAAATAAAATGAACTTTTTTGATTTTTGGAAAATGGCTGCAATGAAACAAAGAGTGAAAAATTTAAAGGGGTCTGAATACTTTCCGTACCCACTGTATCTGCAGTATTACCAAGTGAAAAACTGTAGTATTAGGTTGCTGCTAATGCAAAGTGAAGATTTCCTGCTGCTGCAGCTTCACATTAAAAGCATTTAACTGGTGAAACACCAGTTGATTTTAATTATGAAGGACTTACAGGAAATGCTGAGTGTGTGTGAATAAGATTAGCACTGACCGCTATCGTTCATCAAAAATGTGTCTACAAAACCGAACAACGGCCATTCAGACATTTTCTGCCAGCGGCTCATTTTGAAATGTTGCAGGGAATAATGGAATAAGGACCAGCTACAGTGAGCTGTTGGATGAAGATCTGCAGGCGACAGGCTGCACACGGAGCTAACCAGCTCCTCTCACTGGGCCCTGCTGTTCACAGACTAAAGAAATCTACAAAAAAGAGAAGCTGCTGAAATTTTACTGAGAATCCACAAAAAGCTGCTCAGAGACAAACCAGAGCTCATGACAGAAATGCAGCATTTACTTCTACACAGTCCCCCACTGGGAGGCATCAGCAGCTGGTATTAGTGACTGATTCATTCTCAGGTTGTTCCTGAATGGTTCCTCACTTGTTCCATGGCAACTACCCAGAGCACCCTGTAAAGTGCTGCATCACCTGGAGATCAGAGTGTCATTATATGTTCTTGACCACTGGGTGAAATGTTTAACCTACCTGTAACATTTTGTTTTTCAAGTTATAAAGTTTAAGCTGAACAAACACTTTTTAGGAGAGAAAAATAAGAAGAAAGTGTCACGGGATCCAAATAAAACTTCAATTCATTATGATCTGTATAGAGCAGCTCTCTAATCTGAACGCCACCATTGTAAGCAACTTTGATTTGAACCCTGGAACTTCAGATCCTCAGAGAAGGTGACTTACTGACTGAGCTACTGGTAAGAGGCTCTTTTGACACACCTTTTCACAAGTTGAGATGGTGATATCACATGTGCCAGACCCAGATAGTTTAAAGATAAAGATAGTAAAAAAAAATTCACACATCATTCTGCTTGTTTTTGGTGTGTTAATTATTTTATATTTGCCTTGTTGTTGAAATGTGCTACACAAATAAACTTGCCTTTACCCTGACTTCTGAAAACGTTTAATATTCATCACAACAACCTTCTTTAGAAGGAAAATAGTAATATAATATTCAAACCTTTGTTTGTTTCAACTGGAACATGTTTATCTACAAAACTGACCTCTGACCTGTATCTCCAGCACTGACCTTTGACCTTGAGCAGGACTTGTTTCTCCATCAGGATGTCTCCCTCCCCTCTGTAGACGGTGCAGGTGTAGGTGTTACTGTCTCTGTCTGTGGGATATTTCAGGGTCAGACTGAGGTCTCCAGGTCTCTGCAGGTTTCTCTTCATCTCTGTTCGGTCTCTGTAAAACCCGTCCTGTTCTTCAGGCTGGTCAGAGCCGTTCTTATATACGTGGACCTTCCAGTTGACTTTGTTCCTCCACTCCACTGTGACGTCTTCAGGCAGGTGAGCTGTGGTTTTGCAGGGCAGCAGGACAGACTCCACCCCTGAATCCACCTCCACCTTGTAGACTGAGAGGACTACAAAGCACAACATCAGCTGTACAGACAGCAGCAGGAACTCTGAAATATGTCCCATTGTTCCATCTAACAGAGACAGTGTTGTCTAAATCAAATCTATATTTGATGTGACTACCCTTTACCTTCAAAACAGTATTGATTCTTCTAGGTAAACTTGCACAAAGTCAGGGATATTGTAAGCATATCACCAGGTTTATGATTAATCAATTATACCAAACAGGTGCTAATGATCACCAACTCAACATGCAGGTTACAACAATCATTAACTGAATCAGAGACATTTAGCATGAGCCTAAATGCAGATAAATTTAAATATAGCGTGCAATATTTCAGTTCATCGATGTAGAAGGAACTAGAAGGAAAAGTTGATGTTTTTACAATAATGCAATTACTTGTTT
Organism: Micropterus salmoides; assembly: GCF_014851395.1. Lineage (NCBI taxonomy): Eukaryota > Metazoa > Chordata > Actinopteri > Centrarchiformes > Centrarchidae > Micropterus > Micropterus salmoides. The sequence continues at coordinate 52,717,226 of NW_024041150.1, forward strand.
GATTTATCAAAAAATTTACCCATAAAACATGTGTGGATAATTTAGAATGCAAAAATATTATTCATATTACATGTTATATTTGACTGCTATGATTGTCTTTTAACTAAATGCACCTTTAATTAGCAAGAAAGTTTTGGGGAGTAATCTTAGGGAACAGTCAGGCAAGCAGAGAGTATCTAAGTTAATGGAGACATTTTTACAGAGTGGTCCTTTGGGTTTATTGCTGTTGATATGGATGAGGGGAATAGTTACAGTGTCAAGCTAAGGCTTCATTCAATGGAAACTTAGACAGCAGGTAGCAGGAATACAACTGGGTGAGGAACAGCCAAACTCAGCTAACAAGGTGAGTTGTTAGAAAGACAGAGGCTGTATTCAGAACCGCCTGCTATATACTACTGTAGTATGAAACTGTTAAATTGATTTATTTTACAGTATGCTAGGCCAGGCTTAGCCAGTTTTTCCGGTTTTTAAATCTTATGTAAGGACAACAAGGCTGCAGCCGATCTGTAGCAAGTGTTTGCTTTGGTATATTGGTGCATAAATAAGAATTCTATAAAATAAAAGTTAATAAAAAGCAAGTACTGTAACGCAACTGTAACATTACACGAATGATAATAATAAACCCACAAGAGTCCCCTTTTAAGCTTCTGCTATTATTTATTTTTTTATCAAACTGCTTCTAAGTTACACAAGCCTGTCCATCATGAGCCAGATGTCTCTTGATTTAAGAAAAACGTTACATCACATTACTCAGAATGTTAAGACAGAATAACAGCGGTACAAACATTTAAACTGTCTCGCAGAGACCCGCTGTTGCTGGACTCGGCTGCTGCGTCGGCTTGTTAGATAACCCCACAGGCAGGGTCATTAGCTTTCCCCGCTGCACTTAGAAAGCTTCTCAACTCCGAAACCGTTCGAGCACATTTTCGATTCCACAACAATTTTTGTAAAACTGCGGATATTTGAAATCTACACAGTTGATTTCTCACCTCAAAACTTGGTAGAAGTGGATTTAGTGATTGGTTATTTTTGGCATACTGCAGATTTTGCTTTTGTTTGCATACTGCATAATACATACTACATTAAGGCCAAATCAGTACGTACTACTAGTATTACAGTCACAGATTTTGACAGTAAAGAACACTTCCTGCTGCTGCACGAGTTGACTAAATTTTCATCCCTTCATAGTGACGAGAAGCTGGTGAGATTTTACTGAGAATCCACAAAAAGCTGCTGAAAGACAAACCAGAGGTCAGGACAGAAACACAGCATTTACTTCTACACAGTCCTCTACTGAGAGTCATCAGCAGCTGGTATTAGTGACTGATTCATTCTCAGGTTGTTCCTGATTGGTTCCTCACTCCTTCCCTGGTAACTACTCAGAGCACCCTGTAAAGTGCACATAGTGGTTTCTCAGCCACTTTCGACCAGATGACTGAACATTTACTAAAGCTGCTGCTCATGACTGTCAGGACTGCAGCGTTTAGCCTGCTGTTTAAAACCACAGAATAAGAAATGTTACCTCTGTCTAGATAAATGCAGTAAACCACACAACATGCTGTTTACTAAAGTTACATTGAAGAGCTGATTTTTACTCAGAATAATTGAGTTTGAAGGAACTCTGGAATTACTTCTGGAGTTTCTCTTCAGTTTTCTGCTGCAGTTTTTTTTCAACTCTTAACTCTTTTAGTTCATAGAAGAAGAGAGCTGCAGTTTGTCTCAGCAGTCACGGAGTGACAAGGGTAAAGATAAGTCAGTAGTAGTGACATACCTGACATGAAGTAGCGCCGGAAATGTACCATAAGACCCGCAGCAGTAACAACAACACCAACACCCAGGATACCCAAGAGAACTGTGGCCCAGGTTGGAAATTGTTCTGTGGGAACAAGAAACAAAGAACTTGACCTCTGACCTGTATCTACAGCAGGTGTTAGGTTTTCTTGCTCACCTTTGACCTTCAGCTGTATATTTCTCACTCTCCGCTGTCCTCCTATTGCTCTGGCAGTGCAGGTGTAGCTGCCGCTGTCAGAGAGCTGGAGTTTTGTCAGGTTGAGGCTGAGGTCTCCAGTTTCCAGAGCGTCAGTCATCATGGATGTTCGGCCGCTGTAAAGCTGGTTTTGGTCTTTAAGTTCATCACCTTCCTGCTGACGCTGGTGGACGGTTGGAGGATTGAGATCGTAGCGGCTCCACACCACTGTGGGGTTGTTCATCTCAAAAGTCTGAAACTCACAGGGCAGCAGGACAAACTCCTCCCCCTCATACAGCTCCACAGCTGAGGCATGCTGGAAAACTGTGAGGTCACACAGACAGAGAGGTTCAATCACAGCAGGCAGGCATGTGATAGGCCAAGGGCAAAAAAGCAGGAAAATATACTCAGACCCCCCCCGTCACCCCGATTAAACTGGCGGCGGCTCTAATATGGATGGTAAAGCAGGACCCATGACAATAATTTATTTAATGGATGTGTTGCAGTGGGAATCAAAGACAAGGGTTTAATCCACTGCTCCATCGCAACTTCTCTATAATAATTATTATTTTGTATTAATTTTTACCAAACCTCAACAGCTAACTGTGCAACATGACACATGAAATAATTGAGTCTATAACTAAATACTATAACTACTAACTTTCAAATTAGTTCAGTTGAAGTTAATTGATGATTTTTAATGAATAAGAGACAGCAGCAAAGGTCGCAGCCTGTTTAAGACCAGTGGCCTGTAGTACGAAACGAGGTAACTGGCTTATCCAGGTAACTTCAGGAGTAACTTTGTGCCGTCGGGTGTAACTTCTCAGTTAACCCGCACTACGAAAGGTGGATAGGTGTAAACCGAGGTCTGTTGCCATGGCAATTACGCCGCATCTCTAAACTGCTCCGAGCAGGTTTTGTTCGTCGTTAACTCGAGGTTACCCTGTATGTGGACTACACACATCTGTACTCAGTGTTAATGATGAGAAGCAGGATATTAATACACACCACTTCATAAAATATGTTTAGATTTCATCCTGATTTGTTCCAATTAAGTTCTGAACTCAACAGCATCACGTTCAGACAGCGAGCCCTGCAGCCTCTGGGATTTCAAAAACCTCCGCCGGTCAAAAACCTCCGCTTCCCGACGTAGGATCCTGAAGGAGGCTGTGCTCAGACGCTCCGGAGGCCGTCTCCACCCTGCACCGTCAGGTAGCCCTTCTCTCAGGTCTGTTACTGCTACTCCAACACAACACTCGGCAGCTCACACACTCCATCCTCAGTCCGCACGCAGTGTTGAAGCAGATTCTGCTCAGTCCTGCTCTGGAACCACACAACCAGCATCTCCTCGTCCTCTTTTCTCCCCAACCACACTAATAATTGGTGACTCCATAACCAGAAACCTCCGTTTCTTTAACGCTACCACTCACTGCTTCCTCGGTGCCACCATGGCTGACATTTTAAAAGAACTCCAGGACCTGATGCCGTCGCTCCCGTCCTCCATCACAAGAGTGATAGTCCATGTCGGAACAAATGACACAGCTCTTCGGCAGTCTGAGCTGACAAAATTAGATTTTAACCGTCTTTTTAACTTTTTAAAGCAGTGTGGAAAGTCAGTTTTTATCTCTGGTCCCATTCCCACAGTTGGTCGCGGTGCTGGCCGCTTCAGTAGACTCCTTGGCCTCCACGACTGGCTCCAGTCCGCCTGCAGGGCTCATCGTATGTGTTATGTGGATAATTTTAATATTTTCTGACAAAGAATGTCTCTTTTTAAGACAGACGGACTTCACCCAAACAAACGGGGCTCAGAAATGTTAGCTGCGCACATACAGCATGTGGTGCGGTCCACACATGACTTACGTGAATGACTAATCATTCATGCAGCACACCTGGACTCACCACCGCTCACTGAACAGATCTCTGCCTCACCGCCACAAACAACTGTCTCCACCTGCTGGCATGTAAAGCTGTCTGCTCCCAGCGCTGTTCCAAAGACTTCTATTCCTGTCATCATTACGCATAGACCAGTAAACCGAAATGTGCACATTCCACACAGAAATAATAGTAATCTCTTAAGGATTAGGACAACTGCACCAACTCCAGCACTCAGAACAAACTCATTTAAAATGGCTCTCTTCAATGTGAGATCTCTCTCAAGTAAGACTTTTATCTTAAATGATTTTATCTTGTCTGCAAATCTAGATTTTATGTTTTTAAATCCGTTGAATCCTGGTTCCAAATGAATGACTATATCCAGCTAGCTGAACTGTGTCCGCCTCAATATGATTGTTTTAGTCAACCGAGGGTCAGTGGTCGTGGTGGTGGGCTAGTGAGCGTGTATAGGAAAAATTTTAAATGTCATCAAGTACGCTGTGATGAATTTAACTCCTTTGAAGTTCTCACTCTTAAAGTTGGAGGGCTGCAACCTATCATATTTGTTATAATTTATCGCCCCCCAAAACCTCCTGGAGGATTTTTATCAGAACTTCCTAAATTTTTATCTATTCTGGTTTTAAATTATGACAGAATTGTTCTTTGTGGTGATTTTAATATTCATGTTGATGACCCAAACAATGTTAATGCAACTGACTTTTTAAATATGGCCACTTCTTTTAACTTCAAACAACATGTCAAAGGGCAAACACATAACCGTGGTCATACACTGGACTTGGTTTTTACCCTGGGTGTCAGCATTTCCTCTGTGGAATTAGTGGACATGACCATATCTGACCACAGATGTATTGTTTTTAGCTGCGATTCGCCTGTTACTCATGCCGCCTCACCAAGCTCCGTGTGTTCTCGCATCTTTAATGAACAAAGTGTTTCAAAGTTTTGCGCATTCTTTCAGAGCCAAAGCCAACACCTGTCTGATTCCAACACCAACAATCTGGTCGATCACTTCAAACATATCTGCTTGTCGTCACTAAATATTACTGCTCCTCTAAAGGTTAGGCCTACGTCTAAAGCTAGTAAGCAACCCTGGATAAATGACAGCATTCGCAGCCTAAAAAGGGAATGCAGGAAAGCAGAGCACAGATGGAAAAAATCCAGTCTCCAAGTCCATTACCTCAGTCTGAAGGATTTATTAATTAACTACAATAACATGGTTAAGGATGCGAGAACACACTATTTTTCTGAACTCATTACTACACATAAACACAATCCCAGGTTTCTGTTTAAGACTGTGGATCAGCTGGTAAACCCAACCCCTCCTTGTGCCCAGCTGGAAGTAATGATGACTGTGAATTGTTTTTATCTTATTTTACCAATAAGGTGGTGTCAATCAGAGCCTCTATTACCCCTGCGGCCTCTTACTCAGAGGTTCCTCACCAGCAACAAGAGAGTTTTAACCAGTTTTATCCCATCGACTTGTCTGAGCTTTTAAAAACAGTATCACAAATGAGAGTGTCCTCCAGCCCACTTGATGTAATACCTACAATGTTTTTACTAAAAGTAATAGATTCTGTTGGGCCCCATTTGATCTCTGTTTTCAACAGCTCCCTATCTACTGGTTGTGTCCCTGATTATTTTAAAACGGCTTGCGTGAACCGACTTTTAAAGAAACCTGGTTTAGATCCCTCCCTCCCACATAATTTTAGACCAATTTCAAAACTGCCTTTTATTGCAAAGATTCTAGAAAGAATTGTGTCCAAACAGCTGCTCACTGTGCTGGAAAATAACAAATTATTTGATAAGTTTCAGTCTGGTTTTAGGAAGTACCACAGCACTGAGACTGCCCTGCTTAAAGTCACCAATGACCTTTTAATGTCTGCTGATGAAGGTATGTGCTCAGTCCTGGTACTCCTGGACCTTAGCGCTGCTTTTGACACCATTGATCACAACATCATGTTAGACAGACTGAGGCACTGGGTGGGGATCTCTGGTACTGCCCTAGAATGGTTTTCATCCTACCTGTCAAATAGGAAGTTTTATGTGTCTGTAAACAACTATGTCTCTTTATTCTGTCCTGTTAAATATGGTGTGCCTCAGGGGTCGGTCTTAGGACCCATTTTGTTTTCCTTGTATCTGCTTCCCCTTGGACATATTATCCATAAACATGGCATTTCTTTTCATATTTATGCTGATGACACACAAATATACTTGCCCTTCAGATCCACAGACCCTGGAATGCTGAGTTCACTTAACAACTGCCTTTGTGAAGTTAAAAAATGGATGTCAAATAATTTCCTCCAGCTGAACTCAGACAAAACAGAAATCCTGGTCATCGGGTCCCAGCAGATGGCAAATCAAATACTGCCATCTGCTGGTTCCCTAGTAAATCACATTAAGCCTGTGGCAAAGAACCTTGGTGTTTGGTTTGATAGTAATTTAAATTTCGAGCAGCACACCACAAAGCTTGTTCAATCATGTTTTTATCAACTTAGAAATATAGCTAAAATTCGATCTATGTTAACTTTTAAGGACACCGAGACCATTTTACAGGCCTTCGTCTCATCACGCCTGGATTATTGCAACAGCCTTTTCACCTGTTTAACCCAAAAATCTATTGATCGACTCCAGACTGTCCAGAACTCAGCTGCCAGGCTTTTAACCAGAACAAAGAAATATGACCACATTACTCCTATTTTAGCTTCATTACACTGGCTCCCAGTATGTTTTAGAATTGACTTTAAAATTCTATTGATCACTTTTAAAGCTCTTCATGGCCTCTCGCCTTGTTATATTTCTGACCTTTTAGTCCCATACGCACCAGCACGTACCTTGAGATCCTCGGGCAGAGGTCTGTTGTCTGTTCCAGAGTCTCGACTGAAAACTAAAGGGGACAGAGCGTTTGCTGTCAGGGCCCCGAGGCTCTGGAACAGCCTACCAAGGAAATCAGGTCGGCTGAGTCAGTGAACTCTTTTAAGTCCCTTCTTAAAACATACTTTTATAGGAGAGCCTTTCCCGATCTTATTTGACTTTATTTTATCCCTTTTATTTTATTGTATTTTACTAATTTTATATTTATCTTAAATGTGTATTTTAGTCTTTTCAATGTTTTCATGCTTTTATCTTGTGTCAGTAGTGGGATGGCTTGCCGTGAGGTCATCTGAGCCAGGCCCAGAGGCCGAACCATATGAGGGATAACATTAGTAACATTAGGGGTAACATTAATGATGGGATGTGTATAGTGTACTTTTCAGTAATACTGATCATATGTCATCATTTTACTGATTTTATTTTTATTTGAAGGTATTTTGGTCAAGATGTAATACATGCTGCTACCTTTTAATGTACAGAAATTTATTTTTGTAATGTACAAAAATTTAAGTTATTTAGTTGTCTGTGTGTGTGTTGTAAAATACTTTTTCAAAAACTGATTTTTATTATTATGCTAAAAGATATTTTTAATGCATCAATAATGCATTATTGTCATACTGAATTGTTTCATAATGCAGCTTCCCAAGATATTAATAGTGGCTCTTGGAGTATACTAGTAATAAATTACTAATATGCTGAAATGCTAATAAGAATGTTCAGGGAACACATCAAGTATAGCAAAAAAGTTTAATTTTTAAAAGTATATTTAAATGACAGTAAAATAGGTCCATTTTAACACAACTAAGTATATTAAAATATATTGCAATTATCTTAAAGTTGACTTTTAAGAATTTCAAAAATGGCACTTAACATACTTAAAGTTGTTCCAAAATAATACATTTAATATAGTATATAAGTGCATCCAAATAAAGTGCTACTTAAGTATATTTCTTTTTCACTTGGGGAGCGTAAACGAACATCCTTGTTGATACTTAGAAAGGAAGAAAACTTTACACACGTCACTCTAGATCCTTTCCATTTCACTCGGCCAGGTCCTGTACCCCCTTCCCCCTTCTTTTTTAAAATTTTTATTACAGATCTGCATGATTCATGTGCATCACATTTTCAGGTCGGAAAATCCGGAATTTCGGATTAATCTGGAAAAATCACATCCCTGAGCAGCCTCATTTCATGTCTTATTCCTCCTGGATCCTCAGGTGACCCAGAAACCAACCTGGTCCTGTCTGTGATTGGACGCTGCAGCTGATCAGCTGCTCTGAAACCACATCAGCACAGTTTAAAACCAACACCAGCTGACAAATAACAGAAGCACCTCAGCTGTCTGCCCAGAAATCTTGAAATGTTTTCACCCCCCACCCCCCATTGCCGCCTACCCAAGTTACGTCTATAAAGCAACAGTAAATTATATATATATAGCCTACATTTATTGTGATTTTTAAAATTACTACTGATAATAATTAACACTGCTAATATTAAGCTAGCAAGAAGGTCATGGGTTCGAACCTTGGTTGTTCCAGGTCTTTCTGTGTGGAGTTTGCATGTTCTCCCCGTGTCTGTGTGGGTTCTCTCTGGGTGCTCTGGCTTCCTCCCACCATCCAAAGACACGCAGGGTAGGTTAATTGGTGTCTCTGAAATTGTCCTTAGGTGGGAATGTGAGGTTGTTTGTCTATGTGTGGCCGCACCTGTGATGGACTGGCGACCTGCCCAGAGTGTACCCCGCCTTTTGCCCGATGTAAGCTGGGATTGGCTCCAGCAACCCTGTGCGCAGGATAAGCGGTTGACGATGGATGGATGGATGGAATATTAACTAGGTGGGTCCGGGGGTCCTCCCCCTGAAAATTTGGGGCTTTGAACACTTAATTTCCTGCATTCTGGTGAACAATTAAAAAAATATATATATATAGTGTAATATAATGCCGTAAGGCTGTCAGGCATTCTGTTCTGCTGTCAGATATGTTTCTCCTGTAGATCAACTTTTCTCATTTAATTTAATCCCAGCTGAGTCTGCATACATGCAGGCATGCCTGAAGTAACCTTAAGTCTTTCTAAATGTGCATGTGGCACCTTTTCACTTTCACTGATAAATTAGCTGAATTCATTTGAATTCTGTTAAAAAGTATTTATTGAAGCAATATTCAATAGGGGGGTCTGGGGCTCCTGTTAACTGTTAACCGTTTGTGTTAATACATTGACTAGACACTGACCAACAACATTTATATTTAAAAGTATTGATAACAATTTTGCTCGGGAAAATTAAGTCGCGGACAAGCCCTGAAGCTGTGAGCAATGCGCGCTCTCTCTCTCCTCTCGTGCTCTCTCTAAATGCAGGCAGTCTGAGTACGTGGTGGGGAGGGCTCACGTTGTGTGAACTTCAAACTCTATCAATATTATTGCGAGTAGCCTCTGCTCTTTGAAGACCTGCGAGACCGGCTGTGTCATGAAGATTACTGCATATTAACATGGAAAATATTTTTGTTGCTGTTGTTGAGTTACATTTGGGGCTACAGTCAAAACATCCTGGTGACCCCATTGGTGTCTAACTTTATTGCAGTGGGGTTGACTTTGTTAGCAAAAGGCCCGTAGAGTAAACTCCTGATGGATGAGTTACAGGTTTCAGGTTTCTTCTTTCCTATGCAGTGTGTGCAGTCTGTGAACTATAGAACTGACCTCTGACCTGCACCTATGGTTTTAGTGTTTGTCGCTTACCTTTGACCTTCAGCTGTATGTTTCCCACTTTCTGTGGTCTTCCTAACCCTCTGACGGTGCAGGTGTAGGTGCCGCTGTCAGAGAGCTGGAGTTTTGTCAGGTTGAGGCTGAGGTCTCCAGTTTCCAGAGCGTCAGTCATCATGGATGTTCGGCCGCTGTAAAGCTCGTTTTGGTATGTAAGTTCATCACCTTCCTTCTGACGCTGGTGGACGGTTGGAGGATTGAGATCTTTGCGGCTCCACACCGCTGTGGGTTTGTCCATGTCAGGAGTGGGATACTCACAGGGCAGCAGGACAAACTCCTCCCCCTCATACAGCTCCACAGCTGAGGTATGCTGGGAAACTGTGAGGTCACACAGACAGAGAGGTTCAATCACAGCAGCCTTATTTCATGTCAGCACAGTTTAAAACCGAACACCACCTGACAAATAACAGACGCACCTCAGCTGTCGTGTTGCTGTCAATGTTTAGATGTGTTACGAGCCGGCTCGTTAAGGGAGGCAGTAACACGTAATTGGGATAGGAAAGGAGGTGAAATGTGGCAACTGGAGGAATCTGGTTAAAGTCAAGTGTTTAATTAACCAAGAGAGTGCGCTTGCACAAGGAAATACAACAAAAAGAGGCCATACAGGTGCTGACAAATAACAAATACACAAAATGAAACAAAAGAGGGTCTTGTCCAAAGACAGTACTTAGCTTTAGGCTCAAAAATACACTAATGACAAAAACGAGGTCAGCACCCATACGCTTACAAAAATACAACGGACAAAATCAAACTTGCAGTTATTCTGCAACTCAGGTGTCAAACTCTTGGTACACTTTATCACACTAGGTGACTTACAAAGGTTCTAAAAACACTGACTGAAGCCACTCAGACAGGCAACAGACAGCAATATCAAGAAATACAAAATCTAAATGTTTCACATAATACCTCTACGTGAAAGCAGGTTTTAATAAGCACAAACATTATTATTATAAATTTTAAATATGCTTCACACCTTCCTCTTTATTCTCTTCTCGCCACACTCAGACGCACAGACACACAAAAAGCCTACACCTCAGGTAAACACTCCGGCTTGCCCCGCCTCTCTCTGTCTCCCCCCCGCCCGTTTACTCCACTTTCTCCATCAGCAGTAGGATACGTTTTACAAAGTCGCCTAAAGAGACAGAACTCTTTTTTTCTGTATTTTCCCAATGCAATACGTTATCACGGCAACAGGTGAGCCGCTTGTGGGCTTTTTAATGACGCAGCCTACCGAAACAAACATCTGCACCCTGTGTGTTCAATGCTGCTTTACCTGGTCTGTGCTTGTAAAATATCTACCGCGACTTGTAACATCTGCTACCACGTTTTAACTAAGTGAAGTCTGTGTGAGTGAACACATGTACATAAGACGACCGCTTTTACCTTGTCGTTATGAAATAGACTTGTTATTACAGGGATGTTGATGTCGCAATGGATCCATCCATCCACCACTGTGTCCCTAATGATCACCAAGACTTTTTGGAAAATATTTTGTGGACTGGCAAGACAAAGTTTGAACTGTCCGTCCCAGTACATCTGGTGTAAAACTATCACAGCATTTAATAAAAACCTTCAGAGAACCTGAAAGAAATGTGAACATGGTTGGTGGTGAACGGTGGACTTATGCTTAGGACTATTCCTCTTTCGGAGAGTCACCCAGCCACCCCGGCTTCAAGCTGCTCGGGAGAAGCAGCCCTGGGGCGTCTAACAGGAGCTAACTCAGGTCAGTACACCACAGCTACTGGGGGCTGGCTAAGCACAGTAAATAATAACTGAGTTTTCATGCTTCCTGGCTGATGTTTTGGTCACTTTTGAATGCTGGCGGTGCTTTCACTCTAGTGGTAGCATGAGACGGAGTCTACAACCCACACAAGTGGCTCAGCTAGTGCAGCTCATCCAGGATGGCACATCAATGCGAGCTGTGGCAAGAAGGTTTGCTGTGTCTGTCAGCGTAGTGTCCAGAGCATGGAGACGCTACCAGGAGACAGGCCAGTACATCAGGAGACGTGGAGGAGGCCGTAGGAGGGCAACAACCCAGCAGCAGGACCGCTACCTCCGCCTTTGTGCAAGGAGGAGCAGGAGGAGCACTGCCAGAGCCCTGCAAAATGACCTCCAGCAGGCCGCAAATGTGCATGTGTCTGCTCAAACGTCAGAAACAGACTCCATGAGGGTGGTACGAGGGCCCGACGTCCACAGGTGGGGGTTGTGCTTACAGCCCAACATCGTGCAGGACATTTGGCATTTGCCAGAGAACACCCAGATTGGCAAATTCGCCCCTGGCGCCCTGTGCTCTTCACAGATGAAAGCAGGTTCACTCTGAGCACATGTGACAGACGTGACAGAGTCTGGAGACGCCGTGGAGAACATTCTGCTGCCTGCAACATCCTCCAGTGTGACCGGTTTGGCGGTGGGTCAGTAATGGTGTGGGGTGGCATTTCTTTGGGGGGCCGCACAGCCCTCCATGTGCTCGCCAGAGGTAGCCTGACTGCCATTAGGTACCGAGATGAGATCCTCAGACCCCTTGTGAGACCATATGCTGGTGCGGTTGGCCCTGGGTTCCTCCTAATGCAAGACAATGCTAGACCTCATGTGGCTGGAGTGTGTCAGCAGTTCCTGCAAGAGGAAGGCATTGATGCTATGGACCGGCCCGCCCGTTCCCCAGACCTGAATCCAATTGAGCACATCTGGGACATCATGTCTCGCTCCATCCACCAACGCCACGTTGCACCACAGACTGTCCAGGAGTTGGCGGATGCTTTAGTCCAGGTCTGGGAGGAGATCCCTCAGGAGACCATCCGCCACCTCACCAGGAGCCCAGGCGTTGTAGGGAGGTCATACAGGCACGTGGAGGCCACACATACTACTGAGCCTCATTTTGACTTGTTTTAAGGACATTACATCAAAGTTGGATCGGCCTGTAGTGTTTTCCACTTTGATTTTGAGTGTGACTCCAAATCCAGACCTCCATGGGTTGATAAATTTGATTTCCATTGATCATTTTTGTGTGATTTTGTTGTCAGCACATTCAACTATGTAAAGAAAGGAGTATTTAATGAGATTATTTCATTCATTCAGATCTAGGATGTATTATTTTAGTGTTCCCTTTATTTTTTGAGCAGTGTATATCAGCACACCTCTGGAGTAATTAGGGGTTAAGTGTCTTGCTCAGGGACACAATGGTGGATGGGTCACAGTGGGAATTGAACCTGTGTTCCTCACACTAAAGGCAGTGTCTTATCTATTGCGCCCTCGCCACCCCATTTATTGTCACTGCAGAATGACTCTATGGTGACGTCACCACTGCAGCATAAGGCAGGAATTCTGATGGCAATTGATTTAATCTCCCAGATCCACACAAAGCACACACGCCTGGCAATCTGACCTGCACACCTCAAACCGTGCGGCCCAATTAATCCGGTGTGGACTTATTTGTGTTCAAGTGCGTCCATGTTCAAGTAAGTGCTGAATAATTGTCACCCTCATAGACCCATGGTAAAAGAGTGACATCGTAATATCGTCCTGAAATTCAATTTCATGTTCAGATGTCATAACCCATTGTCTTATCGTTTCTGATTGCCAACCTCTGTGGCTTTGTGGAGATAAATGTTATCTTATTAGTTTCAATATGTTTTGTTTCACCTTTGCTAGTTAACTCAGCTGTGAGAGTAATTAGTATATGGATATTAATGGTATTTGGACGGTAATATAGACACGCCATTTAATGTCCCTGTTTCACCACTAGGTGTTGCACTTTGATTATGTTTTCTAATGTGAATGTATTTCTCTGTCTGTTTAAGACGACATACCTTACTGCTTATGGATGACTAGTGTTTTTAAGTATTATTGGGGTTTGTTTACTATGGTGGCAGTTGTAATAACCTTTCAGTAGTTCTTACTTATTACTAACGTACTTAATAAAATAGTCTTGAACTATTTGAACTACTTACTCTGTTCTGTTATGAATATTTTAATCCTGTATTGCATTCATGTACAGAATGGGGAATATTCTTTCATGCATATGACTTAAACTTTATTATTTATTTGTTGAACTTCTGCAGAACCACCTACAGGAACACAAATTCACCAAGCTATATTACAGTCTGTTTAAATGTCCTGTGCTCTGCTGTGCCTCCAATCCTTAAATAAAGTGCAGAGAATTAATACTGGTGTCCTGTCACCTGCATTCTAACCGATGTACTGGAGCGAATGGTCAACATTAGAGTCAGCCAGTACAGTCCTGCATTTTACACACAGATGAGTGAAGGAAGATTGATTCAAGTAGTGTGTGATACAGAATGAAACTGTAAGTTGCTTTATATTTATGTGAGGTAAAGGAAAGGAGATATTTTAGTTGGCTATGGAAAACACTAGTTAAGTCGTGTGAACGCCATTAAGATTACCTATTTCTATAGTATTTCAAAACGTTATCGGTCCCCACAGAATGTGGTTGTCAGTGAAAGCTAAATGTCATAGTGTCCCTGTTAATGATATTGTACTAGTATATCCTTCAATTCACTGACCATATTTTAGGAGAGAGAGACAAGTAGGTTTGGCAGGGCAGCTGATTCTGAGGTCAGTAGTGGTCTACAGGTCAAAGGAAATGTGGGGTATTTTGTTTTCTTTTAACAATATTTCATGATATTTATTCCATATTCTGACCAATTTAACTTTGTGCATTCAATGGCTGTAATAATTTAATACATATGTAGATGTTGCCTAAATATAGGCTAGGCTGTACATGAGTTTAATATCCACACATGGAAATATAATAAAATGAAAGCAATCATACATACAAAAAGTAATCATTACTCCAAAGCTTTTATTACTTCAGGTTATTAAATTCAGACTGTAGCGACTTTAAATATGTTTATTTAAAATAAGTGACAGTGCCTTTTTATTATTTTATTCTTTCTATTGTACTGCAATTTCTCATCTTTATTTAACCCACCAACTTATTAGCTGTCCTACACTGACCTCTGTTTGTCTGTTTTACTGATTTGTGCTGCACACTGTATATCACTTTATTTGAGAAAACTTTCATACTTGTGATGTCAAATCTCTTGGGTTATGCTGTATACTGTATTCAAGCAAAACTACAGAGCAAATTCACACTGATTGAACCAATCTACAGTGCAACAGCAGTGTATATCGTATTTGTATTGACAGTAGGTTATTCTAAGTAATTTTCCACATTGTTTTAGTGTTTATTTACTACTTAAATCTGCTCTCTTTCTCTTCTCTTCGCCCCACACTAACACACACACCTAGCCTGCACCAGGGGCCTGTACCACGAAGCAGGATTTGAGCTTATCCAGGTAACTTCGGGGTTAACTCTGGGTTTTCAGTACCACGAAGGTGGTTCACTTCTTACTGGGCTAGATCTCCATGGTAGTTTATGCTGAACGGCTAACCTGCTCCGAAGCAGGTAACTAAATTTTAATATGAACGTAGGCTATTTATTATAGGTTAGTAGTTAGTCTATCACAGAGACTGGTCATGTAGGCTACTGCCCACCTTTTGCGATGTGGGCGCAGGTAATGAGCTGAGTTTCAGTAGCCTAAATTTTCAGATTCAGTCTTTCAACCCTTATTTGGGCACATTTCATGGCATGAATGGATTTTAAGTTTTATTGCTTTATGAATTTCATTTTGATAATGTTAGGACCACTTTTGAGAGTGTTAAATCAAATTATTTAATTTTTGAAGTGACAAGAATTCTTTAAAGTGAGGTGGAACAACCACTTATTCAGTGCCTGAGTCTTTTAATGTGGAAAACGCAGACAAACATCCGAGCTGAAAGAATAAGGCTGATATTTTCATACAGCTGATAAGAACACATCGAATCAACACAATATTGTGTTCATTTAGGCATTCACACTGTCTGCGATTGTCTCCCTGTGTGTGTCAGATGCAGCCGTGCTACTTAGACCATGTCGTATTTCTGATATCCAGCTTCGTGGTGCCGTTTATCCCGATCGCGATTGTTAGGATTAGTTAAACCAGATAACGAAAACATATCCTGGGTATGTTGAACCGGCTTCGTGGTGCAGGCCCGAGGTCTCTCACGGCTAACACGCGAGCTTGATCCGCCTCTCTCTCCCTGTTTGTGTCTCTACTGACTTTCTCCATCAGCAGTACTTTTCATTAATTCGCCGTGTTTAATAAACTCACCCATGATTCAGTTTTCATGTGCGTCGCATGTGGATCGAAACCGAAACTAATGTTAGTAGCGACATCTGCAGTGGTGCGTTCACTGTCGCCATGTCCACTTAACTTAATATCAGATAACTTCTCTCTCTGGGTTTCTCTGCAAAATGCTAAAGTGGGTTGCCAAATATACTTTGGCAGGTGCTAATATTCCTGGCCGGCCCGCCAAAGTAAAGTAAATGTCGCTGTATTTAAAGTTAGTGAAAGCTGTAGGCCTATATTTTCTAAATATTACACCTTCAACCAATTTTATTGTGACTACTTGACTATTGTGGTCCAGTCATGATTGAGTGATCATGCCTGCAACTTCAACTACTTTAATTAAACCAAGATGGAATATAATAATAATAATAATACACCAAACGGTGGATTTGGTGACTCATTACACCCCTAGTAATTAAATAGGATTCTTTGGACCTGCAACTCATCTTAAGTTGGTATGGTACTTAAGAAAGAGAGGAATTAGATATGGTATTGCTTTATCATCATTTACATGAGCAGACAGAAAGCATTTAAGTCACAACCTACAGAATAACTCAGTCTGGCTTTGTGTCTAAAAACTAACATTACAGAAACTTTTGTTCAATAGTGGAAAAATGGAAGAAGAGAATATGTCTGTCACTTTTTACTTGTTAAAATCTTGGCTTCTTCACTGGTTGTTAACATAAATGTAGTTCTAATATTTCTACTATCGCTACTGCTACTCCTTTAAAAAGCGGGAACCTGTTTTATTTAGATGTGCTTTAGTTTCAGTTTAATTTAATGTTGTTATTTTTCAAGTTTTAGCTTTCACCTCTGTACTGCTCTGTCTTATATTCACTCCTTTTTCTGTTATTGTGAAGCACTTTATGATGTCTGCTCTTGAAAGGTGCTATATAAAGATACTTATTACCTTAAGAAAAAAGCGCCCACACTTTCTATTTTGAGTGCGTGCAGCTGCAGCAGAACTTTCCTCCATTAATCCCCGCCCTAGAGAAAAGTTAAAGAGTTTTCCCCTCTAAGTGCCATAATACTGTTGATGGACAGATGCCATAACTATATTTATAGGGGTGATGCAGCGGGCGGTTATAATTGCCACCGTGAACGGTGGCAATTATCCGTTAAGACGAAGACGCCGTCAAATGTTACGATCCTCATTTCCGGTGCCAAACAGCCGTTTTCGATTTGAGAAACACTGCCTGTCCAAATTCACACACTACAAAATAATTACACAATGTACACTGTGTAATAAATGTATGTGTACTAAAGGAAAGTATTAAGAGTTGAATCAGACTAATAAGATGAAAGAAATACAAATTAAAGACGTGACGTTGGACTGAGGTGATGATCAGATCAGAGGGAGGAAGGTTATCTTACCGTGCACGAGGATCACAAACACCACAAACATCTTCATCTTCCTGTAGAAACTCCAACAAGCACAAAGTTAATCTGCTTCTCACTAAAGGAAGTCTTCAGAAACCCAGTGAGGACATCAGTTCACAGCCAGCTGTCCCTTTCCTCCTCCTGATAATCTACTGACCTCTGAGAGAAAACTTTACTTTCGATTTGAAATGTTGAAACATTTACATAAACTCTGTGGTGGCGCAGTTAAGGAAAACAGGAAGTTATGTCATCTGGAGAGCAACAGCAACGCTGTCTGGAAATAAACGTGTTTTTAATTACAGTTCATTTAATTAAGAAATAGGGACAATGGACCCCATGCCTGAATATTTTCATATTCTTCTCCTCTCTAAACTTTTTCTGTACAGTTTGTTCATTCACTAAACTCTGCTTTGTGAGCAAACTTATTGTAAATAGCTTTTAAAGCAGATGAATATGAACGTTCATGTTGAGCTGAGGGAAAAAATCAGTGAACTTAAGCAGAGGTGGGACCACACGCTGTTTCACACAACAAATTAAATGTTCATGTAGGGCTGCTACTTATTTTGGTCAATATTAAGATCTCAATTATTTAACAGGATTACTCATTGCCTTAGGAAACATATAACTATTGAACTTTTGCAAGAGGACAACAGCAACGCAGTCTCCCCAAAGCCTAAAACCTTGGTGTTTTCTCGGGAGATGCAGTGACATAAACCAGCGGTGAGAAAACTATAAATCGCTATGATGTTAGAAGACGCAGACACAGTGGATATTTTACAAGAACCTTTTAGGGAAGGACGAGAGCCTCAACAGTAAAAGAATGAACAAAATGAGTGTCGTTGTGAAACTCTCTGCACTGTTTTGACCTGACCTTTCTTTTCTCCGTGAGATGGAGGAATTGCATGGGGTTGTTCCAGAACAACTGAACAACAGATCCCAATCCATCAAAAATCATGGAATATTCTTGACATTAAGTTAAGTAAGGCGTTTAGCTTTTCAAAAGAGTTAGGTTTAACTTTGCAGGATTATTTCCTGACATTTTGGAGTTTTTGGGGCATTTTTGATGACCTGTGCTGCAAGGTGGTGAAACACCACCAAAACTGCATTACCTGGAGACTCAGCCAGAAAGTTGTTGTATTTTTTTCTCCTAAGTACTTTAATAATCAACTGGCTACTAAGAAGTTAGCAGAAAATATGGAGGAGGTTAAAAAATCTATGAAATTTCATATCAGATGAAATAAGTAAGGTGGCTAAACGACAGATGGGCATACTGGACTTGATTGATGAAGTGCTACTATATATGTCATATAAAATGCATATGAAACAAATATAGACCCTATAATTAAACTACAAAAAAGAGCTATCAGAATAACAAATAAAGCGGGTTTCTGTGAATCTACTAACCAATTATTTATAGACTCATGCACATTGAAGTTTGTAGACATTGTGCATTCAAAAACATTGGAAGTACTTTTTTGAGTTAAAAATAGAAGCCTTCCTGTTTGTATTAAAAAACTTTTTAAATTAAGAAAAGGAAAGCATAAGATTGTGGAATGGACTTAGTGATGAGTTGAAACGTCCTAGCTTTCTGTGTAGATTCAAGAAAGCCTTAAAAAATACAGTAATTTACATTACAAACAATTTACATAAAAATTTATTTAATATTGTTATTTTTTGTTTTTCGTCTCTTCTTGTTTTTCGTATTGTTGGTAAATTTAAAATGCTGTTGCTGAAATTGTACAACAGTATGCTAACAAATGCAAACAAAAAACAAGGTTTCCACTTTGCAAATGCTGACCACTCAGTATACACCTGATTATCAGTCAGGGCCACAGTGCTGTCCAGCAGATCTTCCTTTATTGGCAGCACTTCTGCACAGTGACCTTCAGCTTTTTCTAGGTTTTCCTTATAAGTGTTTTTAGAATAATATATACATGTAAATACCATTGTATGGGAGGAACTGATCCACAGGTGAACAGCAAAACATGAAACTATAACAAAACATACAAAAATAAGTTTTACTCCAGGTAATATTGAAGGTGTTGAATGTGAACATATTCACAAGTCACAGAACGGAGTTAAGATATGGTCAGTCAGGATAAGGAGATATGTACGAATAAAACAAAAGTCATCACAACAAAACCACTTTTACACACTTCATTTCCCAAAGTACACAAACCAAGAAACCCCGTGTGGCTCAGACTTTGGCTGGCGTGATTGTAGAATGTGAACTGAACTTAATCTCTTCACATCAGTTTGCTGCACACACTTCCGTATTTTTTACTTCCCAGGCACACAGTGAGAGAGAGAGAGAGAGAGAGAGAGAGACAGAGAGAGAGAGAGACACTGGGCGAGAGTGAGCCGGGCAGAAAGTTGCCTACAGGCTCTGAGTGGTTGGAGGTATAAAAGACAACTTGTCTTCCTTCTTTCTGCATTTACCTGAGACTATACCTGCACAGGTAAGCTGATGTGGGTTCTCTCTCGCTCTCTCTCTCACTCTCTCACTCACACACACACAATCTCTGTGATTGTTCAGATTCAGTGGCTGTCAGTCAGAGAGTGTAGCACTGTGCCGTTACATAAATTGTTTTACATTTTAATTGTTAACATTTTAAGATTTTACACAAGAACATATAATTTCACAAAATATGATGCCTTGTTATAGATTTAACAGAGAGAAATATAGATGACATTCCATCAAACTAATTTTGACAGCTACTTCCGGTCCCGCCCCCAAGCCGGATATGTGTATGTAACTGATAAGAGGGGTGCGTACATCCTTCCATTGTGTGTTTTTGACTGATAATTGAAGGAGGTTTTTCATTGATTTAAAGACTTTATTAATTAATAAAACATGAACTTGAATGAATTAACCAGTAGGTCTTTATGGCAATAAATTTATCATTAAAAAAGTATAGCAGTGAGTTATAAGTAAAGGAGGAATCTCCGGGGCCAGCAAAGGATCAGTAGGAGGTTTCTTCATTGATTTGGAATCAAGTCAGTCTTTATTATTAAACAAGTGAAGAATAAATTGAAATAATGACAGTAAAGCAGTAAAATGGTATAACGGTGAGTAAAAATTAAACAGCATTATAAATTACCTTCAACAGCATGCAGCAAAATAAGAGTGAGCTCCAAAATTAAACTTTGTAAAATCTTTGCTAAAGCTTTGTCTTACAAACTAAAAAAAAAAAAAGAGGATGGGCAGAGTTAGCCGTGAGCCAATGATAAGAGACTAGGAGGGGTTACCATAGGCCAATGATGGGAGTCTGTGAAAATAAAACCAGAACATTGTCTTCAAGAAATTGCCAAGAGGGCACTTGGATCCTTGAACAGTATCTACCTACCAAATAACTTGGATGCTTGCACAAATATCAAGGATTGCAGTATTAGCAGCAAAAGGTACTTTATCTAAAGGGCCTTCATCTTTATCTTATTTTGTATTTGCTCTTAATAATTATAAATTAGGACTAAAATGCTCAGCAGCATGATCATATTTTTTAAGTAATCACTAAAACAGGTTTATCAACTTTTACTAAACCTTTGGAATAATTCTGTCCCCAAATATTGTGAAATGAAATTGACCAGTTATAGACAAGATTTCTATCAATTTTGCAATGTACTTGTTTCTTCAGTCTAAATTTTATAGGATTGCATTTTATTTATTGACTGCATTACAGAAACGTCCATTGTTGGCTGGCATGTAATGACACGGAGTTCCCTCTTAGTTCCTTTTTAGCTAGCATGGAGCGACACTCCAGCATGGAGGAATTAAAGAATGGGGTATTTCTATTAAGAGAATATTGTAATCTAAACTAAATATTTCATTTGTAGTTACACTTACAAAATAAGGACAATTCTTATGTAGAAAAAAACCCAAAACTACATGTGTTAACAGCGTCCAAATAACTCTAAATGTAGTCTTTCAGTAACATATAGACTATGTCAGCTTCTTTATTTTGGCTCAACCGTGATCTGTGCTAATAACATTTATTGCACGTTCCAAAGCTCAACAGGAACCAGCAGCTTCAACAACAAAAGTCTGTAACAATATCTATCATATGGCTTTTTATTTTTATGTAATGCCCAGATTTACCACGGGGTTCTTGACTAGCCAGAACAGGATGTTCAGCAGTCTTACACTGTTTCATTGCAGGTCTTGCATTCAGCCATAGTGGCTAGTTTGCCCTTGACGATAAGGTTTTAGTAAAAAGTCTCATCACTGCTGCGACCTCTTTTTTGAGACCATGCTGTTTCTATTTTTTTTTCTAGTGTCCCCTTCCATAGCATTTTTCAGAGACACTACAAAAGAGGAAAACAGATTGCCATCGATAACCCAAACTCTAGGGTTAACTCGTAATTTTCATTACATTTGTTATGTAGTAAATCTACAACTTCAAAGCAATTTAGTGATCCCTACCATGTAGTGATCAAATGTCAATGCTCTCTCTCTCTCTTCCCCATATTTAAAATGTGTAAAACTAATACCGCAAAACTCACCAGGATCAATCTTCTATGTGTAAGTTAACATGTTGCAAATTTTACCCTTGCTGCTAAGAGTTAGTACAGGACATGCAACAGTAGTCCTCATTTTCTGAGCTGCTTTCTGAGCTGCTTTCTGAGCTGTTTTTTTCAAGCTTTGTGAGACGTGAAAACATTTATTTCAGCCCCACAATGTTTCTACATCACTGAAAAGAGCATGTGAAAATCTAGTTTTGGGGAGAAGTCTGTTTTTGCTTGTGATAAGCTAGCCCAAATCGCACCATCAAAACTTCTAGTTTCACATTTTAAAATCCTGCCCCCGCCTTCATACTATTTACCTGGTTTGTGAAGCACATGCAGGAAGGACTGAATTACAATCAGCAGTGGTTTTACATGTCAACATTAGGTTATTGCAGAACAACAAAGAAGCCCCCTGCTGTTGTGGCACTAAAAACTGAGTTGATTGCTCACTATGACTCTGAACTGATAGTAAAACACATACTTTTGTACTTGTATTGTGTATTTACCATGGGGTTCATGCCCTTCCCTTCTCATGTTCGCCTGTTTGTCCCTCTCGTCTGTGTTCTTGTTACACGGTGCAAAAGAAAAAATCTTATCCATTCTAACCAAAGCAATACATATGTATAAATATTTACAACTTTACTACAAGTGTTATGTCAGTTACAGGATATTATAAATCTAAAACTTCAAAGCAATGTTAATTACATTTTCATTAGCTTCAGAGTTTTCTACAGCAACTGGCCAGGAGGTGTATTAAGTCATCTGGAAAGGGACATCATGAAAGGGATGGCAATTTTTAGTGAAGTTATTTGTAATTATCACTTATCTGACCAAATAGCAGTCTAAAGTGAAAAGGGCAAATGCTTGAGTGACAAAAACAATGCAAAGCAGGAGAGCAAGAGTCAGAGAGACCAAACTGACTTGGTTTATATGGGGACAAGCAGCTGTACTGTCCAACAAAATATACTGCTCAAAAAAATAAAGGGAACACTAAAATAACACATCCTAGATCTGAATGAATGAAATAATCTCATTAAATACTCCTTTCTTTACATAGTTGAATGTGCTGACAACAAAATCACACAAAAAATGATCAATGGAAATCAAATTTATCAACCCATGGAGGTCTGGATTTGGAGTCACACTCAAAATCAAAGTGGAAAACACTACAGGCCGATCCAACTTTGATGCAATGTCCTTAAAACAAGTCAAAATGAGGCTCAGTAGTGTGTGTGTGGCCTCCACGTGCCTGTATGACCTCCCTACAACGCCTGGGCTCCTGGTGAGGTGGCGGATGGTCTCCTGAGGGACCTCCTCCCAGACCTGGACTAAAGCATCCGCCAACTCCCGGACAGTCTGTGGTGCAACGTGACGTTGGTGGATGGAGCGAGACATGATGTCCCAGATGTGCTCAATTGGATTCAGGTCTGGGGAACGGGTGGGCCGGTCCATAGCATCAATGCCTTCCTCTTGCAGGAACTGCTGACACACTCCAGCCACATGAGGTCTAGCATTGTGTTGCATTAGGAGGAACCCAGGGCCAACCGCACCAGCATATGGTCTCACAAGGGGTCTGAGGATCTCATCTCGGTACCTAATGGCAGTCAGGCTACCTCTGGCGAGCACATGGAGGGCTGTGCGGCCCCCCAAAGAAATGCCACCCCGCACCATTACTGACCCACCGCCAAACCGGTCATGCTGGAGGATGTTGCAGGCAGCAGAACGTTCTCCATGGCGTCTCCAGACTCTGTCACGTCTGTCACATGTGCTCAGTGTGAACCTGCTTTCATCTGTGAAGAGCACAGGGGGTGCTCTTCACAGATGTCAACATCACCAAACTTTAAATTTAAAATTAGTGTCTTCATTAGTACACTGCTCAAAAAAAAAATAAATAAAGGGAACACTTAAACAACACAATGTAACTTCAAGTCAGTCACACTCCTGTGAAATCAAACTGTCCACTTAGGAAGCAACACTGATTGACAATCAATTTCACATGCTGTTGTGCAAATGGAAAAGACAACAGGTGGAAATAACAGGCAATTAGCAAGACACCCCCAATAAAGGAGTGGTTCTGCAGGTGAGACCACAGACCACTTCTCAGTTCCTGTGCTTCCTGGCTGATGTTTTGGCTGATATTGGAATACAATATTAAGATACTGCTTACACATGAATGCATCAGAAATAATGATCCAATAACAGGATATATAATCTTTTACTGATGATCCTTACCAACTTACCTTACCAAGATGTTTCATTTTCAAAGCTGTAATTATTTATCTGTACTGCAGTATTTTCACAGTATAGCATCACTACCTGTACTTAAGTAAAAGCTCTGAATACTTCCTCCACTGCTAGACCACAGTACTGTGTATTTACTGACACACCTCTGTTTGTGTTGTGTCGCTCATTCAGGTGATTTGTTGGTGTGAGGCTTAAAATGAGGCTCTGTGATGAATCTGAGAACAGAAACACTGCGGTCGAGGAGACAGGAGGGTCTGCAGCCTCCAGCTGCTCCAGAAGCAGCGAGCAGCCCAACGTGCCATGTTTCAGCCATCACCACCTGGCTGCAGAGTGAGATTCATCATTTAGATTTTACGTCAACACAAGGGCCTCATTTTTCAAAACCTAGTCATACACAGAGAGAAACATTTACAACTACCTCAATCCTCATTCAACAACAATCAGAATAAATAGGTTTAAATAGGAGCAGTGTTAATGCATTAAGTCACCTTTTAACAGATTTCAGGTTATTTGTTGAAAGCAGCTGCTTCATTCAGTCAGTTTTGTGTAGCAGTAAAACATCCTGGATACGTTCAGTACACTTAGGAGTTTTGTTGTTACAGCTGTGTTGCTCTATGACCAGCAGCTTATGTTGTTGTTGCTATAACTGACATGAGTCTGTATCCTGACTTTATGTCTCTCTATGTACTTGTGTCTCTTTTGCACTACATTTCATTGTTTCAGAAAAAGTTATGGTCACATTAAACTTTCAGCGACAACAAACTTATCAGCTGGGTGGAGTTTCCAACAGCATCTATCTGCCGTTGAAACACAATCAATCCCAAGAGCTGATCGACTTCAACTTGGAGCTGTCAGTCACAAAGAAGAAGAAAGAAGAAAGAAATCATTCTCATTATATGATAAATAGAAAGCTAGAGTAAGGAGGTGATAAACTTTTATTTAGCATAAGGACTGCGTGATGACCCGGGGGTTGTCTGTTGTGTTGTGCTTGTGCTTGTTTGGTGTTTGTGAGTTCCAGGCTGTCTATAGGCGGAGCCGAGGCCAGGGTCGTCAGGAGATGGAGCTCACCTGTTCAGCCTGAGTATTTAAGATGGCTGGCAACTCTGCCCACGTCTTTTTTTTGTTTCCCACAGCACCATGCACCACCCTTGGGACACGCGAGCTCTTCATTTTAGACCTATTATGTAGCTTTCCCTTTTGCACATTTAACACTCACCCGTACACTCATGACACTCCTGATAACACTGATTTTCACGTTTGCCTTGAATTATATGTTGAGTTGGTACAATGAAACCATTAAATTTATGTTTGCATTAGCTTCCTCTCTTTGTTATAAGCAAGAGCCAGCTTGTAACAACTGGAAGCAGGGGGAAACAGCTAGCCTGTCTCTGTCCAAAGTTCAAAAATACACCTTTCAATATGTCTAAAGCTCACAAAATAACATGTTCTACCTTGTTTGTTTAATCACAACAAAAACAGAAATGTTAAAAAATTTACAACAAGAGTCACACGATGCAACTACTTTTTTTCTTGACAAAGTTTATCCATCCACCCAAGATTCTTGTGCTTTACTTCAGTACAAAATTCACTTTATGATACTTGATACTTCTACTCAACTGTGTTGCCCACCGTTTGTAAGATTGTTAAAATTAGCTCTTTCTCCACCTGCTACAGCATGGTGGTGCTTCTGCCCCCCTGTCCGTCCCGGTGACAAATCAGTACATAATTAAATAAAAAATAAAACAGTATATTAAAACTCTCTTGTTAAAGTAAAATCTGTCACAAAATGGTATCCAGCTGCTGGGCAGGACAGCTAAAAAAACATTATTTAATATATTATAATACAAAACTAATAGTAACCAAAGAGTACTGTTAACGTACTTGACAATTTAGTAAGTACATTTTGCTTATAAAACTTCTGTACTTTTAAACAAGTAAGAATTTGGTTTTAGGACTTTTACTTGTACAGTAGTTGATATTGCTTCAAATTTAGTTTGGACAGAGCCTGGCTAGTTCATCCCCCTGTCCCACAGTCTTTATGCTAAGCTAACAACTGCCGGCATTGAAGCAAGTTTCCCAAAATGTTGAACAATTTGTTAAAGTTTGTCTTTTTTTCATTTCAGGAGTTAAAATTCACCTTCCATTTTAAAATTGCTAAATATCCTGACTAGTACACAAATTAAACTAGGTTGTTCTGTACTTCAATCACAAATAAATTAGATTTCCAAAGGTTGCGCCTACTACTCCTGGGAAGCCGGCTATTTGAATGAATTGTGTTTGCTTCGTTCAGTTTACGGGGGGTGTAGTCAGCAAATAATGCAAAGGGTTCTCACATTGAGAATGCTTGCTCACACTCACCCTCCTGCCCACACATATTTATCAACATGAACGCGAATTATTGTAGAGAGCGCTAGAGCACGCGTGAGAGCAAGAACGCGAGAGAGAGTGCAAGAGAGAGAGTGCAAGAGAGAGAGCGCGAGAGCGAGCTAAGAATATTCTCGCATGGGTCTCGGTTATTGTTGACAGTTTAAGACATATGCATATTAGAAAGTTATGGAATAAGTCAAACCAATTGTAAGTTATGGTGATCAACATAATTTATTTTTCATTGTAGAAAATTCTAATACAAAACTTTATGGCATATTTCAAAAATCCGAAACATAAAACGGCGTTGAAACAGCATCAGATTACAGCAAAGCCAAAAGAAAACAAACCAAAAGCTCAGCTCTCCTGAAGGAGCCGAGATGAAGTGGGAACAACAAGAGGAAGAAGAGAGAAGCCTTTTGGCTGAAGAAGAGGAAGCAGACAGAGTGACAGAGTTTTTAGGATTCATTTCTTATTTGGATTCCACACACATGGAATCATTTTCATACAGGTCTTTATGGGTTCGGATTCATAGCGTCTCCACTCCACAACAGGACAGCAGGACAGACTCCGCCCCCTCCTCCACCTCCACCTCACACTCTGAAATATGTCCCATTGTTCCCGTGTTTTGTTTCCTTTGACCTCTGACCTGTATCTACAACTCTGACATTTGACCTTGACCAGGAATTGTTTTTTCATCAGGATGCGTCCCTCCCTGCTGTAGACGGTGCAGGTGTAGGTGTTACTGTCTCTGTCTGTGGGGTATTTCGGGGTCAGACTGAGGTCAACAGGTCTCTGCAGGTTTCTCTTCATCTCTGTTCGGCTTCTGTAATAACTGTGCTGTTCTTCAGGCTGGAAAGAGCCGTTCTTATATACGTGGACCTTCATGTTCATTTGGTCGTTGTTTGTCCACTCCACTGTGACGTCTTCAGGCAGGTGAACTATGGTTTTGCAGGGCAGCTGGACAGACTCCACCCTTGTATCCACCTCCACCTTGTAGTCTGAGAGGACAATAAAGCACAACATCAGCTGTACAGACAGCAGCAGGAACTCTGAAATATGTCCCATTGTTCCTGTGTTGTGTTTTGGTTTTGCTCTCTCTCTCCCTCTGTCTCTCTCTTTCACTTTAATAGCAGTTAGGTTAGGGGCATGACTCCTGCCACTAGAGCTGGTTGCATACACCTGTTGGGGCATTTAACTTACACCTGATCCACATCTCGCTGAGCTACAGCACTATATAAGCAGCGGCCAAACATCCAGTCCCCACCGGACTGTTAAGTCGACTGGTCTTTGATGAGTATCCAGAAGAATCTGCTTGCTTGTCAGTCCGTTTGCCTGTTCTAACCTGTCTACCACTGGACCTACTTGAACTTGTGTTCAGCCCGCTCTAGGACCACCCCTGACTCTGGACTCGCCTGCCTGGGACTCCTGGATCAGCTTGCCTTCTGACACCCTTGTCTGTCTGTGTGCCAGCCAGCACTGTTGCCATCCCCACATACACCCAGTTAATGCTCCGCCACATCTAGAACAAAACCTGGGAGTTTCTCTTCAGCTCTCGGCAGCATTGGTTTTAACTCTCAACTCTTTTAGTTTCTGGAGTTACAGAGCAACAAGGGTAAGGATAATGATCATTGACTGATTCTGGAACAGTCCACAGGGGACTGTCCTGTATCCCTTCCTCTTTACCATCTACACCACTGACTTCAACTACCTCACACGCCATCTTCAGAAGTTTTCTGGTGACTCTGCTGTAGTTGGATGTATTATATCAGCAAGGGTGATCAGACTGAGTACAGGGCTGTGTTTCCATCATTAAGGATTTTTGAGGATTTGTAATTCATTCCACATGAACCCTACCACTACTCCTTGTATTACTACTACTATTTATTTACACTCCTTTATACACATTTTTCTTTATATATTACATACATTTTTATATTATATATTCTTTACTTAGCAGCTTTCTATTAGTATTTATGTTCCTCTATGCCTTGATGTGCAATGTGTGCAACTGTGACATAAGAATTTCCTCTCGGGGATCAATCAAGTATTTATGATTCTGATTCTGACAGTAGTAGTGACATGAAATACTGCCGGAAATGTACCAGAAGACCCCCAGCAGCAACAAGACTAACAACTAGGAGAACCAGGAGAACTTTGGCCCAGGATGGAAATCGTTCTGTGGGAACCAGAAACATAAAGAACATGACCTCTGACCTGTATCTACAGCAGCTGTTAGTGTTTGTTGCTGACCTTTGACCCGCAGCTGTATCTCTGCCACTCTCCGTTGTCCTCCTAACGCTCTGACGGTGCAGGTGTAGCTGCCGCTGTCGGAGAGCTGGAGTTTTGTCAGGTTGAGGCTGAGGTCTCCAGTTTGCAGAGCGTCAGTCATCATGGATGTTCGGCCGCTGTAAAGCTGGTTTTGGTCTTTAAGTTCATCACCTTACTTGATGGGATTGAATCTAGATACCTTTAACTGGTTACCTGTTATCTGGAAATATTCATGCATTACTCCAATCTACAAATGTGGTGATTGTCTTGATCCTGATTCACTAACTAAGACCATTCCAGTTAAGTTATCATATGTAGTTTATTTGATTAGAGAGAAGGTTCGGGGATGAAAGGATGGATGGGTTGAGAGGAAAGGGATGAAGGGGGTTGATCTGGGTCGTGGGGTCCAGAGCAACTAGGAATCCGACGGTCGAGGCTCAGGGTGGGGGCACGTCTCTGTAAGTGTCTTGTTTAAAATCCCCAAAATATGTTGCTGGACTTTACGAAAACGAGCAACACATAGATGCGGGGGTAAGAGATGGAAGAGGTTGGAGCACCAAAAGGAGTCTGATGAAGGGGTTTATCCGCTAAAGTATGCGTGGATGGTGGATGTTTTGATTTGAAAACCGAGTAAGTGTGTTAAATAGTGGGCTGAACAAAGTGTGGGAGGTTTGAACTACACCGTCCTGAATAGTGCTATGACAGGGTTTGGTGCGACCAAGGATTGCTTTGTGTACCATGCGAGCCCCCCAAACAATAGCAGCGATGGTTGTGGGGTATGGCTTGTAGAGGGATGAGAGGGAGGACAGTTCCAGCGGCCACTCTGAGGTGTATTATCTGCCACTGTAGTGGTCGCCCATTGGTCACCCGGTGAAGGGTGCTGCATCAGTGTATGGTCTTTTGTTTAAAGTGGTTGTCATGAAAAGGAATAGAAATGCGAAAAAGATGTGATCTGTGGAAACCAGTGCCGCTGAATCGCAGTGCCAAATCAAAGGTGGAGAGGTAGTCATCCAACTTGGCCCTGCAGTTGGTGAAGACTGAACAAATGGTATTGCGATGAAGGGAAAAGCAAAGGCAAATTCTATGCCTGTGAGTTCTCTAGAATGTGAAGATGAGGGTTTTATAAGCTGGGTTATATAAGCTGGATCGTACAGTGGGTAGTTACTGTTCCCTGGGACTTGTGAAACGGGGGAGGGTTGCGAGACTGAAAGTGAAAGCATACAAAGCAATTAAGTGTGTTCTGTCCAATGCAGTGAATAATGTGCAGACCTGTATATAAACTTAACAAACACTACACAAACGCATTGCTCAACACAAAAGGGCTAACTCCTCAGGTCAAGACTCAGCAGTTTAGCTACATCTGAAGGATAGGCCACCGGTTTAAAGACCACCTGGTGCACATTTTAGACAGAGAAGATGGATGGTTTTAAAGAGGTGTCAAGGAAGCTATTTACACCCGGGTATAGAAGCCGTCGCTGAACAGAGGAGGGGATCTCCACCACCACTTATCCCCCACTTACAATGCTGTCCTTTCATCACTTCTCAGGAAACAAACATTCACTTTTGGCCTCAAGGGAAGATGCCAATGATGGTTTTTCAGACTTGGCCTCAGGTGGCTCTAATGAACGAACCAGCAGTATCGATGGTGAGTTTACCTACAAATAATTTCAGAACCGAAGTAGTCTCGAAACATTCTCTAGTGTCTTCAACCAAGTTCAGTTGCCTTTGATTTTATCCATTTTTGAAAAACTAAGATCTGGATTACTGAGAACCAGGGGCGTTGCTAGACATAAAGCTCTAGTGGGGCACAGGCCCCCATATTCTCCCTGTAAAATTTAAATTTATTTTTGATTTAAGAGTATGAAATGTTTTAGTATGCGTCTCACCAGCTTCCCTTGCTTTGCCCATTAATATTGGCATTGTCATGTCAGAAAGGGCTTTGACCTGAGCATAAGCAAACATACCTACCTACCACCACCTAAGAGAAAATGACTTGTGAGCCATGTAAACAATTCGCCCTTGCCTCACAGTCACACCTGACAGCCTGTAGTGAGATCATGACTGCTCACATAATGATGGAAAAAAACAATTACTGACTCATAGTAGTTTGTTTAGCTGCACCAGACATCAGCGGCCTGTAGTATTAAACCACGAAACCGGACTTTCACCAAGGAGACCGCTACTAATGTCCTGTGTGAAACAAAAAGTCAACATTTAATGACTTTTATGTAAGATTCTTAAGTTATCCAATTAACCAAACCCTGATTTTTCCTAACCCCAATCAAGTAGATTTGTTGCCCAAATTTAACCAAATTGTGACATTTCACTACATTGACAATGTGTCATTTGAAAATTGCAACATTTCAAAACGTTAACCACTAGTTTTATTTTGTTCAAGGGGTTCTTTCTTATCTGTTATTAATATATCACCCATACGCATGCCTTACATTCATGAACATAATGAAAGATAATTTCTGACACCCCTAAAATGGACCGTACCATTTCCTAACCTTGACGTTAGTTGAACGTCTTGTCTGCCCACATCACTCTGCTCCAGTCCGGTGCATCACACTAATGGAGACGCTGCAGGTTAAAGTCAGTACTTAGCTTCTTTAATACACTTAACTTTCCAACCTCCGGAGTTTCATAAAATGTATTTTACTTTAAATGAGCTATGTGTTGTTAGCTAGCTGAGAGCCCACCCTATCATTTCATTACCACTATATCCATATTTTTATGTCATTCTTAGCCAACACTGGTGCTTAGGCATGAGCAGTGAAATTGAGTATTAGTTATTGTAGGTCAGTGGTTCTCAACCTTTTTTGGGCCAACGCCCCCCTATTCATTATCCAGGTCCCTTACCGCCCCCCATCAAAAAAGATGTTATTGCTATTTGCCCTGAATATATTATTATGATTTTTATTGTTACTATTGTTATTACATGGAACATGGAAAAGGTAACAAAAAAGCCATGTGAAAAGATTTATTTTTAACGAATAAGTGAATGTTCCTCCCAGAAACTGTGTATGAAGCAAGATACTGTTTTCTTGGATGGGGCACTTAATAAGTGGGGGGTATGGGGTCCTGAAGATTTTGACCATTAAACACTTAATTTCCTGCATTCTGGTGAAATTTCTGCCCTAATTTCTGCCTTTTCTGCACCAATTTAGGGTGCAAATGTCTAAAAATTCAGGTGACAATTCAAAATATATAATTAGAATAGAATATAATCTAGTGAGGCTCTCAGGCATTTTTATTGCTTTAAATATCTTTCTCCTGTAGATCAACTTAATATCCCTGCTGAGTCAACACGCATGATTAAGTCTTACCTCCTATTTTTTTGTGAAGTAACCTATTTAAAGGTGTCTGTGGCCCCTTTTCATCTCAGTGATACATTAATCCGTTTTAATTCAAAACTTTATGCACATTCAGAATCTCTGCCACGTATCTGTGTTCTCTAACAGGAAAAGAAAAAGAGACGTTATAGGAGACCAATGTCTTTAGCCTATTTAAAGAGAATTCATAATATTTTACTACATGCCCTTTACTGCATTATGTTACTGATTCGCTGGAAGTTTCCCCTCGCCGTCTGACAAAACTGAATGAGAGGACCTGCTCATGCCGGGGAAAAAGAAAACTAACCAACAACACCTGTGATTAGACAGAAAGCTCACGAATAATTCCACACGTTAACTTCAGCACCTCTGATAAAGCGCCGCTTACAATCCCCAACAGAGCAAGACAGGGCTTCAGTTTTTAACGTACATTTTATAGCCTATTGAAACTACCTATATGTCCGCTTTGGCACAAACTGTCTGCGACTCACAGCGCGAGGTGGGTCCACGTCACTCGCTGGTGTCGCTTTCAGGGTGTGTCCAACAGCGGAATATCCTTCTTGTAAATGTGTAACCACTGCGATAACAAGACGTTCCTCAGAGAAATAAACACGTTTCCACCTAGAAAGAGAGCATCAGTTTTCTAGATTTTACACAATAAACGCCACGTGGGCAAAATTTTACAGATGATACTCCGACTTCCCGTTCCCCTGAAGGCAGCACGGAGCTGCACCACAAGTAGCTGATACACAAAAATACACAGTCTCTTCCAGTCGCAGTGGACTAAACTGGCAGGTTTTAATGTTACAGACCACAGTTTTTTTGCAAGTAGTTTAAAGTTTAAACTCGTATTGTTGTGAATCTTAAGTGTAAACTCACCTTAGAATTTCCAACCAACAAACGCCCCCCAAAAGCAGCTCAGCACCCCCCTTTCTAAAATATTGCTTCCAGCGCCCCCCTTGAGAAAAACTATTGTAGGTATACATTTTGACATCAATATAGATATTATTATTTCATTTTAAATAGGCTTCTTTGTGAGTCTTTCTACAATAAGAATGGTATTTGTTTTCACTGTGGAATTCAGAAGCAAAGTAAATGTTAAAATCCAGGTTTGTTATTTTAAATGTATTCAGTTTTATTTATATAGCACCAATTTATAACAAAAGGCATCTCATTGCACTGTTTATATGGAGCAGGTCTAGAAAGTACTATTTAAGACCCAAAAATTCCCAATTTCCCAACAGTGTATGACAACTGCTTTATTGAACGCAGATTACATTTCATTCACAGTCAACATGAGCTGGAGGAAAGGTTGCTAAAAAAAAGTAGAAACTTGAAATGATAAGAATTAGGGATTAGAGATGATAATGCAGACTGTATTTTATGAAAGTGTCTTTGGTTCTGGTTCAACATTGTGTGGGTCTGTTTAAGCGGTCCTGATGGACTGCTGTTGTGTGTCTGTACAATAGTGACATCTGACTACAAGATTTTGTGTGGTATGAGGCTCCCATCAACTAATGTAATGAATTTGATTTATCATCATCTACAGACTGGACACATTAGTTAAATAAGCAAGGATATTGTAAGCTTTGTAAGATTTTAGTTTACTGAAACATGCACCCGCACTGTGCTGGGTTTTCTTTTCCCAGTACCTGGTTGTCACTGTATAATTCACACCCTGCTTACCATGGATGTGTCTGTAATGATTTGTTACTAATAATGGTTGAAATTCTCCATTAATGGAGGAGAAGAAGAAGAAGAAGTCAAATGATGCAGTCCTCAGTTCCAGTAAGTGCACAACATCCATGTTTGATTTAAAACAACTCACTACATAGGTAAGAACGTAGTGGACACATGAACGTGTACTAAAGGAAGGTATCTGAACTGGGAAACGGCAAAAGTCATGGAGCCGAAACAGACTCTTGACGTTAAGATAGAAGAAATACAAATTAAAGAGGTGACGTTGGACTGAGGTGATGATCAGATCAGAGGGAGGAAGGTTATCTTACCGTGCACGAGGATCACAAACACCACAAACATCTTCATCTTCCTGTAGAAACTCCAACAAGCACAAAGTTAATCTGCTTCTCACTAAAGGAAGTCTTCAGAAACACAGTGAGGACATCAGTTCACAGCCAGCTGTCCCTTTCCTCCTCCTGATAATCTGCTGACTCTGTGAGGAGAAAACTTTACTTTCGAACAGCCCGACATTTACAGAAACACTGTGGTGGTGCAGATAGAGGAAGGAGGAAGTTAGGTTGCATGAATAATAACAGTGACAGTGTCTGAAAAGATTTTTTTTTTCATTTCAGTTCATGTTACTGAGAAATATGGAAGAGAGGAAATGGACCTCATACAAGAATATTTTTCTATTCTTCTCCTAAAACTCTAAACTTTTTCTGTCAGGTTTGTTTAAGTCAGATTTACCAAACTCAGAGTGCTCTTACACTACATCACATTCACACACTGAGTCAAAGTGCTCAAACAGAAACTAACATTCATGGTGGAACATGTAGCCTGGAGAAGCCGGGAATGAACCGCCAATCTTTTGATTAACAAGCAACCTGCTCTATCGCCTGAGCCCCTACGCAGGCAAACTTATTGTTAATGGCCTGTTTTAAAAGAGGATGAATATGAACGTTCATTTTAAGGTGAAGGATAGAATCAGCCGACAAACATAACTTTAGGTTGCAGTGGTGGTATTAGAGAAATGATAAAATATTAATATTAACAGAGATAACAGATATTGATTTCTGTCAAGCCATATTTTTATTTTTTTTGTGCGGCTGTGTTTGTGTTGGAGTGGGTGCTCTGTGCCTGCGAGGATCTTTGATTGTCCTAAAGGTGTCTCTTTCTGATTGGCTGGATTTGTGGGTTCAGTCTGGTGAGTGTCTGCTGCTGATTGGTCCATTCACAACATCCTGTCTTTTGAAATGTCGGTTTCCAGCAGTCTGACTGCAGCAAACAGACTAGAGCTGTGAGGTTAGGTTAGTGTAAGTCAAGTCAATGTAATGTCCTCTGAAGTGACCGTGTGTTTGTTGTTAAAGAGGATGCTGGAGTCCCTGAGAGGTTCCAAAAGTCAAGGAGAAGTTCACTGTGTAACATTTAGGAGGATGTACTGTATGTGTTCAGTGGTGTATAAAGACCTTACATGATGAACCTTTATGTTTTTATTACCTTAGAATGAGCTATTTACACTCATCGGCCACTTTATTAGGTACACTTTGCTAGTACCGGGTTGGACCCCCTTCTGCCTACAGAACTTCCTTAATTCTTCGCAGCATATTTCAAGAAGGTGTTGGAAACATTCCTCAGAGACAGAGAGGTGCATATTGATATGATGCCATCACACAGTTACTGCAGATTTGTCGGCTGCACATCCATGATGAGAATCTCCCGTTACACCACATCCCAAAGGTGCTCTGTTAGATTGAGATCTGTTGACTGGGAACTGTTGGGTTTCTGTAAATAACTTCACAGAGTACGGTCTAGACCTGCTCTTTTATAAAAAGTGCTGTGAGATAACTGTTGTTGTGATTTGGCGTATATAAATAAAATTGAATTGAATTTAACTCATTGTCATGTTCAAGAAACCAATTTAAGATGATTGGAGCTTTGTGACATGGTGCATTATCCTGCTGGAAGTAGCCATCAGAGGATGGGCACATGGTGGCCATAAAGGGATGGACATGGTCAGAAACAATGCTCAGGTAGGCTGTCGGGTTTGAACGATGCTCAGTTTGTTGATATAAGTCAGGATGGATCCATGCTTTCATGTTGTTCACACCCTGACCCTACCATCTGAATGTCACAGCTGAAATCGAGACTCATCAGACCAGGCAACGTTTTTCCGTCTTCTATTGTCCAGTTTTGCTGAGCCTGTGTGAACTGTAGCCTCAGTTTCCTGTTCTTAGCTGACAGAAGAGATCCAGTGTGGTCCCATCTGCTTTAAAGTTCGACGTGTTGTGCGTTCAGAGATGCTATTCTGCAGACCTCGGTTGTAACGAGTGGTTATTTGAGTTACTGTTGCCTTTCTGTCATCTCGAACCAGTCTGCCCTTTCTCCTCTGACCTCTGACATTAACAAGGCATTTTCGTCCACACAAATGCCGCTCACTGGATATTTTCTCTTTTTCAGAGCATTCTCTGTAAACACAGATGGTTGTGCATGAAAACTCCAGCAGATCAGCAGTTTCTGAAATACTCAGACCAGCCCGTCTGGCACCAACAACCATGCCACGTTCAAAGTCACTTAAAACCCCTTTCTTCCCCATTCTGATGCTCAGTTTGAACTTCAGCAAGTTGTCTTGACCACGTCTACACGCCTAAATACATTGAGCTGCTGCCATGTGATCAGCTGATTTGCTATTTGAGTTAACGGGTGTACCTAATAAAGTGGCCACGGGTCCTCTTACATGGAAGTTGCCATGTTGCACTGCCATGTTTCTACAGTAGCCCAAAACGGACAAACTGCTCTACAGAGCACGTTTCCTCACAACGTTGAATACATATGAAGACGAAGAAGAAGTAGCACTAGTAGTAGCACTAGTAGCAGTAGTAGCAGTAGTAGTACTAGTCGTAGTACTAGTAGTAGCAGTAGTAGCAGTAGTAGTAGTCGTAGTACTAGTAGTACTAGTCGTACTTGTCGTAGTACTAGTACTAGTAGTAGTAGTAGTAGTCGTAGTTGTCTGGTTTGTTAGAAGTAAGAAGAGAGGTGAAATTTGGACAAATGGAGGCCCAAACGTATTATTTAGCACAACAGCCGCTGTGGCTCCGTGTTGTTGTTTATTTCATTAGAATTAACCTGAGGAGCAAGTGAATGCAGTGAGCTGCTGGTTGCATTAGGCAATCCTCACCACTAGATGCCGCTAAAACTTGCACACTGAACCTTTAAAGGTCTTTGAGGAGGCTTCTTGTTAAAAAGTGTCTTTTACTTTACAAATGACAGACATGTAAACCTGAACTGCCTTTTAGAAAAGTACAATAAGCAACTTGTGGTATTTTCAAAATGATTTACATGAGGCCTCATGTTTATTCACCGTCCCCACAGTAAAATAGACAGAATGTAATCAGACGTGTTTTCTTCTTCAGTCTTTATTGTGTTTTATATAGAAAACATCTTTAATGGAATAGCTAGAAACCCGCTGTGACCTCTGACCTCTCACCCCCCAGCTTTAGGGGGGGAGGGGCTTCAAGGGTCATCAGCTGTCAGTCAGACAGGAAGTCAGGACAGCGATTTAGTTGATCTTTGGGTGACGGAAATCTTTGCCGGCGAACTTAGCCTTGTCTCCGAGCTCCTCCTCAATCCTGCAGGACAGAGGTCAGAGGTCAGAGGTCAGGTCAGCTGTGTTTTTATTCCTCATTTTACAAGGTCAGTGCTTTTACTTTGTAAGTGACAGGAAGTACTCACCTCATCAGCTGATTGTATTTGGCCAGACGCTCCGACCTGCAGGAGCCCCGGTCTTTATCTGAGAGAGA
>NW_024041150.1:52754965-52779965 GCF_014851395.1 Micropterus salmoides
ACAACAGTTATCTCACAGCGCTTTTCATAAAAGAGCAGGTCTATACCGAACTCTATGATGCTATTTACAGAAGCCCAACAGTTCCCACCAAGCAGCACTAGGAGACAGAGGCAAGGAAAAACTTCCTTAAGAGGCAGAAACCTCG
This sequence comes from Micropterus salmoides, assembly GCF_014851395.1. Classification (NCBI taxonomy): domain Eukaryota; kingdom Metazoa; phylum Chordata; class Actinopteri; order Centrarchiformes; family Centrarchidae; genus Micropterus; species Micropterus salmoides. Next base: position 52,755,111 of record NW_024041150.1, read on the forward strand.
AGCAGAACCATGACTCAGGGTGGGCGGCCATCTGCCTCGACCGGTTGGGGTGAAGGAGATGAACAGAGTTACTTCAGGGCAGAGTTGTACTGACCTCTACAGGCTGAGAGCTGCTACAGCGCTTTTATTCATCCAATGCGAACTTCTATTGAAAATGTGTCATTTAAACTCTTCAAACATCTCTGTGATTCTCCAAAACATCTTCTTCTATCCTTTAAATGTCTTTGATTTCAACATTAAATTCAAGTGCGTTTAATAACAAATGCTACAAAGAGATGGTCAGTATCAAGTATTTTTAAGGTATTTGTAAGTATTCTAGTAAGTGTCTTGAATTCCTCTTATTCTTTGCCTTTTTTGTGCCTCCAAAATTGCTTGTGCTGTGTATCGTTCATATGTCAATACATGCACCATATTATGTCGTTTTCTGCATTCAAAAATGTGCATTACTTCGCAGTACTTTCGATTTTTCTTATTGATCTCTCTGAGTAATTATGGTTCAAACACACTCCCCATAGACATCCACTGTATTTATATCTAAGCAAGCAAAAACAGAATTAATGCCAATCATACTTCAAAGTATTCAGTATTGCACACTGATCACCTGTACAAAATCTGATCATGACATCACAGACTGTGTACGAGTTATTAGAAGTTACTTATAGCATTAAATTCTACATTTATAACACATCTGACACATGCAGGTCGGTGTATTTTCATGTGTTTATAGTCCTCCAAACGTAATGCCAGTCAGCACTGCCAGCAATAGAAGAGCACCTTTGTTCCCTTTTGAAAATAATAATTAACTCAATATACTACCTTTAGAAATAAAACTTGATCTATGATGCTACCAAAACATTGTAGGCTAGAGTACATGTGTGGTGTAAATGAAGAAAATATAAATTGTAGGCTACTGACGTATTCTTAAATGATATCATACAAGGTGAGACAAGGTGGTTAAAAAACTGTGTTTGGTCTCAACTAAAGCTAGGGCCCTCACTCCTGTTTCCAGCTTCCAACTTCCCTTTATTAATTATCCCTTCTTTGCACTTATATGTCACACAACATCAGTTCCTATAATTTGCGCTTCAGTAACTTGTATTTGTTATCCTACCTATGTTATCTGTACCTGTGACCCGTACAGAGCTCGGTAAGAGAGCCTTTAGTTATACTGCTCCATCCAACACATGGAACACATTGCAGACTGATTTGCAGTTGAGAAATCGCATGAAAGACTTGGAAGTAGATGCTATAAATTGTTGTCACTGCTTTGAAAATAACTAAATCCTTTAAAGTATGTACAAATTGTACAAATTGTACTTCTTGGTTTCCTGGATTTGACCTCAGTTTGTTCTAGTGTGACCTGTGTGTGGTTACCGGGGTAGTTCTTGATGAAGCTGCGGTACAGGTCTCCCAGCTTCTCTCCGCTGATGTGTCTGGACGGGTCGTCGGGGGACTTGAAGTCCAGGTCGTACTTTCCACTGCGGTAGAACTCGGACGCCGCCACGTCCATCCCGATGATGATCTTGTCGGGGTAGCCGGCCTTCTCGATGGCCGACTTCAGCAGCTCCAGAGCTGCACAGAGACATAAAGTATTTATGTTTAGTGTGTGGGTGTTGATGTGAAGGACTGAGTCCCATTTTACTCATTTTCTCTTCCTGTGACAGCAGGAGCTGAGATCTGGTTGCAGGAAAAGTAAACAGAGTGGAACATCTCCTAAGTCCACAATATCTCTCAAGTAAATGCAGAGCAGTTTAGGCAAAACATAATATAAATGATTTACAAGGAATTTCTGCAATAACTGTATTTAAGACAAGAACTACAGCATGCATATTAATATATATTACAACATAACTGTAATATAATAAAACCAGCAAATACTCACTTTTAAGAAGCTGGATTATAGTGTAATATTTGCTTTAAAAGTTATTACAATATTTATTTAATCACTTTCTTAATGTTGCAATATCATTAATATCATGACATATGTTTATGAGAGTAAGTTTTAAACTAGTATTTTCACAAATTATTCACTCCTGTTGTAGAAAAATACTACAAACAGACCATTCAGACAGACAGACAGGTGGATGTCTCACCCTCATTGTTCTCCAGGATGTTGGGGGCGAAGCCTCCCTCGTCTCCCACGTTTGTGGCGTCTTTACCGTACTTCGCCTTGATCACGTTCTTCAGGTTGTGGTACACCTGAACATTTACACGTCAGAATACAGTCAGACATGCACATCAACATTTACTCAAAGCCAACAGTAGAAATAATGTAATAAATAATGAGTGTGTTATATTAATACTAACAATGTAACTACTAATACAACCAGGTATGGGCAGTATTTATGATACAGTTTTATAGAGTTGATGAAATTTTTTATAAATCTTTATATTTTGTACCAAAATACTTTGGTATTTATAAAATTCAAAACTTAACAGTTTGTGTTAAGAATTGGTGTTCACGAAATGAACATGACACTATGGGCACTATATGTAAAATTTCAACATCAAAGCTGTGTCTCCCTCTTTTGCTAGTCAAAACAAGATTGGAGGCAGAGAGAGGAGCGTGGAGAGGAATTAGCCTACGAGGAGAGACATGATTGAGAGAAAGGCAAAGAATAGACGAGGTAGGGGAGTCATGCTGGTGCAAGCTTGTAGCCTACGCTGCCCTCCCGAAACAGTCGTTTGTAGCACAGTTTTAATCTCATTGAAAACTAAAACTGATCCTTGCAGCTACCTGTCTGACTTACATGCAGGTAAATTCCATTAATGGTACTGATTCCTCAAAAGCTACTCAAAACAAGGCACGATCCTAATCTAAATTAGGATCCCCTTATGAGTCATTAGCAAACTGTTATTTAAACATTACTGACTTTACAACTAACCTTCATCCTATTAATCACAGGGATATGTGAATATTTGATCTGTTAATTGGTTGCATGTCAGATTTATCACATGACTCATTAGGGAGAGAAAAGCTGCTGCTCTCAAACACCGATCACTTAATCAACTGAGTCAGGGTACTGATGGGAAATTAGTTTATTTTAATACATGTCGTGTGTCGTGTCTGCTTTTTTTTGATACGCTTAGATTAAGGGTATGTTGGTATCTTATTTTAAAATACATCTTGATGTATTTTTGTTTGTCCCTGAATCAACTACTGCTAATAAATGTGTAGCACCTCGGCTCCGATCCTCATGGCCTCGTGGAAGTTGGCGGCTCCAACTGGAAGAATCATGAACTCCTGCATGGCCAGTTTGTTTCCAGCGTGGCTTCCACCGTTAATGACGTTAAAGGCCTGCGTAGGAGAAAATGATTATAAGACACTACAGTTACTTTAACTTAGTAGTCATTTCACCATTTAACTAGCCACCCATGATAAATTAATGGAGACCTTTTTATTAGCCAACAGAAAATCAGAGGACAGTTACTTTTTATTCTAACCACTGAGCCAATATTCCTTATTACATTACTTCTTAACCTCTTTAGTTAATTTACTGGTGATCTTCACCTTCACCTAACTAATTAGAAAAAATTTATAAACCAAATAAACAATATGGTGGACAACATCACTTTGTTGTAGCACAGAAATTCTCAAACTTTTTTACATCAAGGACCCCTAAACTGACAAATTAGACCACGGACCCCCATCTGACAGGATTTTGGCTTTTTGATGTTTTATTACAGAAAGTACCAAAATAGTCATATGTTCTGCCATCATGTAACTTGTGGATGAAAATATAGTGAAAATAAATAATTCACCTTTTTGCTGGGGACCCCCAGTTACCTCCTCGAGGACTCCTAAGGGTCCCCGGACCCCACTTTGAGAACACTTCTTCTAGCAAACTAGGCTAAAGCACACTTTCAGCCTTTTTGTTGCCAAAGCATCAAAATTAGCTTTTTGATAATCTAGGTTGTAATGGACGTTGCTGAATACGTAAATTTAGATTTCAAGTCAGAGTCAAAGCCCCTCCCACTCACAGGAACAGGAAGTATGACGTCTTTATGTCCGGCGAGGTCAGCGATGTGGCGGTAGAGAGGAACTCCCTTCTCCGCTGCCCCCGCCTTGCAGACGGCCAGCGACACACCCAGGATGGCGTTAGCACCAAACTTAGCTGTAGACAGAGAGACAGACGGGTCAGACAGAGAGAGACAGACAGACAGAGAGACAGACGGGTCAGACAGAGACAGACAGAGAGACAAAACAGGTATTTACATTTGTTCTCAGTGCCGTCCAACTCCAACATGAACTTGTCGATCTTCTCCTGCTCAACAACGCTGAACTTCTGCAGAGACAGAGACAAAATGTGTTCATTGTAGGTTATTTCCTTAAGATAAGAAACCTTTGTATTTTCCAGTAGTTAACATTTTCTCACATCGGACTAGCATTAGCTTTGAGCATACTCAGACTAAAGCAACATTTCTGAAATTTGGAAATGTTATTCTACTCTGCTTCAATCACACTGACGCTTTATTGTGTATTTACATTTGAGATATTGATCATTTACTGATACCTTCTCAATCAGCTTGGGGGCGATGTCCTTGTTCACGTGATCCACAGCCTTAATAGTACCTGCAGGGAAAAACAAGAACCTTAACATTTCCATTTTATACCTGGTAAGAAGCAAAGGAACACTTTCCAGCTCCGCATGTAGTATTACTGCTTTGCTCTGTGGGGATCTGAACCCTCATCCTGCTGCTGCCTTGCTCTTACCTTTGCCCAGGTAGCGGCTCTTGTCTCCATCGCGGAGCTCCAGAGCTTCATGGACTCCAGTTGATGCACCGCTGGGAACTGCTGCCCTGAAAAGACCTGAGAGACGGACAGAGAGTTAGAGTTGTTAGAAGGTAGATGTGTCTCTTTTGATGAAGCTAAGCTAGCAGTTTCCACCTGCTTCCAGTCTTTGAGCTAAGCTAGGCTAAGCACATCATGCACCTATGTTTTTATTAGCCAGACTCGCTAATATATCAGTCAACTTGACTTAGTAAAGGCATGTACTGTATATTCACAGAGCTTGTGGGTTCTCACCCTTGGCTGTCCACAGGTCCACCTCCACCGTGGGGTTTCCTCTGGAGTCCAGAATCTCCCGAGCGTGAATCTTAGTGATAGACATCCTGACTGAAGGAGGGGAGGGGGAGAGAAAGGTGGGGAGACAGAAACAAAAGAGGTGAGACATTTGCTGCGTATGCAGATGACATACTAATATGATCCACATCATAGTTTTTCTGTTTGGCTGCAAAGACTCATGGATTCCCCATCCGACCTGTCTTTGCTCCCACGCTGTTGAGAAAGCGTGTTGCCATGAGACATCATTCTACTGTAGATCAATGGAAGAAGATCTGCTCAAGAGAGAAGGGCCTGATTTGATGAGAGACTGACAGGGCGAGCTACTTCTGAGGTCACCAGAGACCAGCCAGTTTTCACTGTCCAGACTCTGTGTAAATATGTAACATTTGAATTTGTTTATGTTTAGAGTTTATGTTGGTGTCTGTGTGGATAATGTGGTCGCAATAAAATAATGTTTCTAGAAGCTGTCCTACAATTGGCAACCAGGCCATGTTCCAGGATTATTAGAACAGGAACAGACCGACTGGTTTAGACATCTCAGATTCACCATTGTTAAGAGGGATGTTGCATTTTAACTACAGATCTACCTTGACAAGAATAAACTTTCTGAACAATTCCAAACTGGCTTTTGCCCTGGACCAAGTGCACAACTGGTCCTAGTTAAGATCAGCAGCCATCATACCTGTCTGCACACAGGTCAAGAGCCTAAAGCTGATGATACACCGGGCAACTTTTTGAGCAATGCTGCAGGGCAATCTTGCTTGTGGCAAGCCCGACTATGTTTTGAATGGATAGTGGTGGGACGGAGCGGGTAGCCGAGTGGTGGGGGAAGGAGATTACGGTAGTAGTCTTTTCTCATTACCGTTGACGGCACCATTGCCCTAAAAGTTGTATCATCAGCTTTAGTGTCTTCTTGGATGGGACCCTGTTTTTCTCCAGTCATATAGACAATCCCCTGCCTTTTTTCATCTGCGAAACACATCTCCAGACTTTGCCCTGCTTTAAATCTTTGTCACTGCTTTGGTCACATTATGCACTGACTACTTATTCACCGACTTCAGCCTACATCAACATGTCCCTGCCCGGCTGATTCAGTTACTCTGGCGCCCTCTGTCACAGCAGATTCACTTTAAACGCTCATTATTAACAGTCAGACCTCTTCAGGATCTCACAGACCTCCTTCAGACTTGTAAGTCGGTTTGGATAAAACCATCTGTCAAATGAGTAAATGTAAATATTCTCTACTTAACTTCTGCTGTTATTTCTATCCTTAATGTGCACGTGAGTATCTGGTACAAAGATAATCAATAAAGTGCATTCTGATTCTGAAAAGTCCTCTCTGCAGCTCAGTCCTTGTTGAAAGCTTCAGCAGCCAACTGTGCTGACATTTAGAAGACAAACATAGAACTAAATGTTAGCGATAGATCAAAAACACAAAAGATATCTATCAATGTTTTTTCCTCTTTTCTCACGACCGTGTTGTGTTGTGTAATGTGTCGTCCACATTCATGCCAATAAACTTTATGTGAATTTGAATTTTGTCAGACAGAGAGACAGGAAGTCAACCGGTGACCTTGAAAAAGACAAACCAGTTATGAAGCAGAGGACAAAATGCTAAACTCGCTGTGTGTGTGTACATGCGTTTGTGTGTGTGTGTGTGTACATGCGCGTGTGTGTGTGTGTGTGTGAGAGACCTGCTGCAGAGATCCTGTGTAACGCCATGCTGCCTCCATGACAGCAGGCAGCACGCCCTGTCCCCTGTCAGACGCCACCCACCCCCTCCCACACAGCCATTCACAGAGTTTCCCTCCTGACAGGCGGATCACCAGGACCAATAAGAGAGAGGGGAAGAGACTATTCTCGTGACAGAGGAGGGGGGATTAAAGAGAGAGAGAGAGAGTGATTCCCTTATCTTCCTCTGGAGGTTATTAATACAGTAAGTGTGTTAAACTCTCTGACCTTTTCCCTGACCTTTTATACAGAGGTCCTGACTTCCTCCTCGCTGTTATAGAATTACAGTTCACACACACTCACACACTTATTAATGTTCTTGACATTTAAAGAGGTATTTATGACACCAGCCTCTCTGTGATAACTAAAGGTCTGTTCCTGTCTGCAACACCAACATTACAGCTTCTACAGAGACGGCAGGACATTAAAGGTGTTTGCTCAGCTGATGGACATAAACACGCTGACGTGTTATCTGTAATAACTCACAACTAGCAGATTAGCATAGCGACAGTAGAAGCAGTGTTAATGATAGAAGCAGAAAGTATCAGCAGTGGTGTAAGTAAGGTGTATTACTTGTGTTTGTAGTAGGATTCGCAGTAGTGGAAGCAGTATTCAGAACAATAGTGGTAGTACTAGCATTATTCACAGTAATGGAAGCCTGTATAGCAAAACTTGTTGAAGTATTGATGTATTAGCCGAAGTGGAAGCAGCAATATCAGCAATAGTAGTTGTTGCAGTATTAACAATATTAGTAGTAGTAGAATCAGATGAAGTATTAACAATAGCCCTGACAGTGTAAGCTACAGCAGTATTACTATGTTTGTACCAGTAGTGGGGAAGTACTTGTAGAAGCAAGGGCAGTGTACAGTACAGTACACAGTACAGTGCAGAGTACAGTACGAGGCAGCAGCAGTAATAGTCCTAGCTATGTAAGTTGCAGCAGTATTAGTTTGCAGGAGGGGAAGGTTTACCCCTCAGCTGTTTAAACAGATTTCTGCTGGACGTTCTTCAGGTCTGAGAGTCTGTGTTATGTAACCATGAGTGTGTGTGTACGTGCATGTCAGTCGTGCACAGTGATTGGTCAGACGTGCCAGCAGAACAACAGCTGAGTGGTTGCAGTAGACTTGAAATCACTCATGGCCTTTACAAAGAATTTCCTGTACACACACACACACACACACACACACACACACACACACACACACACACACCGTATGGCTGTCTTTGTGGGGACCTGACCCCTGACCCCTGAACCTTAACCCCAACCCAGACCCCTGACCCCTAACCCTATTCATGACCCCTGATCTTGATCCTGCTAAAAGTAGTGGTTACACAACTGTTACCCCTAATTCTACTCCTAAAAATACTGCTACTACTTGTGCTAAAAGTATCGCTTACATGACTTCTACTAATACAAAACTTCTTCTTAGTACTACTGCTGCTCTGATTATTGCTTGAAATACTTGTACTATTCCTATACTACTGCTACAACAGTACCATCACTGCTGTATGTATTTAATAATGTGCTATGAATGCGCTGACGTGTTGGGATCCAGCTATGTTCAGGTTAGTTCATCAGTAAACATCTTACACATTAAATCAAAGTGCTCTGCCTCGCTGTCTGTCTGGACTTTGTACTTCTGCTGCTGTTTGTCAGATTGCATTCGCTCGGCTCGGCTCTGCAGCACTTTGACCTCCAGGCTGCTGAAAGTCAAAGCCTGAGGGGTTTCTGTCTTTGAGTTTAGATCAAGAATCAAACACACTGAGATTTGAGAAAATGGAGCGTATGCAGATATCTGATTTAACTTCCAGTGTGCCAACTTCCTCTGAAAACTTTCAAAATAAGATAAAAGAGACAAGTTGTAACAGGTTTAGACCAGAGTGAGTAACAAACAGGAAATAGTTTCTATGTTAGAACTAAAGCAAAAGTTGTTTCACAAAGGGACCAACCAGAGCTGAAAACTCCAGCCTACCTCAGCTGTGTGGACGGAGAAAAGAAGAGAAGACTGTGGCCGTCTGTCTGTCCGTTTGACTGTCCGACTGACGTGGAAAGTGTCTGTCTGTCTCGCTGCAGGGTTTTTATAGACGCTTCCTGAAAGGGGGTGGAGGCTGGGTGCAGAGGCAGGGAGCGTCTGTGTGGGACAGGACTGCAGGCGAACAGAAGAACCTGCAGCACAAAGAGCTGACACAATACAACAACACCGTGAACTCTGAGGAGCCCGACAACAAATGCAAATACTACAGAAGATGTTTGTTGTGTAGGAATATATATTTATTAGCATATCAGTAGAAGTTTAAGTAGTATAGGTTGTAATAATATTAGCATATTACCAGTAATTAGAACAGTGTCTACAGAAGTAGTAGCAGTATCACCAGTAAATAGTGCAGTATTATTGGATGCAGAACAAGTAACAGTAGTTGTATCAGTATTAAGTGTATTAGCAATTATAGAAGAAGCATAACCAGAGGAGGTTGCAGTATTTGTTTCAGCAGTTTTAGCAATATCAGTATTAGCATATTAACAGTAAGAAGTAAGAATACTGTGTTAGTTGAAGAAGCAGATAAAAAGTAGTACAAGCAGCTGTGCTGGCAAAAGTTAGTAGCAAAGATTGTAGCAATATTTACATATTAGCAGGATTTACTTGCAGTAGTAGAAGCAGTAACAGCAGTAGTTCTTACAATATATCAAAAATCTATCAAAATTAGCGTGTTAGTAGACAAAAGATTTAAAGTGGTAGTAGCTGATAATAGCAAAAGCAGATGTGCTAACAGTACTGACAGTACTTGTGTATGTATTAGTACTAGCTGTAGGCTACTATTGTTTGTAATAATATTAGCAGTAACAGACATAGTAGCATAGGAGCAGTATTATTGGAAGTAATTATAATAGCAGTTGTAGTAATATAGTACAATATGTGTAAGATATCACCAGAAGTTAATTTGTTTGAAAGATAAAATTAATATATGAATATTTTCATTAACTTATAAAATTAACAAATACTACGTCATGTCAAAGACGTTTATGTATATCTACTGATGTTAGCATGCTAATCAGCTAACGCTGGCCCGTCCTGTGCTGAAATACCACTTTGTACCTCGAGATGCGTCAGTTCGATAGTTCAGTCCTTCACACTAGTTTTTTAGTCTAATAAAAAACTAAATAAACTCACAAAGAATCAAGAAAGTAAATATTCCTGCACCTGTTTTCTTTATAAAACTGCTGGACAGATTTATTCAGAACGCCATCATGTGTTATGCTGTTTATTTACAAATTTGATTCTTATTGATTATTCATGTCAGCAGAATTAACATTTGAATCTTCTTGTGGTTGTTTATTAGAATTATTTTCATTCCCCAGGTCTGCTTCTTCAAACAAAATGTGTATATTATTCACAATCCAACATAGTTTCTGTTACTACAGTCACATTATAAGCCCTTATGTATGACACATAAAAGACTGTATCTACTCACACAGATTTTATTAATGTATTATATGAATATTTTCATGTATTTTTATTAAATAATTATTTGTTTCTCTCTGTGGGGTGAACTAGTGTGACGGCCCCTAACTCAGACAGAGAAGGTCAAAGTTGATCTAAAGGGTAAATGTGAGACCGGCCCTGCATTCACTGCAAAGGGCACTAACCCCAACACACACACACACCTTACCCTTTACACTCACCTTTAACTGTACTACACACAGCATGTCCAGTGTCCCTGTAGCCTTTTACTGCAGCTAAATATAACCGCACATGACTGGAGGGGGAAGGGCGGGGGTCTTCTCTTCTTATAGATACTCTCATTTTATATTCAGCAGTATCTTTACTCTTACTGTAGTACACTGTAGTACAGTCCTCTTCGTAACACTTGATTTCACTGTTAACAACCAGCGGTATCAATAAAGTAATAATAATAATAATAATAATATTATTATTATCAATAAAGAACATTAAACAGACTTTATAATATAAAGTGTACTTCTGCATACTGTCTATCAACATATTGTAACACAGTCATTGTACTATGGTTCAGCTGGTAACAGTAGTAGTCCTAGTACTATGGTGTGGTGGCAGAACTGTAGTAGTAGAGAGAGCAGCAGCAGTGGAGGCAGTATTATAAGTAGTACTATAAGTAGTCATAGTAGTATAAGTTACAGAAGCAGTGATAGTAATACATAATAGAAATATGAGTATTAGTTTTAGAGGTGTAGTATTGCAGTACCAGTAATAAAGATAGTATGTATTCTTGTTACTGCAACAGAGTTGTTCCTTGCATACTAGTATTTAAAATAGTACTGTTACATTGGTACATATTTTCTCAAGTATTGTACTTCAGAGTTGGTCTTTATTTACACCAGTCCGCATGTACACTTGTCAAAAAAGGTTGTGTCCACCTCCCTCACCAGATTAAAGCTCCGCCCGGCGAGCATGCTATGTGACTCAAATCAAACACACCCATGAAGTTTCTTGACCTATAGGTGGTTACTACGAGCTGCTAAATACTTACATGATCATGGTGGATCCTCCAGGGGTGACTTCTGTGTTCACCTTTACCTTCAGCTGTATCCTAACTTTTACCCTTACCTGTACCCTAACTCGTACCTGTACCTTAAGTTGACCTGTACCCTAACTCGTACCTGTACCCTAACTTGTACTCGTACCTGTACCCTAAATTGACCTGTACCCTAACTCGTACCTCTACCTGTACCCTATGATGACTTGTACCCAACTTGTACCTGTACCCTAACTCGTACCTCTACCTGTACCCTAAGATGACTTGTACCCAACTTGTACCTGTACCCTAACTTGTACTCGTGCCTGTACACTAAGTGGACCTGTATCCTAACTCATACCTCTACCTGTACCCTAAGATGACCTGTACCCTAACTTGTACCTCTACCTGTACCCTAGATGACTTGTACCCAACTTGTACCTGTACCCTAACTTGCACTCATGCCTGTACACTAAGTGGACCTGTATCCTAACTTGTACCTCTACCTGTACCCTAAGATGACTTGTACCCAACTTGTACCTGTACCCTAACTTGTACTCGTGCCTGTACGCTAAGTGGACCTGTATCCTAACTCATACCTCTACCTGTACCCTAAGATGACCTGTACCCTAACTCGTACCTCTACCCGTACCCTAAGTTGACCTGTACTCTAACTTGTACCTGTATCCTAACTTGTACTCGTACCTGTACACTAAGTTGACCTATACCCTAACCTGTACCTGTACCTGCACCCTAACTCGTACCTCTACCTGTACCCTAAGTTGACCTGTACTCTAACTCGTACCTGTATCCTAACTTGTACTCGTACCTGTACACTAAGTTGACCTGTACCCTAACCTGTACCTGTACCTGCACCCTAACTCGTACCTTTTTTACTTGCCCATGCACCATGACATGCATACTTAGGATCCTAAACTAATCCTAACCTAAATGTCCTCAATGATTTAAAACTGAAATATGTCCTCACAATGCACAAGCTCAGACACAGAGAGAGACAGACACTCAGAGTGTTTTATAGAATAAACATGTTGTTTTTTTATTTTTCAGTGTGTAATTTGTCTCCAGAGAGCTGTGATTGGACACAAATCCATCGCCACTGTAAAAAAAAAAAAATGTAACACTGGCTCCCTGCTTTTAACAGATTCAAACATGCTAACAGCTTTCACACACACACAGTCCACTGCCGCATGTGTGTTCACTTCTACCACTCATTCATTACATGGATTTAAACTTTAAACACCTCATTTTTATCCCTGATGGCAGAAATACGCCGGGAAGGTCAAAATAATAAAAGAAACTAAAGAAGCTCAGAGCAGTGGCCGTTTTCTTGAGTCGATACGCAGGGGAAGGCAGGGGGGTGGCAGCCATCTTGGTTGGTGGGTACAGGAGGGGACGGTGGCCATTTTGTCTTACATGTTGACTCCTCGCAGGTAGTCAACAACGCCAAACACCTTGCTGGTTAGCTGACCTCCAGATGCCTCTTTTGTGCCCATAGCTATGACTAAAGCTGGTGAGACAGAGAGAGAGAGACAGCTGGGTAAGACAGGAGAGTCAAACCTTCATTTACTACAAACAACAACAACAAAGAAGACTCCTGTCTTATCTTTAGAGAAGGTATTCAAGTTAAACACATACTCATACAGGACTCTGGGGGATATCGGACCTGAAGTAAGACTGTCAGGAAGTGATGTCACACTGTCTATCTCCCCCTCTACCAGTATCTATGTCTCTCTGAATGCATGTCTGTCTTACCCTGCTTGCTCTTTCCAACACATATTCCATAGGCGTTGCCATCAGCGTCTCTAGCGGTCTTCAGGTCCAAGGTGTGGACCTTGTCTGTGTCCAACTCATCTCGGAGCATCATGCACTTCTTTCCTGCAATGTAAGCGCCGACTTGGGAGAAATTCTTCCTGTCATGTGCCAGCTTCTTAATTTCGTCCACCTAAAAGAGAGAGGGGGAGAGACAGACTGGTTATTATCTGACCTGAGGCATAAACCAACAAAGGGGCAACCAGGAGATGATTAGGGGAAAACTGCATATTCCCAGGCCTGTTGATCTACCCACACCAGGGTTAAAATCAATCCAAAGCAACACATTCTCTGTTGATGGGACATTCTTAGCCTCAGATTTGTCTGAATTTTATTTGGGTGATAATCATACTCCACATTGTAGTACTACAGTTCCCATAATGCTTTGGGGAAGGTAAACAGAATGGGCCCTTGAGAAAGGCACTGAACGCTGAAGTGCTCAGGCTGCCTGATTATTTGTCTTCTAAAGTCTGTAATATCAGGGTTCTGTAAGAAAATAAAACGTTGAGCCTTACTTAATGAATGACTCCAGAACAAGAAACCTATGCTGTAGCTAACATTAGCCACATTAACTGGTTGATGTTTAGTGTTGATGGAACATAGCAAACATCAGCATCTTTTAATGTGAAACCAAGACAGTTTGCATTAACAGCTCCCACAAGTGATCACAAAGCCTCGGACTAAAATAGAAACTACATTAAATTAAGGCCAAAATTATATGTGAGCTATAGCTTGTTGCCACTAATGTCTCGTTACATAGAAAGCTTGTCTGTGGCCGCACTTCATACATTAATCCAAACACAGACCCTGGCTGAAAGGCAAATAGGCTGCACATGTTTGGGGAAGCAGCTCTGTAGTTTCAGGGCAGGCTGACTACCTCCACGGTTTCCATGAATAGGCTACCATTAAACTGGTTTGGCTGGTTTGACTATGTTGAATAACGGTGTCTGCTGACTTCCTCGAGGGACACACACTGTCCCACTGACACATGTAGCTACATGCTGTATTAGAGCTGAAACGATTAATCAAGCAATTGATTAGTTAGTCAATAACTGATTAATTCTTAAAAAGCTCTATGCAGCTTCTAAAATGTCTCTCAATTTTTTAAAAACGTATTAAAACTAGCTACCTGTTTAAAAAATATTAAAATTAGCTAACCTTATATAAAGAATTAAAACTTTCTAAATGTATATAAAGTAGTTAAAACTAGCCAACATTATGTAAAAGTATTCAAACTAACTAACTGTATAAAAAGTATTAAAACTAGCTAATTTTATAAAAAGTTTTAAAACTAGCTTAGTGTATAGAATGTAGTTTAAAGTAGCTAACATAATGTAAACTATTAAAACTAGCTGTTTAAATAGTAGCTAAAACTAGCTAACTAAATTGAAAGTAGTTAAAACTAGCCTATATAACATATTAAAACTAGCTAACTGTATATAGGCTAAAGTAGTTAAAACAAGCAAACTGCATTTAAAGTAGTTTAAACTAGATAACTGTATATAAAGTAAAACTAGCTAACTTAATGTAAACTTTTTTTAAAACTAACACTTTATAAAGTAGTTAAAACTAGCCAACTGTATATAAAGTAGTTAAAGCTAGCATATATAACGTATTAAAACTAGTTAACTGTATAGAAAGTACTAAAACTAGCAAATTGTATATAGGCTAAAGAACTTAAAATTAGCTAACTGTATAAAAACTATTAAAACTAGCCTATATAACTAACTGTTTATAAAGTAGTTAAAACTAGCCATCTGTATATTAAGTAGTTAAAACTAGCCTAAATAATGTATTAAAACTAGTTAACTGTATTGACGTTATAAAAAAACAGCCAACTGTATATAAGCGAAAGTAGTTAAAACTAGCAAACTGTATATAAACTATTACAACTAGTTAATTGTATAAAGTAGTTAAAACTAGCCAGCTGTATATAAACTTTTAAAACTAGCTACCTGTAAATAAAGTAGTTAAAATTAGCCAGCTGTATACAAAAGATTAAAACAAGCTAAAACAAGCTAACTTTGCAAAGTATGTGTACATAAAGTATTACCACTAGTTAGCTGTATTTAAAGCAGTTAAAGCTAGTTAATTGCAGATAAAGTAATTAAAACTATCCAACTGTTTATAAAACATTAAAACTAGCTAGCTGTATATAAAGCAGTCAAAACTACCTAACCTTATAGAAAGTATTAAAACTAGCTAGCTGTATATAAAGTAGTAAAATGCTCCCCCATTGTGCAGCTAACAGTAAAAGGCACCTATAACACAGATTCACATTTGAAGACAGTCTGAAATTGGAGGAAAATGCATATAAGAGAAGAAGAAGAATGTGTGGAGGACAAGTCAAGACACGACATACACTGACATGATAACACTGCTGCTTGCAGAGACAAAACCACTTCCTGAAACCATCCAGCCAATCACAGTTAAGGCCTTTAAGTAGACTACTTGCCATGCAGTGTGACACCATGTGTGTGTGTGCGTGTGTCTGTGTGTGAACTGTAATTATTAAAGATTAAAAAGTCCAAACAAATAAATAAACAACAAAACCTGCAGGTGTGTGTGCTCTTGCCTCACAGACTCCACCTCAACATTGCGTAACTGCAGCAAAGCCTCTCCACCCTCACCTCACCTCACCTCACTGTGTGTGTGTGTGTGTGTGTGTGTGTGTGCGTGCGTGTGTGTGCGTGTGTGTGTGCGCGTGCGTGTGTGAGAGAGAAACAAGAAGTGATCTCCTCCACTTCCTGTATTTGCCTCTTTTTCTACATCATGTCCTTATAAGGTAGCTGAACCAACGCTTAGCCTGCAGCCCCAAAAAACCACAGAGACGCCCGGAAACTACGACCAACTGCTTCTTCTCAAAAAACAAAATGTAGTCTTCACTTCCAACATGACTGTTACTTTCCTGCCCCACATATCTGAACTCAAAAAATCCCCAAAATTAATAAAAATCAAATAAACGTGCATGTTTTTGTTCCCTGCCAATTAAACAACTATCACACTGCAAACATGTCCGCTGTAGCAAGTCAATTTCTCTCATACAGAAACGTGTTTTAACCAAAAACTATGAAAGTAAAGAAATCAGCCAATGGGGTGAGACGTTTCAACTTGTTGCCAGGTCAGGTTCACTTCCTGTCAGCAACAGTCGGAGTGTTGAAACTAGGCAGCATTTGACACATCTGTCACTTGTTTTAACAAAAGGCACTGTCTTTTTGCAAAGAAGCTGCAACCTGCACAGCCCACGTCTTTTCCTGCTGCACCTGAATGCAGCTGCAGCTCCGCCCGGCTGCGCTGACAGAGCGGGAACCAGCCGAGTGACAAACTGAACACGCCCAAAACTCAAGAGGAAGAAGAAAACCTGCAAAAAAACATCCATTTTCACCTGTGGTCAAATCTATATCTCCTTACAACGTGAATAAGAGTGAAGATCGGCCAATGGGGTGACAGTTCTTAGGGTGATGTCACCTGTTGCTGACTCTAGGATTTTAAAGTTCACTTTTAAATTAGTGCGGTCTGGTGAAAACCATGTATCTCCAAATAGACACACACACACACGTGTTTTAGTATTGCAGACGATGTTGAAGAAGTTCTAAAAACTTGACCAGTTTCTCTGCAGCAGCAGACTGTGACATGTGTTTTGTGAAGAAGGAAGTATCTCACCCTGAAACTCTTCCTGGACTGTAAAACCTGTCTGCTGACAAACACATGACACAACACACTTATGCATGTTTTAAAGCCTGGTTTTTGTATTGTTGCCTCAATCTGAGTCTGGAAAGAAAAGTGTGTGTGTGTGGGTGTTTACCGTAATGCCGGCCAGGCCGGGCGTGCTGGCCCACACACTCTCTTGCCCGGCCGTCATCCCACAGATGGCTGCCTCCATGACCGGGATTTTACCGCTCTGGTCGGCCGTCTTTAGGTTATCAAGGTACGAGTCCCACGACATCCTGATTAGAACCAATACACACACACAGATACGTGCACACACTGATCAGTAACACACTCCCACACACTGTCTGACTGACACAGACTGTGGCAGCAGAATCAGAAGCAAAGAGTCTCAACAAGCAACAAATCACTTCTCAATAAGCTACAGAAATTGTGTGTGTGTGTGAGAGAGAGAGAGAGAGAGGGAGAGCCTACGTCAGCTTACCTGTGCAGGTATAGTCTCAGGTATGAGATAGAGGGGAAAGAGAGAAGTCAAATGCAGAAAGAAGGAAGGCGAGTTGTCTTTTATACCTCCAACCACTCCCAGCCTGCAGGCAACTTCCTGCCCAGCTCACTCTCACCCAGTGTCTCTCCACCACTCTCTCTCTCTCTCTCTCTCTCTCTCTCTCTCTCTCACTGTGTACCTGGGAAGTAAAAAAAAACACGGAAGTGTGTGCAGCAAACTGATGTGAAGAGATTTAGTTCAGTTCACATTCTACAATCACGCCAGCCAAAGTCTGAGACGTCAAACTTTCCTCTGAAGCCAAAATGTCCCCACTTTGCAGAAATGTCCTCCTTTCTAAGGTCTGAAACAAATCGAGCTAACTAATTTCATTAGTTAATGATGTAGATAGAAAGCTAGTAAGCCTGATATGCTAACATTAGCAGCTAACATTAGAGCGTACACGCAGAGATGAACATAGTCTTTAATGCTTTCCTGACACTTAGGTATGTTGTTGTGTTTGACGAACTCTACATATACAGAGTTATTCTCTGACTACAGCTCCATGCACATCACTTTCACACATACCTGACCCACCTGCTCTGACAGCAAGAAGCTGCACACAGGCTAGACAGGAAGTGATGACAGAGCTGTTGATTTACAGTCATATGCAGAATCAAGAGAAAAGTCTCAGTGATGAGAAGATGAGTTCAAACTGTGTGTCGGACAGAAAGCTGTTGTAAAAGTGTTTCCACCAAACCACTTCCTCCTGACCTGTTTCAGTTCATGTCGACACGACTGAACCTGCTGCTGCTGACAGATATACGTGTATGAGATGAGCAATGAAACCGCGGGCCTCAGTCATGTAAAGGGCCCCCATCCCTCTGACGTCGTAGCCGCACAGCCTGACTTAAAAAGTCTCTTTGTGGTCATTTTCTGTCCTTGTGGTCATTTTGTATTTCATTATTTTATCTTGTTGTGGTTACTGGGTTAATATTTGTGGTTGTATGTCTCTGCTGTTGTGTTAAAAGTATTTGCAATTGTTTTGCATTTCTGTGGTCATCTTTAGTCTCTCTGTTGTCGTTTAACACGTCTTTTTAGTTGTTTAAGTCCCTCTGCAGCTGTTGTGTGTGTCTTTCTAGTTATTTTGCATGACGTTCTAGTTGGTGTAGTCTCTCTGTCGTCATTTTGCATGTCTTTCTTTTTGTTTTGACATTCTTTCTTGTTGATTTGGTGCCTCTGCAGTTGTTTTTGCGTGTCTTTGTATTTTTTTGGCTGTCTTTGTATTTTTTTGCGTGTCTTTGTAGTTGTTTTAGTCCCTTTGCAGTTGTTTTGCATGTTTTTCTAGTAGTTTTGCGTGTCTTTGTAGTTTTTTGCGTGTCTTTCTAGTTATTTTGCATGACATTCTAGTTGGTGTAGTCTCTCTGTTGTAATTTTGCGTGTCTTTCTTGTTGTTTTAGTCAGTCTGCAGTTGTTTTGCCTGTCTTTCTAGTTATTTTTGCGTGTCTTTCTGGTTGATTTAGTCCTTCTGTAGTTTCTTTGCGTCTTTCTTGTTGTTTTAGTCAGTCTGCAGTTGTTTTGCCTGTCTTTCTAGTTATTTTTGCGTGTCTTTCTGGTTGATTTAATCCTTCTATAGTTTCTTTGCGTGTCTTTCTTGTTGTTTTAGTCAGTCTGCAGTTGTTTTGCCTGTCTTTCTAGTTATTTTTGCGTGTCTTTCTTGTTGTTTTAGTCAGTCTGCAGTTGTTTTGCCTGTCTTTCTAGTTATTTTTGCGTGTCTTTCTGGTTGTTTTAGTCCCTCTGCAGTTGTTTTGCCTGTCTTTCTAGTTATTTTTGCGTGTCTTTCTGGTTGATTTAGTCCTTCTGTAGTTTCTTTGCGTGTCTTTCTTGTTGTTTTAGTCAGTCTGCAGTTGTTTTGCCTGTCTTTCTAGTTATTTTTGCGTGTCTTTCTGGTTGTTTTAGTCCCTCTGCAGTTGTTTTGCCTGTCTTTCTAGTTATTTTTGCGTGTCTTTCAAGTTGTTTTATTCCCTCTGTAGCTGTTTGCGTGTCTCTGTGGTCACTTGTATGTCTTTTCAACAAGAAAAAACAGCTTCTTGATCATTTCAACATGAGGCTCTGAGCGGTAGGTCTGTTTAGTAATCCTGCCATGGATGCCACACACACAGCGCAATGCATTCTGGGGCTTGCAGTTCAGCCCTTGTGAGTAAAGAGCAGCTCCTAAAGTGAGCTTAATCAAAATCAGTCTTTAGGTAGGTTAGAGTCTGCACAATAAAGCTACATTTGCACAGATATATATTTACCAAAGAGTTATTGTCTGATAGATGAATCACATTTCTATTCAGGTTCTGCTCCTACATGCTGCATTCCTCAGTCCAACACACACACACACACACACAGAAATACCTGAGCCAGTTTAGACCCGCGGATGTCAGGAGGGAGATAAAGAACAAGCGACATGTTAAAACTTGGCTGGTCCACCTCACCGCTGCACACGACTCCTGTGTGAAGTTAAAGTGGTTACACTTCATAGTACTGCCACACTGCTAAAGCATGTACTTATACTGCTAACACATCCAGAATTCATGAAAGGTGTTCACCTGTGACTCATGTAGTTCATTCATTCATAATGTGTTCAACATTAAATGATTACAAATCTTCCAGCAGGATGAGGATTATGTAACAGAAGCAGGAGGAGTCACTCTTGCTGCTGCAGCCCCATACATCGACATGTAGTAGAGAACAGAAATATATACATATGCAAGCAGTAGCAGTTCAAATACTACAATATTACAAAGTAGAAATATTAAGAGCAGTATTATCAGTGGTAGTAGTAGCTGTAGCAGTGGTACAAATGTAGAAGTACAAAATAACCAGTAGTAATAGTTTTAGAAGCAGTAGTAGTAACAGGTGCAGTGTTAGTGGTAGCTAGAGTAGAAGTACAAATGTTACCAGTAATAGTAGTAGTGATAGTTTTAGAACTAGTATTAACATCATCAGAAGAAGTAGTAGTAACAGTTGCAGTAGTAGGAATAGCTGTAGCTCTCGTATCTGTAGATGTAGTAGTTTTACTAGCTGTAGAAACGGTAATATCTAAACTGAAGTATTTGACCCCAGAGGAGGTTTCTGAAGAATTTGAAACATGTAGGACTTTCAGCTGCTGTTGCGCATGTGTGTGGATGAGTGAGTGTGTGCGTGTGTGTGTGTGTGCGCGCGTAAGAGACATAAAAGGTGTGGTGGCTCGACTGACGAGTTTATACAAGCCACCATCCACAGTATGCATACCCTGGGGGAAAACACACACACATAGACACGCCCTTTAATACACACGCACGCACACACACACACACACACACATGGCGTGCGTAGCCATGGGGAAACACAGTCACACATCTGCATTAACAGCAGCCACACTTGGCCTCTGTGTTTTTGACGACAGGAAGTGGAAACTCAAACCAAACCTCATTCACACTTTGTTCAGTTCTCAGTTGGACTGTAGTCTGACAAGAACTGGGACAAACTGCAGTCCAGAACCGTTCTACATAAAGGGTCCGGTTCACAACATGTTGGTCACACGTCTGAAAAAAAACACCAGATTCAGTTTTTATCCTAAGCGTCGTTTAATGAAGCGTTTCTCTCCAGTCTGAACGTCACGTTAGCAGAAAGGCTGCGGCACTTCCTCACAGCAGGAACATGAGAGCTGAACCCTGTTACAGAGATATGAGTCACTGCCACACACTTGATATAAAATTTAACAAACACGTAGATGCATCGCTTTTATGTGTGGATGATCTAAAGCTCTACGTTTTAGTTGCCTTCTTTACTGAAATGCACTCAGGCTCCGTCCACACTACTGCGTTTTAAAACAGAGACCTTTTGCTATGTTTGTACCTCCATTCCAGACTAAAACGGTGAAAACAAAGACCTAAAATGAAGAAAACGCTGCCGACCCCGTTTTGCGTTTCAAAACTCCAGGTAAAAAACGAAGGACTTTAGAAACGATGACGCAGATGCCCACGCCTGGCTCTCTGAATGGGTCTTAAAAGTCATGCAAAGCAGAAACACGATGCTACTGACAGAGTTTTAGTGTTGGTATTTTAATTAAAATATTTTGTACCATGCAAATGACACTTACAGCCTATAAGTGTGCATGTCGCCGTAATTCCCAGTCTGTTTTCCACCGCCATAGCTGCGTTTAACTCCTGTGTTACAGTAACAGTCCCACATCGTTGTTGGTCCATGCAAAATAAAATCTGGTCTGGTTCTTCTTTTATTCTTTTGCCAAATCTTCTGTAACCACGGAATAGACCATCTGCTTCACGTTTACACCGGCACCCTCAGGGTACGTGAACGGCCAATAGATGTGTGTTTTCAGTCACTTTAATGTAGACGGAGATCATTTCTATGATACGCAGCTAAAACGCTGCTGTGGACTGAGATTGTATTCGTTTTAAAAATAAAACGGAGTAGTGTGGACGGGGCCTTAAACATTTGATCTGAAGATCAGGTGAGGATGCCACTTGATTCAGAGGCACTCTGCTAAGCTACGCTAGTTAGCTTTTAGCTGGACTAGTTAAACTGGTGCGAGAGTCTAATTAATCTGGTTTAACAAGTGAAAGTGTTACTTTCTCTCCTGAAATGAATATAGTCAGAGTTAGTTAGTCTGGTTTGACGGGTCGGGGCTGGTGTGGTGGCTAAAGGGAGACCAGCATCAAGGTGGTCTTAATGTTCTGGCTGATCAAGCTGAGTAAACGAGTGGAGAAACTTGAAATGCTGGTGCTTCCTGCTCCAGGGTCAATGTGGTGAATAAAATGCTGAGGCTTTATTTCAGCCCAGTTTCACTCCTGTGGATGAGACAATGCTCTGCAGCCACCCCGGCTCTCTGTGTGCACGGAGGCTAACGGTTTCCCCCTGCTGCCACTGTTTGTGCTAAGCTAGGCTAAACGTGTCTCGGCCCCCCAACATGGCTGCCGGTCGTAGTCACGTTCCCACAGCGGGCGAACAGTTCAGCTGCCATTTATGGAGCCAGAAGCAGAACGACAGCAGAGGAAGTGCTGAATGTCACACACACACTTCCTCAGCAACTGAACTCGTTTTCTGAGTCAAGTCGAAAGGAGTCGGGCGAGCGAAGAAGAGGAAGTGGTGTCTTTGCTGCAGCTTGAAGGAATGTGAAGTGCGTTTCCTTATAAGGCGAGGCTGAGCGTGAAGCTGTGATAAAAACACGCACACACATGATACTGCATACAAACAGTGTTTGATAATGAGATTCACTCACGCTGTTATCTTTTAATGGGAACCAGAGACTTCACACCACAGAGACGCTGGTTCTTTAAGCGGCCCACACCTACTTCCTGTCACAAACCTCTACTTCCTGTACACAGGACTACGCATGACACACAAACACATTAACACACACACACACGTACATCCTCTCTGCACACGTTACCTGCACCTGTACTCAGGCGTCCACAGAGGGGCACGAAACAAGTTCCTGCTTTACCTTCTGAATAATTTCATTCCAAACGTCCGTGTTCCTGGTTTCAGGCCTTTCAGCCTCGTGAACCAGTGTTTGTGTTAAAGGGAAACTCAGAGCTGCAGATATCCTGACATCCACCGCAGAAACACAGGGGCCTACATTTCCCACAGTGCACCTGCACAGGGCTACACAGCCCCTCCAGTGACACGGTCTGATGACTGATAAAGTCTGTCTGACCCCACTTCTAAGGACCCAGTCTCCACCCCGAACCCTGAACCACGAACCCTGAAACCTAGAGCCTAAAGCCTGAATCTGGCACCCAGAACCCTAAACCCTGAAAACCAAAGCCTAAAGCCTGAACCCTAAACCCTAAAGCCTGAACCCGGAACCATGAACCCTAAACCCTGAAACCCTAAAGCCTGAACCTGGAACCCAGATTTCTAAACCCTGACAGACTCAACTGACGCCACCTGGTAAGTGCTGGAGTACGACTGGCTGTAAGGGCCCGACACGGTTTAATGGGACATTAAATCACGTTACTTTGACACACCTGAAGGTTCAGGACTTTTTATTTCTCTGTGTTTACTTTCTTCAGAGCCGAGAGGTCATTTTAAAATAATCAGTTTAGTCTTTTTAATAAAAAAACACTTAGATGTAAAGTTCTTTTTTCTTGTAGCTGCTCCGTCCATGTTTGTTTGTTTACCTTTTTCCAGGCTTCCCCTGGTGACCCCGTGTTTAACGTCACAATGCTATGAACTGTGGGTAATTCCCTCAGGCAAAGTCTGCACTCACCTGGAACGAGATTAAGGTTCAGCCAAACTCACTGTCAAGCTCTGCTGCAGGAACACTACATGGCCAAAAGTCTGTGGACGCCTGCGGTTTCAACACAACATTTATTCCTTTAATTATCAGTTCATGGTGTTTTTACATACTAAAAACCCCTGAAGTGCAAATCATCAAACCGAGTACATTTAGAGGTGTTAGTTTCATGTCAGCTTCTCGATGTCCACAGTAACAACAGGCTTTTGTTTTCTGCAGCAGCTCTTTGGTTCACTTATTAATGTGGTATAATAAATTAGGGGTTATTTTTTGGCATCTTAAAATGTGCAAAACAGCAACAAAGCTGCTCCTGAATTAAAAAAACAGAACTCTTTAATGTAGAAATGCAGAGAGTCTAAATACGACCTTAATATATTAATTTCATCTATAAATGATCCTCCTAATGTCCCATTAATAACAACAGTAGAGGTTAATCCTCATTAATGGGTAAGTTAAAGGTAAACACATGTGAGGACATTATCACAGGGACAAAGACTCCTTTGGCCTCTGAGCTGCCCCCTGCTGGACTGACGAAGCTACAACATCTGGATCAAACCGACCAGCTGCTGCTTGACTGCAGGAACCAACGTTTGTTCAACAACAGTAAATATTATTAACTGACTGTCTGAGGGTTTGTTAACATTATTAATAAAGCAGATACTGCTGTCAGCTGTTTTATTACTGGAACATGTTGATTCATCAGCTGATCCTTCTGACGACGTCTGCTGTTTCTCATGTGAAGACGTGTTTCTCTAATGTTTCATTAAAATAATGGTGAAAGAATGAATCTGTATTTGCGCAGCGTAGCTTAAAGCTTCTTCTTCAGAACTGCAACAGATTATATATTAAACTCTATATAACCATAACTACACTTAAACAAAGTTTATCAAAGCTGAGAGAACTTGTTGTGGTTGTAGAAAAAGGATCATATATTTGTTTTTTTTTCTGAAGAGTTGTTTTCTGGTTTATTTGCTCTCAGACTTTGTGTTCATTAATATTCAGAGCTCCTAAAACACCTGACGCTCCTCATTAACAACCCAGACAGACGAGATCTAAAGGCGCGCAGAAAAAATCAGACATTTCCTGAAAAAAGTCAAAATATAACAACATTTCTTAACATTTTAATTATGAGTAAAAGATGTACTAACAGAATAAGGTTACTATATTTTAAATTAAAGTAAATAAAATTAAATAAAAAATATTTTGGAAATATATAAACATAAATATACAAACAGGAGATTCCCAGAATAAGGTTAAAATATAAAACTATATAATTTGTTATTGATTTTGAGATAAATA
>NW_024041150.1:52787465-52829965 GCF_014851395.1 Micropterus salmoides
GACATGTGGGGGCCCTCTCAGGAACCTTCATCAATCCGCCTCCTCTTTGACCTCCTTATTATCACAATCTGATGCGTTCAGTCCAACAACAACAACAGAAAGTCTCCCCCATTCACATGGACTGGGAGCGGACAGGAAGTCACTACTGAGCATGCTCGGTTTGTTTCACTACATCATAAACATTCATGTCTGAGGATAAACATCTGAACTGGTTATTGTCTCCTGCTAAACGATGCGTTCACTGATAACAGCTATCAGAGCGCTGGGAGAACAGCTCGTACTGTAGTGACACTTTATCAGCTGTTCAGGGTTCAGGTCTAACGCCACCTGAGCCTGATGTGTGATCAGCTCGTTTATCGGCAGGCTTATCTGTGCTGTGGTGAACTCTGCACACTCGCTGTGACACCAGGATCAGGTCGAGTGTGAACGGAGGATTAAGTGCCAGAGATCCTTATAGTGGTGTAAGGAACACGCGGTCACCGTGTGGTCGATCTGCGGGACTAAAACCTTCAAACCAGCAACTGTTCTCTGATCTGTCAGGATCCATCAGGACCTAAACCGAACTTTTGACCTCCAAGCTGCCGCAGGACTGAACAGAACTGAATGTTCAAACAAACCAAGACTTTCATTATCAATTAGCCCGCTGATCGTTTTGGTCCATGATATAAAGAGTCTTCAAGGACCCAGAGAGGTTCAGGGATCCAAACGAGAGCGAGTCCGTGGGCTGACTTCATAAATAAAAACCTTTAACCCTCCCACATGTAGACGCACCTCGACCACCAGCCAGCTGTCACCTCAGCCAATCACACAAGGCGTATTCTCTCTCATTCCACACATTTCCAGGCTCTTCAAGGACCCGCAGGATCACACCTTGAATTCACACACAGGGCGTGAACGCAGTCTGGAGCCAGTCTGACAGCAGCAGCTGGCTCCTGAGGCGTTTTAAAGTTTGAGGTCGTGACATTTAAGGGGCCGCGCGTGCAAGCAGCTGCTTCGACCCAGTTTGTCCAGAAGAGACACCCACAATGCAACGCTCCGCGGACAAACGCAGCTTCATAAAGCTGGCTGGTGTCCTACAAACGTGTCGCTGCCCAAACATCAGCAGAGCCTCAGTGTGACCTGGTTTCCACGAGCAGGTCCACCTTCAGGTTCTCTCACAGTCAGTCAGGTGTTTAGGAGGACGGGAAGCTGCCAGACTGGTTAGTTTAGCAGAAAACAAACAAGTGTTTACAGAGAAATGGAGGCTCAGACAGCTTGAACTCTGATTAAACTATCTATTGATTATTTTGCATGTTTTCTGTGAGTCAGACAGGAGAAAACGTTTCTGTCTCACATGTTGTTTCTCTGGCTTGTGTTTGTTTTTACTGACAGAGAGCATGCGGGAGTTATTACAACATCACAGAGCTGTCTCAGCCGGAGCTCCACCGGGGCTCAGCCGGCCTTTAACCCCGAGCAGAGGCGCTCCCGAGCCGGCTGAGCTCAGGCTGAACTGCGTGTCCCTGCTGTTAGCCTCCAGGGTTAAAGTTAGCTTCACGAGGCTAAACTGAATGAAACTACGTGCTGCTTGTTGCCGCTGACAGCTGGCTGAGCTGCTCACGTGACCGGAGGAAGGATGAAGGACACTCACATGTTTAATTTACTCACAATAACAAGTATTTTCTTCTCTAAACTTGAAGCATGAGCGCGGCTAACGCTAGCTGCCCCGCTGACCGCTGGGGTTAGCACGTTAGCATGTGAGCTAGCAGCAGCACGTACCCGGCCAAGCCTCCGAACAGGAACTTGATGGCCTTCGGAGACGTCTTGGGCTTCGTGGTCGCCATGTTTCGGGGTCCCCGGTCAGATTCCCGCTGCCTGCCTGCCTGTGAGCCTCTGGGCCGGACGGTCCGCTGCTCGGTAACCGGTACAAGGTGACTCTCTGGAGCGGGCACGTCCGGAGCAGACGCGAAGCACGGCGGACCAATCAGGAGGCGAGCACGGAGATGGACGAAGATGGACGAACAGTAACGAGGGTGTCGCTGCTGCTTTCAGGGTCCCATCTGCGGCTCGTAAATCACAACGCAGAGACTTACTGAAGCTTTTTAAATAATTTAAAGATTAAAAACCGAGACTGACGTTATTTAAACATTACGTTGTTCAGTCAGACAGTCTAGGTTGTTTGTGTTTAGGCTATTATTTATGATACAAGGTAGATTAATTTATAATTTTACTGCTTAGGGTTGAAATTACTTACAAAAAGCAAATGTTATATACAAAACGTATGTATTTATATTATTTATTATCATTATGCACTGCGAAATGTTTGTGTATGCACATGTATACAAATATTCATTTAATATGTTACCATATTTTAATACTGTTTCTATTTGTTATATAATGATAAATAATGAACCTTGTGATATAAAATGTGTGTTTACATTAATTTAAACCCTTCATACATTTACATTTTGAAGCCTCATTGTTACTTTCCAAGATCGTAGCGGTTTGATTTACAGTGTCAAAATAAACATTTGTGATATTAGCAAAATGACACATTCACACATAAACACTAAACAAATTGAAGCTGTTTACTCAGCAACAAACAATGTGTTAAAAAAACAACAACTCTAAAATGTCCTCAGGGAACTTGTTTACTGTACACTGTGTGTTCATATTTCCGACAGCACATGAAAGCAACTGTAGCTTCAGCGCACCCCCCCCCCCCCAAAAAAATATTATATATATTTATATAATAAATATAATTATATTATTTTGTAATCTATTTAAAACCATATCAATTAAGAAAACTAAACATTTGGACTAATAATAATAATGATATTAATAATAGTAATAATAATAATAAGGTTTATTTTTGTTCGTTATTGAAGTGAAACAGCAAATGTAGCCTAAAATATAAGTCGCATGAATCATCAATTCAGAATTAAATTATTAGAACTTCAATAATAAATTTAATTAATTATCTAATTAAGATTATTTACAGATTAAACATGAGAAACAAACTCCAGCGTAAACACGAAAGTGACTGGCGTGACTAACAGCCAATAGCAGGCTGTGCTTTTCTCTTTCTTTACACACATTGGCTGACAGCGGTACAGGGGGCGGGGCCTGTCAGAGCAACAGCTTGCTGAGGAAGTGGAGTCAGGCTGCGGTGAGTAGAGACACTAAACTGTCTTTTCTACTGTATAAACTCGAGTCTCACGTTACTCGCTGACAGGTTTCAGGTCTCTGGACACTTACAGCAGCTGCCGGTGTTTCCTGCTCCGTCATGTTTCCGTTATTTCACCGGTTACCTGCCGGGTCGGTGTGACGGAGCAGCTAGCGTTAGCTAACCGAGCTAAATAACAAACAACCTGCGGCCACTTCCTGTTTTTAAATAGTTTAATGTAACAATTAATCACATGTAAGGCGTTTTATACTGCACACACACACTGTTGTGAAGCAGGACGGTAACGCGGCTGGAGAGAGAGGAACCTGATCCTCCTTAAGGTGGAATAACAGAAAGGTAAACACCGGAAATGATCTGATCACGTGATCAATAATCATCAGGTCAGAGACTTTTCTAACCAGCTCAGTTAGAGGAGGGAACTGATTAAAACTATCTATGTGCTCTATGAAAATAGTTGAGAACATTTAACTTAAAGTACCTTTATTTCTTCCTCTACCTGCAGCAGGTGGCGATGCTGTGACATCACGCCAAGAAGGCGTCCAATGACAGCGCTCGGATCATGCCTGCGCGTGGGGCACCACACAGCGCGGACCGATGAGAAGGAGGGACAGCCATGACGGACGGGGACAGGGCGGGGCGGCGGAGCAGGGGGGCCGGAGAGGGGACCGGGGCCAGGCGGTGGTGAGGCAGGCAGGGAGGGGGGACGCGGGCGGCGAGACGGGCGCGGCGTCCCCGCTGCCGGTCTTCCTGTTCCCCTCCGAGCTGCTGTTCTACTCGGAGCAGAGGAGCTCCCACAGGAGAGTCCTGACTCTGTACAACCCCTACAGCTTCAGCCTGAGCTTCAAGAGTCAGTACCTGTTTACCTGTTTACCTGTTTACCTGTTCACCTGTTCACCTGTCTGTTCGCCTGTCTGTTCGCCTGTCTGTTCGCCTGTCTGTTCGCCTGTCTACCTGTTCACCTGTCTGGTCACCTGTCTGTTTACCTGTTCACCTGTCTGGTCACCTGTCTGTTTACCTGTCTGTTTACCTGTCTGTTTACCTGTCTGTTTACCTGTCTGTTCACCTGTCTGTTCACCTGTCTGTTTACCTGTCTGTTTACCTGTCTGTTCACCTGTCTGTTCACCTGTCTGTTCACTTGTTCACCTGTCTGTTCACCTGTCTGTTCACCTGTTCACCTGTCTGTTCACTTGTTCACCTATCTGTTCACCTGTCTGTTCACTTGTTCACCTGTCTGTTCACCTGTCTGTTCACCTGTCTGTTCACCTGTCTGTTCACCTGTTCACCTGTCTGTTCACCTGTTCACCTGTCTGTTCACTTGTTCACCTGTCTGTTCACCTGTCTGTTCACCTGTCTGTTCACCTGTCTGTTCACCTGTCTGTTCACCTGTCTGTTCACCTGTTCACCTGTCTGTTCACCTGTTCACCTGTCTGTTTACCTGTTCACCTGTCTGTTCACCTGTTCACCTGTCTGGTCACCTGTCTGTTCACTTCTCTCTCTCTCTCTCTACCTGTCTGTCTGTAAGTTAACAGCCTGTCTCTCTCTCTCAGTGCTGTGTACAGCTCCAGCTCTCTACAGAGTGGTGGAGGCAGAGGGGAGCGTCAGAGCTAAGTCCTGCGTCGACCTGTAAGTACGCCGAATAGTACTTTATATTTCTACTTCTTCTGCTACTTGTACTGTTACTTCTACTCCCGACACAATGGTGGCGATTATTTTCATGATTAATCGACCGGTCGTTTAGTCAATAAAATGTTAAGAAACTGTTAAAAAAAAAATGGCTCATCACAATTTCCCAAAGTGACGTCTTAAAATTGCTTCTTTTGTTCAAACAGACCGAAACTACCACGACTCTTCATTTACTGTCAGACGTGACTAAAACTAGCAGCAGTTCCTCACATTTAAGAAGATGAAATCTGACAATTTGTCACTGAAACGATTAATCGATTATCAAAATAGTCATTAATTTTCTGTTGCAGCTCTACCACCCAGTATCAGTAACTCGCCAGTCAAGAGAGTAAACAAACGTTCCTCGGAGAGCCGGGGCCCGTTTCAGAAAGCAGGCGTATCAAACTCTGAGCTCTGAGGTGGGAAACGGGTTCTGATCAGAATAAGTTCAGTCAGCTCTGAGTATGTTGAGCCTGATGGAAGTGCGTGCGTGGGGATGAAAAAAAGCCTCATCGATGGAGCTCCGATACTACGATTCACCATGGCAACGGGTAAATAAAGGCAGAGCCTCCATTTTAATCGGGTGGCGCTAGAAATATGAATGCTGCCAACACGGACCCTGATTGGCTCTAAAACGTAGGCGTGAAGGATCGATACGTTAACTAGTCTACACAGCGTTGCTCATTCATCATTTACCAGACTGGACTTTTCTTAATGAAAAAGTGCTGCAGCCCATTACATTTTAAATAGGAAGGCTCTATTTATTAATCTGTAACCCGACGGGACTAAATGCCGGTGGCGGTCGGCTACCTGATTATGAAAATAGATCAAATCTAAGACACAGTTTACTTGTGAACGTGTGATAGTAAAGTCACACCCAGCAGGTTTGACTATTAAGTACTTTTTGCAGTGGAAAATGTGTCAATAGATTAAAATTTTGGACGTCTATGTTGCATTAATAAAGTCTTGCTCGTCTTGTATTTTATTAATGCCTACGATAGGAACTTTCCAATCAGTGCGACTACAAAATCAAAGATTACTGTTCACTGATCAGTTTGATAAAGTTATAAAGGACGGTGTAGCTTATAGATTTTGTTCTGTGCTGAGGATAAATCCACAATGTGCAGAGATCTGTCGTTACATCGATGACAGATAGGAAGTCAGAGGGAAACTCGGCGTTAGTTGAACCTAAACTCCTCCCGAG
Source organism: Micropterus salmoides (assembly GCF_014851395.1). NCBI lineage: Eukaryota > Metazoa > Chordata > Actinopteri > Centrarchiformes > Centrarchidae > Micropterus > Micropterus salmoides. Next base: position 52,793,495 of record NW_024041150.1, read on the forward strand.
CAGGTTTGGTTCACAGCGTAAGTTTCCGGGGTTACAGACCCAGAGTTCATCTGATCTGAGGCTCAACTTACTCCGAGTTTTCACTAAACCCGCTTTCTGAAACGGGGCCCTGATCTCTGATAACGAAGACCAGAAGAGACCGTGACAAGACTTCATGCTAAATGTCTGATCTCACATCTCTTAGTCTTTATATTCATCACACCAGTCATTTTTGTGTCCAGTGATCCCGCCAGTTCGTTCTACCTGGTGAACAATAAATCTTAGACCATAAATGCAGTAGTCGACACAGAGACCAGTAAAATCCCACGATTAAAACAAAGTAAAAGCAAAAACATTAAATCCCATCTTCTACTTCAACATCTGAACTTTAATAAAAACATCTGAAGTTCACAAAGAAAATCTAACAGCTGTGAGAGGACGTCCAGGACAGGTGAGAGGAGGTTTGATGTCCAGATGTTTTCATAAATAAGCAAGCTGCTGGAATTACAACCGTGCAGTGTAATTAATTAATTAATTTTCCTAACTTTTCGTTACTAACTTTCAGGTGTGAAATGTTTTTTTCGCTCTATATTGGCAGCTGTCTGAGATTTTTGTGTTAAAAAATAAAAAGGTTTTAGGGAGTGTCCCTGTCGACCACGTGTCTCTGGTACCTTCGTGTTTTCAGTATTTTGGTATCTTCCTGTCAGGGTGGTGCGGCACCTGGACGTGTCCCCTCGTAACTGGGACCGCAGGGACCGGTTCCGTCTGGAGGTGAGAGGAGGAGGGCAGGTGGGAGGACGGGAGATCTGGGCCGAGCTGAGGGGAGGAGTAGGAGGGGGAGAGGAGGAGGAGGAAGAGGATGAGAGGTCGAAGAGGAGGACACCTGGAGGAGGCCAGCAGAGGGCGCCGCCTCCTCAGACTCCCCTGTCTCCTCTGCTGCTGCCCTCACACGCACACCTGCAGCTGCCCGCCTGCACAGGTGAGACTGGGAGGGGGGGCAGCAGTGCACTCTGGGACGTGTAGTTGATTTAGTTGTTGTGAACTTGACTGTAAAACCTTTCCTCTGTGTGTGTGCGTGCTGAGCAGCTGTGCGCGGCGTGTCTCAGTGGGTGGTGTGTGTTTTGGCGGCGGTGCTGTGTGTCGCAGTGTTGATGCTCCCCCTCCACTCTGACAGCGGCTCCGTGGTTCCACGCTGCCTGCACGTCTCCGCCAATCAGAAGCTGGTCTGCGCCTACACACTGGGTAACACACACACCCTGTTACACACACACACACACACACACGCAGACCTGTACGACCATATGAGGACTCACCTGTGTGTCTGTCTCTCTCAGGTCTTCTCACCATGGTGTTTCTACGGTAACCAGTGACATCGTGCCTGCTCTGTTCGAGTGACAGCTGTTTTTCCCAGCGCCATAGCAACCGTGGACCCTCGTGACCTCTGAGCCCCGTCCCTGAACTCACATGTGAATGTAGTCTGAACGCTGACGAGTCTTAATGACTGACTGATGACGTCAGCAGGACATAAAACTTTATTTAAAACTGGAAACTCACACACAGTCAACCCGCGGCTGGAGACCCTGAGAGGGGCCTCGTGGTGCAGCTGAGGGGCCGTGTCTGGTGTTAGCCTCTGGTGTTAGCCTCTGGTGTTAGCCTCTGGTGTTAGCTTCTGGTGTTAGCTGCTTCTTGCTGTGGAAACGTTTAGTGTTTTAGGCCTGCGAAGGTGCGAGGAGGAGGGGCCTCTGCAGGGGGAGGGGCCTCTGCAGGAGCACAGTGCTGGTGTCTGTGGGTCTGAGGAGGAGGCAACACTTCCTCTTCTCCCTCTCTGTTCAGATAGATGCTTCTCTCATGTCTGTGCTTAGATTAGCTTAGCATAAAGACTGTAAACAGCTAGCCTGGCTGCTCTATATTGCCCTCTGTATAAAGTTACACTCACAGGGAGTTGTGTTCTGTAAAGTTTATTTTCCTTTAATAATAATAAAGTGGTCAGAAGACTGAATGGATCTGTTTCTGTGCTGCGGAGGGAAAGACGTCCAAACAGAGGAGATAAAAAGCATCTATGTCTTACACGTAGAAACATGGCAGACAACATGTTTGATGGTTAAAAACGTTTGATTAATGGTGCAAAATCACGTGACGTGTCATCTGTAATATGGTATCAGGTTATAACGGTTTTTGCTGTCCATGTAGAGCGACCGAGATTCATTAGGGAAGATATTTATTAGCAGGATTTGCAGTGCAAGCAGTATTTTTAATGTACTGGTGCAGTAAAAAGACATACTAAAGACAGTCCAACACACATTTGTAGTAGCGTCCATGTTGTTTCTACATTCAGACTTAGGAGTACCTGGGGGCCCATCCGAGGAGCGCCTGAATGCAGCATTAGCAGACGAGGAGGGAGGACGAGCAGAACACGGAGAAGAAATAACGAAGACAAATGCTGTTGTGAATGAAACCTCAGGACGGCGTGACGTCCGCGTCCTGCTGCGACCGTGCAGCGGCGGTGGCGGCGTCTGTCTCAGTGACATCAGCGATGACGTCATCGGCCAGTCCCTCCTCAGCTTCTTGGGGTGGTGGGGTCGTTGCCAGGGAGACAGGCAGGTCACCTCCTGCAGGCAGAAGAGTCGGTGTTAAAGTGTTTTTTACTCTGAATAGATGGAACAAACAGAGACGCTGAGCTGCAGCAGCACAAGTTATGTTCATTAATGAAAAGCTACTGACTCCACGGTCGTTTCTAATAATCAATTTTACAGATGTTGATAATTTGGCAGCGGCACCGAATCTCCTTAATCTCCGTACACAGACTGAGAGGCAAAACCCAGGGCTAATCCGTAGTTCTCTGCCTGCAGAAGTGAGATTTAAATCCCCCTTTTAACTTATTGTTTCACAATAATAGACCATAGAGTCTACTGTCTGAACTCAGATCTGAGTTCAGACAGTGTAATCCTCTTTGTTTCTTATATGTATGTAAGGCTTAATCCTTTATCCGCATGGTGTATAACAATGTTTTCATTGTTCATCAACTCTAAAGCTTTTCTCCCTGTCTATAAGAGTTGGCAACATATTTGTTTAGACCGAGAACACAATTCCCTAACGTCTCTTTTGACTGACCTGCAAAAGGTTTCTACTGAATGTGCTTTTAGGTCTAAAAACCTAGTCTTGGACTGGATTGTGGTCGGCTTCTACAGTGATATGACTCAGATTTATGTCACATTACTGAAGGTTAAGACGCTGGGTCTTACCTTTGGACCTGTGTCGATATAAAGACACCATGAGGACAGTGGAGATGCAGTACGGGCAGAACACCACCAGGAGGCGGAACAATCTGAACACCAGCTGGTTGGAGGCACTGGTACCTGTAGAGAGAGGCACACCTGGTGGGTCGATGGTTCGGGAAGCTACACACCAAATTCAGTTTGCTAAGGGGTTCTGGGTTGAACAACATGTTTCCTCGAACCGGTGCTCAACGGGCTTCAAGGTACGTTTTCTCTCATTTGGTGGGCGGTTCAAAGGTGGCGAGATGTACAGATGTGGACAAAATCGTTGGTACCCTTCAGTAACAATTGGTGAAAATCAGACATTGCTTTTAAACTGTGGTTCAACAGAATAATAAAAAAAAACTAATGAAACTGGCCCGGACAAAAATGATGATTCCCTGAACTTAATTTTTAGAGGTCACTGCACTCAAGCATCTGTAACTCTCAATGAGACTTCTGCACTTGTCAACAGGTATTTTGGCCCAATTCTCTTAAGCAAACTGCTCCAGGTGTTTTCAGGTTCAAAGGGTGCCGTCTCCAGACTGCATGTTTCAGCTCCTAACCACAGATGTTCTGTAGGATTTAGATCAGGGCTCATAGGAGGCCACTTCAGTATAGTCCAATGTTTTGCTCTTAGCCATTCTTGGGTGTTTTTAGCTGCGCTGTGGGTCATTATCCTGTTGGAGGACCCGTGACCAAGCTTCCTGACACTGGGCTGCACATTTTGCTCCAGAACGCCTTCATAGTCTTGAGTTTTTATTGTACCCTGTATAGATTCAAGACACCCTGTGCCAGATGCAGCAAAGCAGCGCCACAGCCCGCTTCACAGTAGGTACGGTGTTCTTTTCTTTGCATGCTTTATTTTTGCGTCCACAAACACAGAACTGATGTGACTTGTCAAACAGCTCCAGTCTCATCTGTCGGAAGGACATTCTCCCAGAAGCTTTGTGGCTTGTCAATATAGTTTTTTATGATTTGCTTTCAACAGTGGTGAACTCCTCTGTTGTCTTCCATTAAGTCCAAACAGTGAAGGATGGTGCGATCTTACACTGATGTACCTTGACCTCGGAGTTCACCTCTAATGTCTGTGGAAGTTGTTCTGTGCTCTTTGGTTACCATTTATAGTATCAGTCTCTTCATTTGTCATCAAATTTCCTCTTGCGGGCATGTCCAGGGAGTTTGGCTTCAGTACCTTGGACCTTAAACTTCTGAATATGTGCAACTGTAGTCACAGGAACATCAAGCTGCTTGGAGTTGGTCATAAAGCTTTAACCTTGAACATGTTTGTCTATCATATTATATATATTATCTATGAGTCAGCTCTCTTCTTAGCTTTCTGTGGTCTATGTTCAGTGTGCTCACACCATGATACCAGACAGCACAGTGATGACTTTTCACCCTCTACAAGTTTGAAGATAACACCTTAGTTTAACATGTTTATTTGGTCAAATTATTTCCAATATTTTCTACTGGTACCATCTTTTTTTGTCCACGTCTGTATATAGACACTGCCATATTAAAAAAGCAGGATGTACTAAAGGTGTTTATCAAATCTCGGTGTAGAGTTTGGGGACTGAACACTCCTGAGAACCAAAAATTGTGTTTTGTGTTTCTGTGTAAGGAATCTACAGCAGGTGAATCTCTGGATGAAATGAGTCCTGAAATCAAAGGTAACCTCCTCACCTGTCACGGAGATCCAGCTGGATAGAGACTCTCCATGGCCTCTGATGTTACACTTGTAGAGGCCTTCATCAGACTTGGAAACATGGTGGATGGTCATGTGACCTGTAGGCTCAGTCCTGATGAGGGAGCCATCTTTATAGAAACCAGCTGGGAGGTTGGAGGAAAGGTTCTTTGTTTCACAGTGCAGAGTGACATCATGTCCCTCCATCACAGGGTGGACGGGACTCTGCAGGATCACTGGTCCATCTCAACACGAGATACAAGAGGTTTTAGTTTTCAAATAAACCTTAAGACCTCACAGAGTCGCTAGAGTGGCCATGTGTGCTAAACCGTGTGATGGTACAATCACAGCTTAGCAACAATGACTAGGGATGGGTGATCCCAAACTAAGTTGAGGCATGTGGGGTTCAGGGACATCAGTATCATTTTGTCATGCCAACTCAAAAGCCACTTCACAACATCATGCACTAGACATTATGTTCACAACATGCACTAGATTTTTGATGGCATCTGTAAGCTTTAAAGTCATCCTGTTGATCTTCAGTTCCCCTCCTGACCTGCGGACTTCCTGTTCTGTACCTCTCCCACTCATCTGACCAAATCCAAAAGAGCAGTTGAAGCCTGTCTGTTGTCCATTTATAGAAACATGGCATGATGGTGTCTAAAATTCATAATGTTGCATCATATTGGTGAAAAAATGTAAGAATGCAATGTAGAATTACAGTGAAATAGCCCGCTCAACTTCCCACCTGTCTTTTGGCTCAAATTACCTCATGCCATTTTATCCACCAGTTTAGCACTAATGTCATGTTAACAGTATAGCCTCAAACTTCCTAAAGCACCAATAAACCCGTTCTCATTCCCAAAGCGTTAAATAGCTACATTTTGTCAGGTTTCAGCATCTGGTGCCAATGCCATTGTTCAACTCTAAAAGTACTAATTAAAAAGTACTAAGTTGTCTGTAATGTTCGGTTCAGAAGCAAGAATCACGACTCCTTTAACATAGAAAACTTTTTTTGAAACATTCTTAAGAGGATGATTTCTTCATCCTCTTTAACAGGTCCTTATTTTTCTAGTATTTAGTATTCTACTAAATACTGTGGCTGTCGGCTAGAAACCAGATGCTGCTTCTATCATCAGAGACACACAGTTTCAGAACCGACTGAATTCTGATGGTAAATCTGCACCGTAAACTGTTCGTGTGCCGACGGCGTGATCTTACCAGTGACGGTGATGTTGATGGGGTTACTGGTCACTCCGTCTCTGGACTCACACCAGTAGACTCCACTGTCCCGTGGGACGATGTAGCTGATGTTACAGGCAGAACCAACAGGCTTTCCCCATGCACCACATAGAGTATGGTTGTCTGTTGTGGTGTTCCTCCTCAGCGTCCATCCGGGGGAGTCGTCGACCTCCTCACAGCTCAGAGTGACAGGTGTCCAGCTGAAGAACTGAGAGCTGCTGGGAGTCATGGTCAGATGAGCTGCCAGAAAATAAGAGAGCATGAAGAGAAATCAGCCTCAGATCAGTTTCTACGCAGACGATGAGCTTGTGTTCTGCCCTTGTGATTTACTGTGTTGAATGTGTGATTACACACATTAAACACAGTATTAATTTCTTCTGCCTGACATTAACTCCTTAAACTACTAAAGGTGGTGCATTAAAAATATTTAGTATTTATTCTACATCAGTCAAGCTCCATAGTCAGCAGCTTTGAAACAAAAAAGACTCTCTTCCTCCAAACTAAATGTCACAGGAACATTTTTCACATCCGCTGAAAACTGCAGTTTCCAGCCATCCCAGACTGACAAACTCTCAGTTCACTGAGCACTTCTCTTGTCATGTTTTGCTGTGTACTCTGTGTATGTACGAATAAACTATTAATATTTATTTATTTATTATATAAAATATTGTTTAAAATTTGCCATGTAACTATAGCACCTTTTATTTCTTATCAGTTATTAAACCCGTTTAGATAAAAACTGTTTAGTTTTAACTTTAAATCTGAATCAAAGCCCAGCATGACATTTGTTATTTATGTTAGTCTATTATTTAGAAGTTCAATAAATATTACTTTAGAATTCGGCAGTGTACTCACAGACCGTGGTATTTTTACTTTCAAGTGAAGGATCTGAATGTGTTTTCCAGGACTGAAAACATCGGCCAGGAAACACACTCTTGAATCTCAGGCTTTGTTGGTTAAATAAATATTAAAGTGAGGCTTAACTTTGTGTTACACTACAAGTATGTTGATATAACGAAGTGTGTATCATATTTGAATAAGCGCCTGTGTTACAGTTTGTCTTAATGTAAACATACTGACCTTGAGCGGGTCTGCAGCAGAGCGTGGTGGTCAGCCCTGAGGAGAAACAGCACTCAGGTGACACGTTACAACGGAAGACATCTTCACCTCAGACTCAGGGTAATACAGTGTGGTACCTTTCAGTATGGACGCAATGAACTGAACCTTAAACAGCATCGTCGAGTTTACGTTCAGACATTAAATGAAGGGCTTTACAGTAAAACTGTTGAACACTGAATTTCATATCTTTACAGCGTGTGAAAATCATTGATGTTTTAGTACTGTACTATATTAACTGTTTTACTTACAGAGCAGCCACTGGAAAGATGTGTCCTCCATCGTTCTGGCTGCTGACATGAGACCAGACCCTGAAACCAGACCTGCTTCCTCCTCCTCCTCCCTCTTCCTCTTTACAGGTGGGTGTGACGGTGTTGAGGTTTCGTTCTCCAGCAGTTAAGAGGTGGGACGATGGTGAGCCAGTATGGGTTGAACACAGCCACAACAAACACAGATGAACTCACCTGTAGAACTAAAGATAAAGGGAAGAAGACTTTCAAAGAACCAGCCTGATGAGCCTGAAGACATCTTTCTGAAGACTGAAGTGCACCATGTCACACAGGAAGTGAAGTGTGCTGACACCTCTGGGCAAACGTTAAGTGTGATGACTAATCAAGAGAAGCACCTTTATTTGTATGGCGCAATTCATATACCAGGGCAGTTCATTGTGTTTTACGGGGTGCAAACTGCAGTGATGGGTAATTACTCATTTTGCTGACTTGGATCTCTGAATCTCATTCATTAAAATGAACTAATCTTTTTTTGAATCATTTCATTCATTTCAACTGGACTGGTTATTGCAGCACTGCAGCCCTCTAGTGGGCGATTAAAAAAACTGTGCAGTCCTCAAACAAGAAGGGGCAACTTGTTTGCTTAATTGTCAAAGTTTAATGCACAAATTCACCTCTTGATCTTTCTCTATCATCATTCTATAAAGCCCCATGGACCCACAACCAAATTCAAACCATGTAAACGCCGCAGAAATATCTTGTCAATATTCAATCGCCACCGGCTCTGCTTTCCCTATTGTCCTCTTGCTACTTTAGTTCACTGGACTGAACTATGGCTTGAAGTGCATTTTGAGTTCATTGCATCGTGTTATTTGGAGGCTTGGTTTGTTGTGATTTGATGAAATACAAACTACCTTTGAGTGCTGAACATTTGAGTGCTGTTTTTGTTTATCAAACTGTTGTTGTAATTTAAGGTGAGGGTGTACATTTGTTATTTGTTACATTTGTTCCTGTGGGCAAGGAAGATAACATAAACCAGATAGATTTGGTAAAGAAAAGTTATTTATCTGTAGGGTAAGAGTGATGCGCAGTAAACTGTAACAGAAAAAGGGATGCTGCTTAACCCAATGAAAACAATTTAACCAAAAGGAAATCTCTACTGAGAGAGATCGCAGCTTAACTGAGGCAAGGTAGTAAAAACAACAAACAAATTCAAAACCAAAACACAAAGAGAGCAGCCTTGACCAATTGTCACCGAGCCCAGCCAGACAGCAGGAGGAGTCGACGTCATTTGGTCCAATCCTTGACAGGCAATCCTACAGCTCATTAGCATACAGCAACCTGTACAGATTCACTCAGAGCAAAGACAGCTACTAATACACAGGGCCGTAATAACATTGTATACGTGCATCCTTAGTGACATTTGTGCAAACATTTTTAAGTAAATCTAAACATCTTAAATGTCAGGAGAGAGACCAAACACCTGTAAAAAACTAAAACTGCTGTTAAACTTTAACCTGCACATACTTTAGGCTGCATGTCTGCCAAGCTGCTCTGAAACACGAGGCCAGAGTTCCAGTTTATTGAGTAATCAGTGTAGAGGACTGCGGTTTGAAGCTGATACTTCCTGTCCTTAGCACAAAATCACCTTCGTTGGTTTTCTTAAGAGTTTTGGCCTGCAGACAAACAGAGACCTTTTGACCTTTGCCAACTCGCTAGGGGACTTTCCATGTCTCAGTTGGCTGCTTCTCACTGTTCCCACTCTTGCCCTCGCTCACTCTCTCTGAATCTCTTTCTCATTTTTAAATGTAGCACAGTAAATCATGTGACCTCCCTCCCTCTGTTCTGAAATGATAGTAATAAGAGACATCAGGAAGCAGTACAGGATCTCCGGCTCCAGCAGCAGCAGCAGCAGCAGCTCATGGCAGCTTCAGTTTTCAGAGTTGTGTGGATTATCTTGTTGCTGGTTTCTGCCTGTGGAGGTGAGCTCTGTGTGTCTGTTTCATTATCCTTTAAAACTTTCCAGCTGTGACAAAGTCTGATCTGCATTAACATTATTGACTGTTCAGAAATCTTTGATTCCTGATGAAATGTGTTTATGTGTCTGTATTTTTATCTGGGCGTTAATGCTTCGCCTCTTTTGCTGGTTTAGTTTTTGCCGTCATCTATTTACGGTTCAGTTCTTGCAGCGGTGACTTTAGGATTTTACTCTCTTGCCAAGTCCGGGTGTTGCAATGATGCAATGTATGCATTTGAAAGATTGAGTCCTCAGGCAGGAAAAACAGGTTGTAGGACCCAGAAGGAAATAAATGAATACGTTCATGAGGAAGTTTAATTAGATTAACTCGAGGTGTATAATTTACAGTTGCAGTCTAAATTATCTAAAACAAAAATTTACCACAAAAGCGGGTAACCAAACAGGAATAGAAAATTCACAGGTAACGTAAAGTCCAAAAACCAAATCCATTCATCAATAATCCAAACAGAGGAGAGGACATACAGGCAGGGCTGCAGGTAGCAGACAACAAACGATGACCACACCACGAGGACTGATGAGAACTGAAGGGACTAAAGCACCACACACACACACAGCCCGGGGAATCAACGTCAGGTGTGACACATGGGGAATCAGGGCTGACTGGACACAAAGCTGGACACAGGCAGTGAACTCTACAAAATAGCACAAGAAGTAAAACACAAGGATGGATTTACCAAAGTAAAACAGATAATACCAAACTGATTTGTAATGGAAATTTTATGTGTTTACTGTTTTACCTTTTATGCTGTATTATTATAGGCTTTTGTTTCACTTTGTGTTATTTGATACTTTAATTATGTTGCAGCTGGGTGAAGGTTCCCCTGGGAAAGTAGCTTGTTAGAGAGTTTCTTATCTGACTATTCTTGATAGGCCTTCATCTCAGGACAGCTGGTTCCTACTCTCTTCCTCAGACAGATGCATAATAACAATAGTATAAGGTCCCCTGTTTCTTCACTGGCTCTTGGTCTTACATTTGCATTCTGGCTTGAATTCTCACTAAAGGTTTAATTTCCATTAAAAATGAATTACAGACAAAACATACAAAACCAAGGACAAGGGACGAGTAAAAAAGAGAAACACATGAAGAATGACAGAATAAAACAGGAAAATATTACATTCCCAAACCAAAAACCATAAAGGAATAAAGACGCAGTGAGACAGTGACATGCAGATCAGAGCCTGAGCAAACATTTTAAAACGATCTAGTTCATATTTAGATTTAAAAAAGTAATATTCATTCATGAATATTGTCCTCTTGATGAAGATGAAGTAAAAGAAAAGTGCAAATAGGGTGGCGATGGAGCAGTGGAAAGAGACACATGCCATTGGCATGAGAGACATTGTTTCAGTTCCCACTTCGTCATAACCACCAATCTTTCCCTGAGACATTTAACCTCTGACAAACATAGCAATTTTGGATGACAGTGTCATTAAATAAGGTAATGTAGATGCAAACAGACTTCCTGAGAGTTTAGTCTGCGAAGGTCACCACAAATACGGTGTTGAACGTGTCCAAACTGTTAGGTATGACTCCTAGGCAGTTAACCTAGGCAGATTTCATTAGAGTAGAAGAAGAAGTGGACTGGATGTGGGAAGCGGGCAGACTGCTGAGCACGGAGGACAGGAGAGAGGGAGCCACAGCAACACGCCCACAACCACTCACACATGACATGACAGACAAAAAACAGAGACAGCAGGGAGGGAAGCTGTGGAAACAAGGGGACAGAGGTGGTGGCAAGGCCCAATCACGACACAAACGGCCTCCACAGCAGTTAAACTTTGTTTTCTCTGTTTGTGTTCAGACCCACAGGAGGTGACAGTGAAACCTGGACAGGACGTCTCTCTTCTCTGTAAGGCTCCCACAGGTGGTCCCATCTCACTGATAGCGTGGAGCAGACCGGACCTGAAGGCTGATGGCTACGTCTTCTTCCTCAGAGACGGTCTCCACATGAACTACCAGCATCCTTCTTACGTGGGTCGAGTGAAGCTGAGAGATCCAGACATGAAGGACGGAGACGCTTCTGTTGTTCTGAAGAACGTCACCGTCAACGACTCTGGAACATACGAGTGTCGGGTTGGAGAGGAAAAACACCCAGATGCATCTGAACCCAGCAGCATCACCAGGCTGACGGTTTCAGGCTCAGGTGAGTTTGTAGAGAATCAGATGCAGAACGTGTTTTTGTTTTATACAGAAGTTGTTGTTGCGACTTAAGTCATGTAAACACCTGTTTCTGCTCTCTCACAGCTGGAATCATCTGGGCAGGATGGAACATGCATTTTGGACTGATAGCAAGTTTTTTATTATTATTATTTGGGATTGTTGCTGTTGTTGTTGCCGCCGTCTTATGTAAATATAAATGCCCCGGACTTGTATAGCGCCTTTCTAGTCTCCACTCAAAGCGCTTTTACACTACATCTGCATTCACCAGTCATACACTGAGCCTAAGTGCTCAAACGGAAACTAGCATTCACACACATTCATACACTGGCGGAACAGCTGCCAGGGGCAAATCGGGGTTCAGTATCTTGCCCAAGGACACTTCGACACGCAACCATGGGGAGCCAGGGATTGAACCACTGACCTTCTGATTAATGGCCAACCCGCTCTACCAACTGAGCCACAGCCGCCCTTTACATTTTTGTTCTTTTCAAGAACAAAAAGAAGGACAATCCATTTCAATCCATCCAGTGACCAGGTCAGATAGTCATCAAGACTCTGATGAATCAAAATGAGAATCAGGACAATAGACAGTGTATTTTGGGCAGTAGTGGCCTAAAGCAGTGGTTCTCAAAGTGGGGTTTGTGGACCCCCAGGGGTCCTTGAGGGAGCTCAGTGGTCCACAGCTAAAAGGAGAATAATTTATTTTCACCATAATTCTACCCATAAGTAACACAATGACAGAATGTTAGATTGTTTTTGGTCACTTTTTCTAATAAAACATCCAAAAGCGAAAATCTTATCAGACAGCCCAGGGACAAACTATTATCAAGTGGGGATTCATGACCTGAAAACGTTTGACAACCACTGGACTGGAAAACAATAGTTAAAGAAACATTTTCTTAATATATATATATAAATATACAGAGAGATATATTGCCTAATGATCGTGTTGTGTGTGGAGCACGAGGTCTCATTTCATCAAGTGAAGGTCAACAGGTGGAAAACTTTGGGAGTTTGCACTTAAAAAGCTCAGTATGTGTTGCCCAGAGTAAAGAGCTGTGCTGATGATAAACCTAAACTGTGAACATTTAGGGTAACATGAATATGCTGCTGGGATATTAATTTTTGCCTTTTATGTAGAAACTGGACAGTTTGAAAAGAAAAGCGTCTCAATGTGCTGATTGACTGACTTTCCTTTTATTTGGATTATGTTGCTGTATTAAATGTCATTTATATCTTGAATGTTTGACTTTAAAATAATAATAATAATAATGTATCATTTATACATGTGTGTAATATCTAAAGATGATATATTACAGATATGTGTATAAAAACTATCCCCTCCGTGAGTTGCCACCTTATCGTGGTGGAGGGGTTTGTGTGCTCACATGATCCTGGGAGCTGTTCTGTCCGGAGCTCTCAGCTCCTCGTAGGGTTTCCCACGACAGCTTGGTCCCAGGTGACGAGTCAGACGAAGAGCAATTCAGACGACCGAAAGCTCAGGGAGGAGCGCTGTTGTTTAAAGGTGAAGATTCACGTGGCTGTGAATATGTAGAATGTATTTGTGCATGTGTATATTTATACATGTATTTACAGTGTACATGTGTATATTTATACATGTATTTACAGTGTACATGTGTATAATAAATGTGCTCTAATGCTGTTAAACTTATCAGGAGTTTTGTCTGCTTTGATTATTTTAGGGGGCTTTCACACCTGAAAGTCCTCATTTGAGGAGAGACCGGATTGCTTCCATTGTGTCCGTCTGCAGTCTGAGGGTAGCGGACACGTAACAGAATCAACAAACTGATCCGCAAGGCCAGTGACATTGTGGGGTTGGAGCTGGACTCTCTGTTGTTGGTGTCAGAGAGGAGGATGCTGTCTAAACTACATGTCATCTTGGATTCTGGAGATTTATAAATGTCCTCATTCCAGTGCATTTCTGTGTGCATTTGTTTATTTCCAGTTTACGTGGAAAACACCAAACTTCTGTAAATAGTCTGAAAGTCCGGACCATCAAAAAATGCTTTCACAGTAGAAACAAACTGAACCACGGATCCGGACCGATACTACCTCTTTTCATTGGACCAACTTTGGTCTATTTGGTCGGGACAGTGGTCCGGGGGAGGTTTCATTGATTTTGGAAATAACTAAAAAGTCTGAGAGTCCGGACCAAATGAGAGGTAGGTGTGAAAGCCCTCTTAGTTACAGATTTTCTTTAGTCCGTACCTTACGTGACGGTTGGCCCCTATCACTGTTAAAACTGTTACTTGGATCTAACTCAATAAAATTAAGACAACATTTTCCAACTATTTTTTTCAAGTTTAGTGAACTAACTGATATTTTGAGTAAAGACAACTTAATAATGTGAATTTCAATGTACGCAAAAATATTAAGTAGCATTTTCAGAAAAAGCCAATAAATTGAGTACTATCAATGTAGAAAATATCATCATTTTATACACATTAAACTTAATTAAAATAGGTAACTTAAATGAAAAAAATAAGTAGATAATGTTCTGATTTATTAATTTTGATCAATTTACCCTCTTTGTTTTGAAAGTGTAAATAGCTTCAAATAAATAGTTGCTACTATGTCAATTTCCAACATTTTTTAAATCATTGCCATATCCAAAACAGTAGCAATGAGCTGGACAGTATAAACATTGGTATGCAGGCATTCAAGAAAACATGCCCTCAGCAAATAAAGTGCAGGTTAGTGGAACACATTCACAGTAGTTCTGTGTACATAATGTTACAAAATTTTAAAATTAAGTAACAATTTACAAACCAAATTCAAAATGAGCTGGATAGTGTTAACAATCAATAACATCTATTCATGCATTAAAAAAAGCATGACCTCAACTTATAAAGTGCAGGTTAGAAGAACACCTTCAAAGTATATTTTACTGTGTGTACATACATAATATTAAAACATTTTAATATCAAGTTAACTGGCACTTGCTATTTTTTTAACAATTCACATGCCATATCCAAATACTGGGAATGAGCTGGACAGTATAAACAATCAAGAACTTCTGTATTCATGTATTAAACAAAATATGACCTCAGCTTGTAAATAGTAGGTTAGTAAAACACCGTAAAAGGATAGTTCACTTCAAAATGAAAATTCTGTCATTTACTCACCCTCAAGTTGTTTTAAACCTGTATGAATTTCTTTCTTCTGCTGAACACAAGGAAGATATTTTGAAGGATGTTCTTCCATAGTCTTTTTATTTTTTTCTAATATGGAAGTCAATGGGTCCAGTTAACTGTTCGGTTACTGACATTCTTCAAACATCTTCCTTGTGTCCTGTAGAGGAAAGAAATTCATACAGGTTTAAAACAACTTGAGGGTGAGTAAATGAGGACAGAATTTTCATTTTGAAGTGAACTATCCTTTTAACAGTACAGTGTGAACATAATATTGAAACATTTTAAACACTAACATTACAGGTCACAAGCATGACCATCTGACCTCAACTTGGCATAATACCTTCACAGCGTGTGTGAATATTTTGAAACATCTTTAGTCAAACATCTCACTGATCTCACCTACTGACCAGTTTTTAAAGTGCAGCTTCATAGCAGGTCTATTTTGTGTGTATAAAATATAATTACTTTTTCACACCAGGAAGTATGACCTGTGTACAGTATAAAACATGACAAGGATAAACCATTACAACACCCTGAATGTCCAATTATGTCCAATATAACATTGGACATAACACCCATTATGTCCAATGTATAATGATGTTGAACAGACAAAGAAAACAGCTGTTCACAAGTGCAGTGACAGTCATGTCTGAGTGCCTAGGCAAGGAGTTTGTTTTTCAGGGTCATGAACTTGGGGCTTGGTTTTGGGCGCAGTGTGTCAAGTCCCACGAAAAGTCTTTGAAACACCTCAAATGTTTTGGAAAGCTTGGATGGATACTCGAGATTAAGTGCATATGTCAACCCAACCAGGAAGCAGCATGCTTTGGCCAGGTTTCCAAGATTGGTAAGGACTGGTATTCCCTCAATGATGATTCCTACTGCATCTGGCTCACGGCAGACATAGATGCTCATGTTCTTAATTTTCAGGTCCTCATGAACAGTGGTCTCTGCGGCCCCCTTTTGAGATACAAGATAAAGTATTTAAGACAAACAATCTCATTTATTAAGAAAAATAAATAAATGCATAAATAATCCACTACCTGCCAAATGCTGGTTCATTCAGTTCACATTAAAGGGAAACGCTTGCCAAAATTTAACCTAGGCTATTTTTGTTAATCTACCAGAGTCATTCTTTCTTGTAAAAGCATAATTAGAATGGAAATGCCACTCTCAAGATAGACTTTTTTCATATGAAGTCGAAATGCCTTTTGAATGGGAGTGCTAGGGGCACTACAATGATGGCATAAAAATCACTATTTTTAAAACACTAAGAAGGCTCAACACAACATGAAACTGTAATTGAAGTGTCACCAGGGGCTCTACACATGGACTCGAGCATTGACAACATTGTGTACCGTATTTTCCGCACTATAAGACGCACCTTCAATGAATGACCTATTTTAGAACATTTTTCATATATAGGGCGCACCGGATTATAAGGCGCATAAGATACTGCAGTCAAACGTTTGACTGGGTTTGCGTTATGCATCCACTAGATGTGCCAAAGGGAATGTAGCGAATGCGCGGCGCCGGAGGTGAGGCGTTTTAGTAAGCGTGAGCGCGCTGGGGCGGGCACGTAACTTGCATTCGCAGCCTGACTCATGAGTATTCATGTGTGGCGGCTCGCTGACAACAACAGCAGGCTGTTTGAATGAGACGACCCGGTTGTCAATGTTGTCAATGCTCAAGTTCATGTGTAGAGCCGCTTTAGTGTTTTAAAACTAGCAATTTTGATGCAATCATTGTAGTGCCCCTAGCACACCCATTCAAAAGGCATTTTGACCTGAAAACGAAAATACGGTCAATCTTAAAAGTGGCATTTCCATTCTAATTATGCTTTTACAAGAAAGTATGACTCTGGTAGATTAGCAAAAATAGCCTAGGTTGCAATTTGGCAAGAGTTATCCTTTAACAGTCCGCACAATTTAAACATGTTCACCAGACTGACCCAAACCTGCTTTGAGACAATACTTACACAGTAATCCGAGATAAGCTCCTGTCCACTCTCTCCCATATACTCAAAGAGGCATCTCAGAGTGACATCTCTCTTCTTCACTGTAGTGGCACTTGGGTCCTAGTTAATAGAACAATAATGAATAACTTATTTTTGTTGGTAAATTCACTCCAACCCTGTAATTACTGTAGGTCTGTATTATTTTTTCTTTTTTTATTCATTATAATATATTAATAGTAATAACACGAGACAATTTAGAAAAAAACTGGCTAATTAACAAAAAAACAACAAAACAAAAGAAAAACCACCCAGATAAGCAAGATGCTGAAAAAACTGAAAAACAAAACCACTCAATTGATTAATATCGTACCTTAACTTTGTAACCAATTTTTCCCTACCTGTATCAGATCCATCAACAACTTTTTGATGCGTTGACCAGTTGCTCCTCCCTTGGCACTAAAGAGTTCTAGGAGCTTTGGGGTGTATTTGTCCAGCTGTGACATAAACGTCGCTTCCAGGGAAACTGCAGTACATCTTCGGAACTCCTCGTTTACCTGTAAGACAGCAAATGTTTGACTTATTTAAGGGGGTTTAAAGATTAATCTACTATCTCATGTCCAAGTCACAATTTCTAAAAAGTTCTCAGAAGTGAGTAGTGTCAGCAAAATCTGAATGATAAGTCACTTACCTGGAATGGTCCTTGAATTCTGCCACACCAGGAGACTTGGTAATAACTTCCTGTCTTCTCCAGCTGTATGTTCTGGCCATCATATCATTTGTGCTCCTGACAGAGTCCTTTGTCTGATGGGCAGCAATTAGGTCAAGTCTCAGATTCTCAAGGGTGTCATCTGTTTCACCATGTGGGTGTGAGGGCAAGTAATTCACCTCTGCCCTCTTTGGTTTCTTGACATTTTTAGCAGCTTTTCGCTCATCACTTGACTTGTTTCTCAGTGAGTTTATCAGGAGTTCAGTGCTTCCAAGTGCTTTCCGTTTTGTCCGGTAGTTTCCACACTTATACTTTAGGCTTACCTGCCACCCATAAATTCCATTAAAAGATCCGGGCTCCTTTAAGCAGGGATGCTTTGCAACTAGTGCCTCTGCCACTGCACATCTCTGGGCATCATTGGGGTAAGCTGTGTAGAAAAACATGGCCTCTGCCAGGCGCTCCAGGATGTCTGATTTGATACTTGGTGATGTCATAGGGGTGCCATCTCTTAAATAAATCTCATTTCCTTGTCTTAAGGCCAGTTCAGTGTTGTGTGAGAAGGTTGGAATTGGAAACACAGCAGCCATGGGCTCTGCCTTTCAGAGGGGGATGGACTCGGAATGACGGTATCCACTGAGTTCCCACTGAGACTCGTACACTCACAGAGAGAGCTGACATCAGAGGCATCTGGGGTGCTTTCCTGGGGAACAACGGTCAGCGTCAACTCCAGCGGTGTATACACAACTTTAAGTGTGCACTTATCTTTCAGCTCATTGGTAGATGTTAGGGTGAAGAAGTCATCAAATTCCTCATCTTTGTATTGAAGACTTATATCTGTGGGGATGGAAAAATGTTCTTTGACAGCTGCAACCAACTCATTCACAGTTGAGGGCATGCCACTGCTGAGAGTGAGTTTCTTGATTTCATGATCGATGAGGACCCGGAATCTCACAGTTTGCTCCATTTCTAAGAAGAGTTATGTTGGAGACAGATGTGGCGCTTCAATATCACCATTTGCTTTCCTGCAACAATATAGGCAGACAGAGGATATACATCAGTAAGGCATCGTTGCTCAACGAGAGTTATGTGGTCTGTCTTCTCCAGATAATATCCGCGATAATGTTCATCAAACCAGGATATCTGTGTTCTCACAATAAAATACACTCTTTCCTCGATAAGTGCAATTTGAAGAATCACTGCAAAATCAGGAAGACCTGCAGTAGAACCAAAGGCCACAATCATGCCTTTTGAGTACCTCGATCCCTGATAGGTGACTGTGTCAGCCAGCTAAACATGAGACTGAGAAGGAGATATATGCCTGATTGACTCCTGAACATTTACATGTAGGACATCCACTGTTACTCTTACAACACTAAGAGCAGGCAAAACTGTTGTGGAATGCAGGTTGTGGCTTATCATAAGCTGGTGCTTTGTAGCCAGGGACAGGAGAATGTTCTTGAAGTTGCCAGTATGCCTTACAATCCGTTTAAACTGGCTGTGTTTTGCTTCGAACCGCATCGTCCAGAAAGCTATAACTGGTCCAAAAGCTTTTATCAAAGCAGGATAGTGCTCTAAAAAGTGGTGCTTCGGGATTAATTCTTCATTAGGGAACACTTCCTGGAATCTGTGTCGGTGTTCAGAAATTTTTGAGTCAAGATATGCAATGCTTTCCTCATTATGGACTGGACCCACAACAAGCTCAACAATGTCTTTTAAAGACATCAACAGAAGCCAGGCTGGATCACTCAAAGGTATTTTGTGTCCAATAATGAATGGCAACAGTCGTATGAGGGACCAATTTTCATGCGCGTTTCCTCCAATCTTGTTTCTTGAGGAGAAGGTAGCAGGCACTGGCTGAGGAGAGTTAGTTTTGTCAGACCACTTATATGGAAACTGTGAAATAGCACTGTTAAGTTCACTAAATGTGAAATATTTCTTAGAAATAAAAACACTGAAGCACAGACCCAGTTCTAAGGGAACAATCCCTTCAAAAACGTCATGTAATATGTCAGGTGGATAGCCAGTGACACAGTGGAAATAGCTCAGATTTTCAGTCAATGGACAAGCCTTTTTAACACCGAAACAATGTGTCAAGGCAGGGTTTTCTTTGACAGTCAATACATGAGTGCATGTGCTTCTTGGGTGCGAGCCGGAAAGGCACCAGACCTCACCTCCTTTAACTGATATTCTGATCGCTGTCCAAGACAAAATCTGCAAATGAACGGACCAGAAAAGTTTTCCACTAATCCACAAATTGAATGTGCCCCAAGATTGTCTGCTGCAACGCAAAACAGACTTCCTTTCACATTTTGTCCTACCGAGGAAATGTAGATGCCGTCACGCTCCAAGATAGCAATGTCTTTTAACAAAGGGGCAAGCACTTCCTCATAACCAAATCTTTTGATGTCCACTGCTTTACATAAAAGGGCCAAGTACACAGAGCTCAGAGTTGACCGAGATGAGTGTGGAATGTTGCCAAACACCCAGTATACAGCTGTAATCTTGTGCTTCTTTCTTGAAGTTCCCAGTGGATTGCAAATTTCGAAGTCATCAATGTACAGTACAAGTGTAATTCTTAGTTCTTCAGAATAAAAAGAATTATCTTTATAGATTGTACCGTCTTGATATGATTCATATTTAGTAGATGGCTTGTCCTTTTCTTTACTCAGAACTTTTTCCTCGAAGATCTTCTTTACCCAAAATATGAATCAAAGACTTAAGAATTGGAATATACTGGAAACTTCTCTTCTCATTTGGTTCAAGGACATACTCAACAGGCTCAAATTTTTCTGTATAATACTTCCGTCTCTTGAACGATGAGGATAGAGGACCAGCACTACTAAGTGCTGAGCTTAGGGGATTGGAATTGCACAATTCTTCCACCAAAGATGTAACAACAGTGTCATCAATGGTTTGGTTATTTTTCTTAAAATGTGAAACAATGATACTTTTAACTGAAGATATGCATGCAGATTTGCTATGAAGTGAAGATCATCAACCAATTCATCAATGCACCGAACTGAAACATTATGAACACTCTCTAATTTCAACAAGAGGGATGCTATATACTCTACAACTACACTGCTTCCATCTTCCTCTTCATAGTGTGCATTAGTGCTACTGCCTTCATGATTAGCATCATTGTGGACCTCATCCTCTTCAGAGGCTTCAAAATCAAGTGCTTCCTCGGGTAACCCACAAATAATCCCTGGTTTGAAATCTTGTGATGTATGTGGAGTATGCTTTCTGTGTTTGTGTGTTGCAAACGTCCCATACACATTTGTTTGGTGATCACATTCTATGAAGACACACTTAACAGTCTCGTTATTCTTGAGATGGTGACCTATATGCTCAAAAAAATCCTTTTCGTTGTTAAATCCAGGGTTTTGACACAAAGGGCAGGTAAATGAAAGACTTACTTGTGGTGAGATGAAGCATTTAGCTTCTGGGTGGTATCTTGAGAGGTGAGAGCGGAAGGAACTCCAGGATTTAAAAGAACATGGGCAATCTATATGAATACAAGGCAAGGCAAGGCATGGCTGTGTCCAAAAGTCCCATGATGCAGTCTATAATGCTTTAAAATGTCACTCTTTCCTGGTACCACAGTGTTGCACAATTTACAGGGCCATCCCATCTGTCAATAAAAATAAATAAAGTTATTTCATCTAGCCTTTTGAATACAAGCCTGATAAAATCCATAAAAAAATGCACTTAAAATACAAACGAACATTATCCTGCTGGACAAGACAAGAATGGGTAACTTTAGTTCATCACAGAATTTATTTTAGAAAATAATCTGAAACATCATGTCAACCTCATGTCTAACCATCACAATTGACTAATTGTTAGATTGTTAGGTTAGATAGCCTAAAATACTTGTAACCTCTCTTGCCAAAATATTAGTGGAACAACTGGAATGACTGCAAAGTGTGTTGGTGTGAGATGTGTGAATGTGCCACAGTCAAATACAAAGTTTTCCTGTAAAACACACAAACACGTGTAAAGCACGCTGGATGAGGAGAAATGGGCCTGCACCTTGAGCACCACCGTTGAGGTGTGTTAACCGCGGGCGGTGTGGGTGTATTTCAGGCTATGTGCTAATCCACATTAGCTAACAGTGCCCACACTCATAGTTGCAAATGTTTGCTCCCTCATCAATGTGGTTTTGGTCAGATTGTGTACTCGCCAAAGTAACTGCTGCACATTAACATTCATCTCCAACCGACGATAATCAGTAATCACTTAACTTAGCTAACGTTAGCTGTGGCTACGTGTGTCTGTCGTAGCTTCGACAGCGTTGGCAGTGGACTCAATGTTTTTGAAGAAGTTACAAACACCTCTGAAACATTAAACTATCACACAAAGTCAACATTACTTATACAACGCGCACACACACGTAACGTTAGATTAATACAGTAATTTATGTGGCTCAAGTTAACAAACTGTTTGAGGTAACGTTAACGTTAGAGCACATTCGAAATTGGCGCTCTTCGACAGAGCGATTGTGCAGCACAAAGACGTTAATTAGGGTAAAATCTCACTTTTAACAACACAAAGAGTTACTTACATGAAGTACGTGAAGTATTATCCGGCTCCGTAGAAAACCCCGTTCGAATAAACTTCTGGAACAGACGAGATGAAGGATTTGGCCGGGCTTGTTCTTCTGTTGCTGCAGGTAGTGGGCGGGTCGTGTCTTTTTACGTCTGATACGTCCAGAAGGATAAGTCTGATATAAACTTTTAAAATGAGTTTTGTAAAATCAATTTATGGTGAAGTCCAATTAAATTAATTTTATTATAGAAAATATTAAGTTACGAAAATATTCACACTTTTTTACTTTTTGAAAACTCAAAAAACAAAGAAAGAAAAATAAGTTAATTTATTGGAATAAATATAGTTTTTAAAATTAAGTTATAAGGACAATAGCACTGAACGAATTTTTACAGTGAGTCGGGCCACTCCAAAGGGTCCCAAGATAAATCAGAGGTGATTAATGGGAGAGGACAGAAGAACGAGAGCTACTGGATCATTTCAACAGTTATTTAAAACATTTGAGTTTCTACGTCTGAAACACAACAACAGACACGAACCAAATGGTTTGGAAACCACTGGTTTAATTTCCATGTCAATTTTAAACTGTAATGTAGTTCAGTAAGTCTGAACTACAAAGAAGAGCAAAGAAGCCACAAAATATTCCCAATTTAAGACCAGGTGTGTTAGAAACTGACGAGTCTTGACCGTGCATACGCATGTGACGACATGGGAGTGCAGATTGTGTTGACAGTGTACGCTATAGCATACCTACTCCATAAATCTGATGCAGAACTATAAATTGGCCTTCAGGGTGTGAACCAATCAGGACAGCCGCTGTTCCCACAGCCAGCAATAGTGACCGGAAGTAAAGAGACAAACAGGAAGTGGACAAAACCAGACCAGAGGTGACCCCCACTCTACAGGCCTGCAGATGTTTCTGACTGTTTCTCCTGGACTTCTGCGCTCCAAAGTAAAAACACAAGTGTACCCAGTAGTTCATACCCCAGGTCTAAAATAAGGACGTATGTAGTTTGCCTTACTTCCTTTTTTGTTAGTGCCTGTGTTGATGAGTACTGCCAAATCTGCAGATTTATAAAGTACCACTTACCACGTCTTTGTTAGTACTTTCTGGTAAGATTGATGACATCTGATGGGATGTGGATAAGAATCTGTGACCCAACAGAGAGGAACGCCGGCCTAGAGATGTTTTCCTTGTTTACATTTCTAGCGTGTCATTCGTTCTGCAGTGCTGTCAGACATCTTGTCTTTCTCTTTTCTGTATCACAGTGCACACGTGTACAAACAGTAAAAGTGTAACTGTGAATCCTGAAATCTTTGTTCTGGTGAAACTGATATGTGCCAAACTGAAAAAGTAAAAGCCTGCTGCATTTACATTCGAAGGAAAGGGTTGGGCTCTTTCAAGTTATTCAAGGAGGTCAATCAAAAAAAATAGTTTTTTATGTTTTATAGATTAAAAATTTGATTATAATTTAGTTTTTGTAAGTATGTGGACATCATGCAGCAGTAGAGTCAGATTGCATGCTGGATTTCTGTAACCTTCTAGTATATTGATTCTACTTTTCTACATCCAAAGATGTGATGAATTGTATTATATTATAATAAACATAACAAATAAATGTACATTAATAACAATGCAAAAGTGCCTATTACAGGATTAAATAGCAACTTTAGACTGCTTTGGGGCCTTTACAAGAAATGAGAATTAGAATTTTACTCACATACTGTAAAGAAATCAGTTTTAACTGCGACTGTTTAATCTGTTACATGTTGGATGTTATGTTAAAACTGACAACAATATGCTGCTGGGTTTCCGCATACATGTAACTGCAGTCATCAATACACCGTTAGTGTTTTTCCTCTCTTTGTTGCTAAATATGTGTTCATATACAATTTGAAACTAAAAAGTAAAAGTAGTTCAGTAAAAAGTACATTTGCCTCTGAGATGTAGTAGAAGTATAAAGTACCACAAAATGGAAATACTCAAGTAATGTAATGTTGATTAAGTGATTGATTGTAAACACGTTTTGATCCATGAAGGTTTGTGGCTGAAATGTGTGTGAAGGTTCTCAGTCATCCAAAAAAGGTTCAAATCAAGGGCAGCTGGACATGGTTGAAGATACCAGGAGAGGTTTTTGCCCCTTCTTCATAAATATTGGTATAGGGAAACTCTACTATTTGACCTCTGTGGGGTCGTCTGCCAAGATGTTCAATACCGCTGGTTCGTTAGTGCTCCTGGCTGTTCTAATGACAGTCGTTATGGTTTGTCTGACCGACCATTGTTGTTATCCTCATCTGAAGTGATCATTTGGTAAGTTTCCTGAGAGGTAGTGAAAGGACAGCATTGTAAGTCGGGGGATAAGTGATGCCGTAGACCCCCTCCTCTGTTAAAAGTTCAGTGTGTAAGATTTAATGGCATCCAGTTTGTGACGTTTGTGAATTGAAACCATCTATCCAGTCTACCACTGCCCCTAACCTTTCAAAGAGCGCAGGACAGCTACGGTGGCTGACACAGCACAAAAAGTGGTGGTGTTGGTGCATAGATAAGACACATGCCTTTGGTGTGGGAGACCTGGGTTTGAATCCCACTGTGAGACATCCACCAATGTGTCCCTGAGCAAGACACTTAACCCCTAGTTGCTCCAGAGGCGTGCGTCCTCTGACATGTATAGCAGTTGTAAGTCGCTTTGGATAAAAGTGTCTTCTTCTGGATACCAGATAATCAGAGGCCCAGGCCCATCGTCATGAAGACTAAACACTTCAACCAGAAGGAACGGTAAATCCAGCAGATTCTTAGCCAACCAATTAAAATTGAATAAAGACAAAATAACTATTTCCTCCTTAAAGGACTCAGCAAGGAATCTGACTCCTAATCGAAAACATCAATGTATTTCTAAGGTTGCCAAGGTTAGAGGATGAACAGATCAGGGCTCTGGATTTACCTGTTTCAATGGCTGAACTCCGTTAAGCCCTCTTATAAAGGCAGAATAAAAGGGTTATAATTACAGGTTTTCCTACTGAATTCTACAATTTTGAAGTTTGCTTAATGTGAGAGTTAAAGGATATTATATATATTATAAATAGGACTTAAACCAGCTTAGAGTGGTTCCCTTAATGGCAATTAAATGTTCCAGTCTCTGTAATAGGATATGATGGTCAATTGCATCAAATGCAGCGCTAAGTCCTTTGTCTGATGCAATTTGGAGGTCATTAGTTATTTTCACCAGTAATGTCTCTGTGCTATGATGCACTCTAAATCCTGACTGAAAATCCTCACATAAATCCTCATTCTAAGGTGATAAAAATCTCTTCACATTTACATTCCCTGTTGTTGGAGCCTGATTTTCAGATGGTAGTCGAATGTCATACAGTGCTTAAATGCAGCACAAGGAATTCACCTCCCTCCAGGGACAGGAGTGCAGGAAGCAGCAGTCAGTGAGGAACGCCGGCTCCAGCATCAGCAGCAGCTCTCATGGCAGCTTCAGTTTTCAGAGTTGTGGGGATTATCTTGTTTCTGGTTGCAGCCTGTGGAGGTGAGCTCTGAGTGTGTGTGTGTGTGTCGGTTTGTTTATCTTTTACTACCGTGTGTGTATGTGTGTGTGTAGTAGGGCTGACCCTAACAGCAAAACAACGTTCATTCCATTTTGGTGATATTGGAGTGCGTCTGATTTTACATAGAACTACAGATTTTCTCCCAGAAAGTTAATATACAGCCTGTTGCAACATACAATTAACCATATAATGCTGTAAATAAAAATGTGAAAAGAAAAAGGCTTTTAATAAATGGTTGAATAAATCCAAAATTACCCTTAAAGAAGTGGGGTCATGTGTAGGCGTAGTGTGTAGGCGTGTGTGGCCTAGTGGCAGAGAGATGGAGCTCCAGCCCCACCGGTGCTGTGCATGTTCGAATCATGTATCACCACTGATGAACCATCGTTATTAAACAGTACTTGAAATAGACCTGCAAGGTCTTTTCAGGTTTTATAAATCTTTTATTGAGTCCTACTTTACTTTTTCATGTATTTGCTGGTACGCTTGTCTTAGTTTAAAACGGAAAAACACATTAGCAATGGTAAATAAAGTTAGCAGCAAAATCACTGGGATTCAGCAGATAAAACTAACTGAACTAAACAATAGACGTGCTTAAAAAGGCAGAATCCATCATGTCTGATAGTTCTCACCCCTTGCATGCAGAATTTAAGATGCTGCCTTCTGGTTCCCGCTTCAGTCAACCACCAGCCAAAACATATCAGTATAAATTCTCCTTCGTACCCTCGGCCATCTCTCTGCTTAACTCTGTAAAGAATAGGTAACGTCTGCACAGAAGGCTCACTTGAACTTAAACTATTAATGTTGTGGTATTTATTTACCCATTGGTCTGATCCTGTATTTTTAATCAATGTTGTCGTCTTTGTTGCTATGTTCTGTGTGTCAACTTCTTTGCTACTGCAGTAAAACTAATTGCCCCTCGGGGACAAATAAAGGTCTTGAACTAGCTCCGACCAGTTGCCATGTGCAGGCGTTGTGATGCGATGTAACGTTCAGTAATCTTTTTATACAGCCTGATATCACAAACTTCACTCAAAAGCATCACATTCTGTAAAGTGTCTGACACTCCATCCCAGAGCCTGAGGACTAAAAACCCATATAGTGGGCAAAGTGATGAAATGGCAGGCATGGCTGTGTAGGGCCATTTGGCAAACACACCAACTTAGATTGTGATGAGCCGATGATGTAAGTTCA
This sequence comes from Micropterus salmoides, assembly GCF_014851395.1. NCBI lineage: Eukaryota > Metazoa > Chordata > Actinopteri > Centrarchiformes > Centrarchidae > Micropterus > Micropterus salmoides. The sequence continues at coordinate 52,820,311 of NW_024041150.1, forward strand.
GAATGCATTGTGGGTGTAAAGTTAGCCGTCGATCGCGTGAGACTAACGGAGAAACAGAGTATTAAAATATTGATGTCCTCATCACAGGTCGCTACAAAAACATAGAAGAACTCAGAGAGTCCGACTCATCCAGTTCCCTTAACAACCATTGTAGAACATGTCCAGACTTCTTCTTCAGCAGTTAAACTTGGGATTCTTGGTTTTCTCTGTTTGTGTTCAGACCCACAGGAGGTGACAGTAAAACCTGGACAGGACGTCTCTCTTCTCTGTAAGGCTCCCACAGGTGGTCCCATCTCACTGATAGCGTGGAGCAGACCGGACCTGAAGGCTGATGGCTACGTCTTCTTCCTCAGAGACGGTCTCCACATGAACTACCAGCATCCTTCTTACGTGGGTCGAGTGGAGCTGAGAGATCCAGACATGAAGGACGGAGACGCTTCTGTTGTTCTGAAGAACGTCACCGTCAACGACTCTGGAACATACGAGTGTCGGGTTGGGAAGAAAAACAAACCTGAACTCATCAGCATCATCAGGCTGACGGTTTCAGGCTCAGGTGAGTCTTTAGAAACGTTTGTATTTCATACAGATGTTGTTGATGCAACTTAAGTCATGTGACCGAAGTGCAGTAGATCATGTCTGACAGGATTTTGAAGAGGAAATAGATTCTGTTCGGTTCTTCAGTCATCACGTACAGCTGACAGCTGATACACCTGTTTCTGCTCTCTCACAGCTGGAAACATCTCAGCTGGAGGAAACAAGGAGCAAGGAAACAAGGAGCAAGGAAACAAGTACAAAGGAAACACGGACCAAGGAAACAAGTACAAAGGAAACAAGTACAAAGGAAACAAGGACCAAGGAAACAAGGACCAAGGAAACATGGACCAAGGAAACATGGACCAAGGAAACAAGGACAAAGGAACCAAGGACCAAGGAAACAAGGATCAAGGAAACAAGGACCAAGGAAACAAGGATCAAGGAAACAAGGACCACGGAAACCTTGATGAAAGAAACAAGCATGTTGGACTGACTGCAAGTTTGTTAGTAGTTGTTGCTGTTGTTCTGTTTTGTCTTTGAAGAACAACATGAATGCAAATGGATGCAATGCTACCACGCTGACCAGTTGACCACAGTTGTTGTGGGCTGCGTTGCCGCAACACATTCTCTCTTCCAAACGTCACATATGGACGCTTTGTCAAGACCCGTAGGCACAGGTTTTTAACACCCTGGGGAGGCACCCTTTAGTGTAGTAGTAACGTCCGGTTACACTTTCAAATAAAAAGAAATGTTGTGAAATTTACATTTATTCATTTAGCTGACACTTTTATCCAAAGCGACTCACAAATTGATATCAGAGGTCGCACGCCTCTGGAGCAACTAGGGGTAAAGTGTCTTGCTCAGGGACACAATGGTGTCTCACAATGGATTTGAACGTGGCTCATCTCACTCCAAAGGCGTGTGTCTTATCCACTGCGCCATCATCCCATTGTGGCAGGGGTGTGTGACCTCTGACATATAGTATAGCAGTTATAAATAGCTTTGGATAAATGAGTCATTAATATTATCTTAACTTCAATAAAAACATTTAATGTTGACTTTTTGTTTCACATGGGAAACGAACACCAGTCTCCTGGGTGAAAGTCCAGTTTCTGACCCATTATCCACACCAGCCACCTCCTTACTCAGACTTTTCTGTTAAATGTCCTGTACCTACCCCTAGTGTTCAAAAGTGACACTACAGGGCTTCAAACAGTGCGTTACAAACTGACAGCTGATCATGCGTACATACGTGACAAATTGAGTGTGAGAATGTTTTGTCATAGATTTGATGCAGAACTATTAATTGGCCTTCAGGGCGTGTGATCAGGACCGCCGCTGTTACAAACAGGAAGCAGAAAAAATGAGACAAGAGGTGGGCCACACTAGAGGCCTTTGTGACTCTTTCTGCTGGACGTCTGTGTGTTCCAAAGTAAAAACCCAAGTGTACCCAGTAGTGAGTACACCGGGCCAAAGATAAGGATGTATGTACAGAAGTTTTCCTTACTTCTTGCTGTTGGCACCTGGGTTGGTGAGTAATGCTGAATCAGCAGATTTACAAAGACCTGTAGGAGGCAGTTTGAATTGAGGTGGTGACACTAACATCTAGCAAGTATTGTTATCTATAAATTACTTGTTTGTTTATCAGTAGAGTAGATGCTGGATCGTCAGCCAGGACTAGCACAGAACCAGTCTTTAGACCGGAGATGTACAAGCAGCTCTAATGGAACAGTTGCTGCTTCACCACCACTTATCAGACTTCATGAAGACTGATTAGTGGGCAGAGATCTGTTCAAACCAGCACTGGACTGTTCTAGAAGAGCATTCAGGCTTCTTACAGAGACAGACTGTTTAAAGACGGGAGGGCTGTAGTGAGAGCAGAGCGGTGTTCTGTGCAGCAGTGGCAAATTGTTAATAGGAGGGCCCCACAGCAGAAATATGCCAGTTTCAGGAAGTAAAACCAGCAACAGAGCTGCAGTGAGAGGCGGAGCAAAGAGGAGAGCTTCAACGTCAGGAAATGAAACTTAACTTTGCTTTGTCAGAGCAGCAGCCGTCGAGACGAGTCTCTGTTTGTCTCTGAAAGGAAATTCAGAATCTGAGTTCATCAGGTCTTTCTCAACAACCCAGCGGAGTCTCTGCCAAACACGGGTGAGTACAGCTGATCACATTTACAGATTCAACAACCAGCATGAACACAAACCTGCAGCTCTGCTCAGGCAGGAAGTTCCACTCTTTTCATTTCATACTTAAAATCTAACTCTGGCTGTTTGTCCACAGATCCACTATACAGCAGCCCACTGACTGCTTTAAACTGCCTCTGTGTCCGAGCTGAGTTTCACTCCTGTTTCCTGATATTATTACTGTTTATTGATCGCTTCTTGCAGTCATTGTGCATTTGAATTCCTCTGGCTGTTTCACAATAAAAGCTTTCCACCTGCGAACCAGCAGGAGGCTTTTAATGTGAAACAGCTAGAGGAAATGTAACGTGCGTGCCATCATGTAAGCAGAGTTTTCTAAGCAGTGCGATTCTTCAATATATATATATATATATATATATATATATAAATTGGTCTACACGACATGAAATGTACATTTTCTGTGATATTCTGTTATCGTAGACAGCTTGAGCTTAACAGCACGGCTTGAATGGTTGCAGCTGCTCACAGCTCAGTTTGGTGAAATATCCCCACAAAGCCCAAATAAAATTTAAAATGGCTTTAATATTTATGCTGCACTTAAAATGACTGTAATCACACTTCTTTCTCCTTAAACTAAGAATTAAAACTGTATATTGGATTAAATGGTTCCTTTATGTCTCTCTACATGTGTAGATATGGCTGCTGTGAACTATCTGCGATCTGAAGATCAGTTCCTGTGCTCCATCTGTCTGGATGTGTTCACTGATCCTGTCAGCACATCATGTGGACACAACTTCTGTAAAACCTGCATCAATGTGCACTGGGATACTAAAGACCAGTGCCTGTGTCCAATGTGTAAAATGGTTTTCAACACAAGACCTGAGCTGCACGTCAACACTTTGTTCTCTGAGATAGCTGCTCAGTTCAAGTCAGCTCAGCAGGAAGCCAGCAGCAGGAGCTCAGAGACACAAGCTGCCAAACCAGGAGAAGTTCCCTGTGACGTCTGCACTGGAACCAGACTGAAGGCCCTGAAGTCCTGCCTGGTGTGTCTGGTCTCCTACTGTGAGACTCACCTGGAGCCTCATCTGACAGCTTCAGGCCTGAAAAGACATCAGCTGATCGACCCTGTGGAGAACCTGGAAGACAGGATGTGTACGAAGCACGATAAACCTCTGGAGCTGTTCTGTAAGACCGACCAGACGTGTGTCTGCATGCTCTGCACTGTTTTAGACCACAAGATGCACGATGTTGTTCCAATGAAGGAAGGATATGAAGGAAAGAAGGCCGAGCTGGGAAAGACAGAGGCTGAAATTCAGCAGATGATCCAGCAGAGAGGACTGAAGATTGAGGAGATCAAACAGTCGGTTGGCCTCAGTGAGAAAGAGGCAGGCAGAGAGAAAGCAGAAGGTGTTCAGATCTTCACTTCTCTGAAGGAGTCTGTTGAGAGAGGCCTGAAGGAGCTCATCGACACCATCGAAGAGAAGCAGAGAACAGCAGAGAAACAGGCTGAAGGCTTCATCACAGAGCTGGAACAGGAAATCTCTGAGCTGATGAAGAGAAGGACTGAGGTGGAGCAGCTCTCACGCTCTGAAGACCACCTCCATCTTCTCCAGAGTGTCCAGTCCCTGAACATCCACCATCCACCCACCAAGGACTGGACAGAGGTCAGCGTCTGTCCACCATCATATGAGGGGACTGTGGTGAGAGCTGCGGCTCAGCTGGAGGAGAAACTCAGTAAAGAGATCAAGAAGCTGCTTGAGCTGACGAGGGTCCAGCGGTTTGCAGTGGACGTGACTCTTGATCCTGATACAGCACATCCGAAACTCATCCTGTCTGTTGATGGGAAACAAGTGTATCATGGTGACGTGTGGAAGGTTCTCCCAGACAATCCAGAGAGATTTTCTGTTAAAACTTATGTTTTAACTAAGCAGAGTTTCTCTTCAGGCAGATTTTACTTTGAGGTTCAGGTTAAAGACAAGACTGGCTGGAAGTTAGGAGTGGCCAGAGAGTCGATCAAAAGAAAGAAAGACATCAAACTAAGCCATCAGAGGGGTTACTGGAGTTTATGGTTGAAAAATGGAAACGAGTACAGAGCTCTTGCTGGACCTTCAGTCCTTCTGTCTCTGAAGTCTCGGCCTCAGAAGGTGGGGGTTTATGTGGATTATGAGGAGGGTCTGGTCTCTTTTTATGATGCAGATGCTGCAGCTCTGATCTACTCCTTTACTGGCTGCCACTTCACTAAGAAACTCTTTCCATTCTTCCACCCAGGTATGAATGATTGTGGTAAAAACTCTGCCCCTCTGATCGTCTCTCCTGTCAGAGTAAACTAATCACTTATTTCATGTATTGTTTTATTGGTATTAAAGGGAATAGATGTAAATATTGAGTGGACAAACCACAGAGCTTACATCTTATTTTCTACAGAATCTGTTTACTGTGGTTATTTATTAAACTTCACTGTAAGATGTATCCCATTGCATAGGCAACACAATAATCTGATGCATCTGTGACCGACGCCGTGCCGCTACTCGTTCGCGGGCGGCTAGTTAAAAAAAACCCCAAAAAAAACAATTAAAACTTAATTTAGGTAAGGTTCTGCAACAGGCTGCACCAAAACACGACGAGGCTCAGACAAGTACAGTTTATAAAACCAATGCCTTTATTAAAAAAATAAAACAATGAACCACAGAAGTCCCTTTATAAAAAGACCTAAAAATAGTAAGAGTTTATAATAAAACCTGTAAAAGTCACTGGGCAAGCCTTAATCCGTCCAGTCCTCAGTAGTTGGTCTTTAAAATCCCAGTTTCCAGTCCATCGGCCACTGCTCTCGCTGCTCGTTCCTGCTCTCAGTAGTGGTCAGCAGTAACCTAGGTGACAGCCCAGATAGCAAACATTATTGAAACTGTGTTGAATCAGCATTCTGCTCTCAACGCTAATTTAATCGAATCAACATCAGACTCTGATGTTGAATCAACATTTTGCACCCGTTTTTTTTAATACTGAAACGTCATAACTAAAAATCAACATGACTTCAATGTTATTTCAACCAACATTAAACCACAGAAAATAGACTATAATATATTAAAAATGAATAAATGACAATGACAATTTAATCAGTTAAAAAATATAAGTTTATTTATGGAAACAAAAATTCTTCACTACTCCTGTTCTGTCCACCCATCAGGTCTGGAGCATTGGAAGCCATTTTTGTGCTGCCTGGGCAAAGCCAAAGACTTCTGTCCCCATTGGTTCAGTCAGGGCATCTATAACAGAAAAAATACAAACAAAACAACTTTTGGTAGTGAAAAGGAGGTGAAGATGAACAATGTCAGTCGGGCTGAATTGGTCTCTCTCTCTCGGTCAGTCTCTCTCGGTCAGTCTCTCTCGGTCTCTCTCTCTCTTTGAATTCACTAATGTAACCAATTTGGTAGTTTATTGTAGATGTAGACTGCCTGGCTGGCTTCAATCTGGAGGATGAAAGTTGTAGAAGACTGACAGATGTATCAAGTTAGCTGGCTTATTTAAAGTTAAATGACAGGGGCATTAGCTAGGATCAGTTACGAGCATGAGCATATATTTCGCAAAGCAGTCGAAATCTGAGCAAAGATAAAATACAGTTTAACATAATTTACAGTCCTGTACAGGACTATTATCCTCTGGTGATAAAGTTAGCATTTATACTAGCGGAGTAACTTATCCTAATACGATGGAGCTTGGATATTGTGCTATTTGTCAGTATAAAATGGTATTGAAACACTTGTATATAGTCTATGACTGCATATAATGTTAGACAATGTCAATAAACAATAAATGTCTACAAATTTGGTACAATTAAACGTTAGATAAATAAATATGTGCTTACTTGATGTGGACTTGTGAGATGTGAGGGGTTCAGGAACATTGATCCACCAAGCGATGGTCTCCTGGTCAATAATGCTGCATTGACTTTTCAATCATACATTATTTCCCGGTCAACTATAAATAGATGATTTTTCAACATTGCTGTTGTTGTTACCCAGTCAACTACAAATCAATGCTTAATCGAGGCAACTATAAATCAATATTATTCCAATGTCCGGCTCATACATGGTCATTTTTCATCAGTACTGTAATATTGATTCAACATTTATTTAGGGTTGAGATTTCAATCTCAACCATTCTGATGATTCAGATGGAAAATCAATATTTATTCAATGCAGTCTTGCTATCTGGGAGGATGCTTGGCTGTCACAAAGTTCCCCACAATAGTTCCGCTAGGGTTAATTCAGTTATATATATAAAAAAAAAAATAATTTAAACAAAAATGTTAATGCAAATAAACAACTAAATCACAGGTGCAAACAAATCAAACCCCAAACCCCACACCCAAGCAAAACTATTGATGTTCGTGGCGTGACACCATGATATATATATATAAAATGGACTTTAAAATTAGGACCGGAATCCGCAGCGTACTGTCTTGCTCCTCCAAATACTACAAGTTAAAAAACACAACTAAAGTGGCAGCTTATTCACTGGGGACGGTAGATAGTCGCAAACAAAGAGGCGTGGGAGAGCTACTTACAGGGAAGTAGGGGGGAACGAATTCTGCATAACCATGTGGACTGATTGTAAATCAAGTCACAAATGTCAGCAATCAATTTTCTAAAGGTTAACTGATCACTGCCCTCGAATTCCCGGAGGGACTGATTTAATGATTCAACTATAAATCTAAAGTTTTCAATTATTCCCTCAAATTAATCTGAAAAAAACGGCCCAAAACAATGAAACATTCATCGCAATTTTTTAGAAAAGACGCCACAAAATCAGGTGTTTTAGGACGCAACAATCACAAAAAAGGCCAACAAAATCCTGGAGGGACTGATAAACATGTTTAGAGTTTGGTATAAAAAACAGTTTTTGTCTGTATAGCAGACCGCGATTATACTAGCAGTCCTACTGTTTTGTCCTAAATGTAGTACGCAGTATAAAATACATACTGCAGTCGCCCGGTAGCATTAGGTGGTTCTGATTACAGCCCAAGTCTCTCTATCTAATTTCCCCCTCAGGGCTCCAGACTAACTGTTTTTACAAGGAGCACTTGGCCCCTAGCTGAAAATATTCTTCACACCGACAGAATCAGAGGGAGAGCTGCTGACACGGTGGATGCGTTGATTCTCCTGCTTGCTGTATATAAAAAGGCCTGCTGTATTAGTGCTGCCGCTGGTCAAGTTGAAAATTAACAGCAGGCCAAACGGCCCTTAGGCCGCCGGGTAATCCCCCGGTGCAGACTTGCTCCCACCTCATTTTTTAACCATGTTTTCGACATGTAAATTTGCAGGCCGCTCATGTGCAAGTAGCTGTAAAAAGTACTCGCACTGTCTCAAAAAATGGTCCCTAAATGTGAGCATCTGACCACAGCCAGCCTGCAGCCAGGTACAAGTCAAAAACTTTTACAAGTTGAAAACTTGTAGTTGAGAGAGTTTCTTTTAGATTTCGATCGACTGCAGGGCCCTTGCTCCCAACCAGCAACCAGCTGTTGAGATGTTGTGAGTTTTTATTTTCTCTCACTCAACAAATATAGATAATCATTATGGGAAATCGTGCCATGCTACATTTAAAAGGCCAGTTTATTTGTATAACACACGTGAACAAGGCAATTTAAAGTGTTTTACTTAAAACCTGAAGTAACATAGCATAACATTTTAAACACAAATAAATAACAATTAAAATAAAGTAAAATAGAAAATTAAAACAGGTTAACAATTAATTAATTTAAGGTGCTAAGTTAATAAAACAATTATAAGACTACAAGATGCTTATAAACATAAATAATTCATTTAAGTGTTAATTCAAGCACAATTAACACATTTATTATTGCTTTTAAGGCACTTAATTATATAGGCTCTTATTAGAGAAGTGTTAACAAGTTATGGACCTTGATACGATGTTTATTAACATTAATGAGACTTAATGAGTGTTAGTAATGTCCTAAAACACATTAATTATTGCTTTTAAGGCACTTAATTATATAGGCTCTTATTAGAGAAGTGTTAACAAGTTATGGACCTTGATACGATGTTTATTAACATTAATGAGACTTAATGAGTGTTAGTAATGTCCTAAAACACATTAATTATTGCTTATAAGATATTTATGAGCACTTATTAGAAACTTGTCAACAGTTTATAGACCACTTATCAAGTTAATAGGATGTTTAGTGACAGTAATCAGACTGTAAGAATATTACTGCCTTATAAAGGCTAATAAACCTTTACTGAATTTAAATACTCTGTATTTGTATAGTGCTACGATCTTCCGATTAACGGGCAACCCGCTCTGCCTCCTGCCGCACTTATTAACCATTAACAATGCTCCCACTTAAGCTGCAGTAGCTGCATCATAAGAGATTTATTATTTTAATAAGACACTGTTGTGATGCCCCCGTGTGGCTTGAATCTGTATGTGTATCAGTACTGCAGTGGTGATGTGTCTGGACAACCTAGCTCCAGTCCACAGGAGATAAAAGCTCCACCTCCAAGATTCTTGGCTCTCTCTCTCTGATCTTCCCTGCCGGCAGCTACACCTTTTGGTTTCATTAAATGAAATGTGTTATGTGAAAGTGTTATTTGCATTTATTTTATGTTACAATAAACACCGTGAACGACAGGCAGTGTGTCTTTCCCACTTTTTGTTATGGCCTTTGAGCCAGGTCAAGACACCGTTCCCACTTTACTGGTTATGCTTGTTAATGGTTAATAAGTGCATAATAAATGATTTATTAATTTAAATAAGACACCGTTCCCACTTTAGTTCAGGTAGCTGCATAGGTGCACTGGTAATGCTTGTTAATGGTTAATAAGTGCATAATAAATGATTTATTAATTTAAATAAGACACCGTTCCCACTTTAGTTCAGGTAGCTGCATAGGTGCACTGGTAATGCTTGTTAATGGTTAATAAGTGCATAATAAATGATTTATTAATTTAAATAAGACACCCTTC
>NW_024041150.1:52834965-52837503 GCF_014851395.1 Micropterus salmoides
ATATATGTGCATTTGACGCATAAAAGTTTAAAATAGCACTGTAGCAGGTGGAAAGAGGTTCAGTGAACCTCCTATGGAATTTGACCTCTGACCCCTTGTTTTGTACTGTACCCTTCTATGGGTAGGAGCTCTATTTTGCGGACTCTGACCCTTCTATGGTGTCTAACAGATACCTAAACAGGTCCTATATAAGCTGTGTACAGAGTGGCCATCGGGCTGGGTCACTCTCCAAGCTGCTGCAGAGCTTGTAATTGATGCTGAACTCCTTGATGTAATAAACTCTTATGATCAAGAACAGTGTCAAGGGGATTTCTTCTCAACACATCATCGCAGCATTATTGTTCAGACACCACAACACACACACACATACATTTACTGTTTAATTGATTCGTTTTAATTGTTAATATTTTTAACACACACACACACTCACAGAGGTCTAATCTGATCTTTAAATCACCCTCTGGCCTGGGCCGTGCACATCCTAGGCCAGCTCCTTTCTTTTGTTGATTTCAATTTTATTATTCCAGAAACTCTCCTTTGCTTAGGCCTCTTAGCCACCAATACCGTACCTGTTGTAGTGTGAGAACTGACTTCTGAATATAATAAATTTTGTGTTTTTAACATCATGTGTTTAGGTAAATTACATGTTTTAGCACTTAAAGCACTTAAATAATAATAAATAACATCTGTCTCATGCTTCTGTCAGTCCTTTAGTCTCTGTAGACAGCTAGAGGAGTCTGGGACAACATTAGATGCTTCATATAATGAGGAGCCATTAAAAACAGGTTGGTTGAAGGAGTAGGCCGCTGGTTGAAACTTCAAGCATAAACATTTACACATCAGCATGAGAGACTTTGCCCATGTTGCTATTTCATAATAGGTGGTAATGTCGTGTAAAAATTCAAGACTTGGGCCAGATAAGAAAGCTTGAACATTTACCAACATTTTTATTATCAACAAAAACAAACACCAATCAGAATACAAAAGTTCCACCGGAGTGTGTCAGAGATCGGTGCAAAATAGAGCCCCATTCTGTTACCAGAACAGAGACCCTAACCCACATGAAAACCATGTAACGACTGACTTTCACCTCCTTTTATAGCTCTGTTTGTTGGCTTCACATCGTCTCTTGGCTCTCTTTCCTGCTGCACCTGAATCTGTTTTTTCCCTGACTGCCTGCTCCTCCTCTGTGTCGTCTGCATGCACTCTGCTTGATCATGGACATTCTTACTGTGATGGACTGTATTGATGTATATTTTGTTACACAATTTGCACAAAATCTGCTTCTATATTTTACTTTGCAGGTATTTTTGATGATATCTCACTGTGCTCCCTCCCTTTTCTCCCAAAGCACACAAACTTGCTCACACACACATGTGCCTGGGCAGTTAGATACAGAGAGGAGCACACACACTCAGAGCTGTAGAGTTTTAACACTGTGATCCTAACTTTACACTATAAAATAACACTCTAAATGATGACAGTGTAGACCACCATCGCTCTAGTAATTAATGATAACAATTTAGGCTATAATGCTCCAAATTAATTCACAACTGTGGAATCTGAAAACCATGAGGGACAACCCCTCTCATCCTCTCTATGCTGAGCTGAGGAGCTCCTGCAGCCACATGCAGCCCCAGGCCTCAAAGCGCTTTGGAGGCTCATTTGTGCCGTCAGCCATCAGGCTCCAGAGCACCAAACTGACAGATTAGTGCCTGTTTTTATCTGAGACATTTATCTGGTTTTAAATGGTTTAAATAATTATTATTGATTTTATGGTGTAAATAGTGTGTTGATACTGGTATAAAACTGCATCTCTTCTTTTATATTCCTTTGTGCTGCTATTCGACCAAAATTTCCTCCACGGGGGATTAATAAAGTCTTATCTTGTCTTATAAACTTTGATAAACGTGAATGTGACAGTTTCTTTTTCTGCTGAAGGCCTGCTCATTGTTCAGAATGCTGTTAAGTAAATTCATATTTAAAAGGCATTATTTGAATCACAGGGTGGATATTCCCTCTCCCAGTATTTCTTTTGATTAAACATACCTGTAAATATGCATTTTCACACTTTATTCTGCATATAAATTAAGCAAAGAGCTGGCAGTTAACAACACTGAAAGTTGATCAGGCTTTAAAGGGTTAAATTTTGGCGGGAGGAAATTCAAACTGGCCAGCCAATAGGAAGGTTCCATGATTTGCATTTAGTGCAACTAGTACTACTAGTAGACCATTTTAGCTCTTACTAGTACTACTAGTAGACACTTTAGCGCCTACTAGTAGTACTAGTAAGGTCAAAATGTGCTTACTAGTAGTACTAGTAGGCGCTAAAAGTCTACTAGTACTACTAGTAAGCGCAAAAATGTCTACTAGTAGTACTAGTAAGGTCAAAATGTGTCTACTAGTACTACTAGTAGACATTTTATGTCTTACTAGTACTACTAGTAGACATTTTAGCACCTACTAGTAGTACTAGTAAGGCGAAAATGTGCTTACTAGTAGTACTAGTGACCATTTTTGCGCCTACTAGTAGTACTA
>NW_024041150.1:52838003-52903849 GCF_014851395.1 Micropterus salmoides
GCAGGTCTAGACCGTACTCTGTGAAGTTATTTACAGAAACCCAACAGTTCCCAGTCAACAGATCTCAATCTAACAGAGCACCTTTGGGATGTGGTGTAACGGGAGATTCTCATCATGGATGTGCAGCCGACAAATCTGCAGTAACTGTGTGATGGCATCATATCAATATGCACCTCTCTGTCTCTGAGGAATGTTTCCAACACCTTCTTGAAATATGCTGCGAAGAATTAAGGAAGTTCTGTAGGCAGAAGGGGGTCCAACCCGGTACTAGCAAAGTGTACCTAATAAAGTGGCCGATGAGTGTAAATAGCTCACTCTAAGGTAATAAAACATAAAGGTTCATCATGTAAGGTCTTTATACACCACTGAACACATACAGTACATCCTCCTAAATGTTACACAGTGAACCTCTCCTTGACTTTTGGAACCTCTCAGGGACTCCAGCATCCTCTTTAACAACAAACACACGGTCACTTCAGAGGACATTGACTTGACTTACACTAACCTAACCTCACAGCTCTAGTCTGTTTGCTGCAGTCAGACTGCTGGAAACCGACATTTCAAAAGACAGGATGTTGTGAATGGACCAATCAGCAGCAGACACTCACCAGACTGAACCCACAAATCCAGCCAATCAGAAAGAGACACCTTTAGGACAATCAAAGATCCTCGCAGGCACAGAGCACCCACTCCAACACAAACACAGCCGCACAAAAAAAATAAAAATATGGCTTGACAGAAATCAATATCTGTTATCTCTGTTAATATTAATATTTTATCATTTCTCTAATACCACCACTGCAACCTAAAGTTATGTTTGTCGGCTGATTCTATCCTTCACCTTAAAATGAACGTTCATATTCATCCTCTTTTAAAACAGGCCATTAACAATAAGTTTGCCTGCGTAGGGGGCGGCTGTGGCTCAGGAGATAGAGCAGGTTGCTTGTTAATCAAAAGATTGGCGGTTCATTCCCGGCTTCTCCAGGCTACATGTTCCACCATGAATGTTAGTTTCTGTTTGAGCACTTTGACTCAGTGTGTGAATGTGATGTAGTGTAAGAGCACTCTGAGTTTGGTAAATCTGACTTAAACAAACCTGACAGAAAAAGTTTTAAGTTTTAGGAGAAGAATAGAAAAATATTCTTGTATGAGGTCCATTTCCTCTCTTCCATATTTCTCAGTAACATGAACTGAAATGAAAAAAAAAATCTTTTCAGACACTGTCACTGTTATTATTCATGCAACCTAACTTCCTCCTTCCTCTATCTGCACCGTAAATGTCGGGCTGTTCGAAAGTAAGTTTTCTCCTCACAGAGTCAGCAGATTATCAGGAGGAGGAAAGGGACAGCTGGCTGTGAACTGATGTCCTCACTGTGTTTCTGAAGACTTCCTTTAGTGAGAAGCAGATTAACTTTGTGCTTGTTGGAGTTTCTACAGGAAGATGAAGAGTTTGTGGTGTTTGTGATCCTCGTGCACGGTAAGATAACCTTCCTCCCTCTGATCTGATCATCACCTCAGTCCAACGTCACCTCTTTAATTTGTATTTCTTCTATCTTAACGTCAAGAGTCTGTTTCAGCTCCATGACTTTGCCGTTTCCCAGTTCAGATACCTTCCTTTAGTACACGTTCATGTGTCCACTACGTTCTTACCTATGTAGTGAGTTGTTTTAAATCAAACATGGATGTTGTGCACTTACTGGAACTGAGGACTGCATCATTTGACTTCTTCTTCTTCTTCTCCTCCATTAATGGAGAATTTCAACCATTATTAGTAACAAATCATTACAGACACATCCATGGTAAGCAGGGTGTGAATTATACAGTGACAACCAGGTACTGGGAAAAGAAAACCCAGCACAGTGCGGGTGCGTGGTTCAGTAAACTAAAATCTTACAAAGCTTACAATATCCTTGCTTATTTAACTAATGTGTCCAGTCTGTAGATGATGATAAATCAAATTCATTACATTAGTTGATGGGAGCCTCATACCACACAAAATCTTGTAGTCAGATGTCACTATTGTACAGACACACAACAGCAGTCCATCAGGACCACTTAAACAGACCCACACAATGTTGAACCAGAACCAAAGACACTTTCATAAAATACAGTCTGCATTATCATCTCTAATCCCTAATTCTTATCATTTCAAGTTTCTACTTTTTTTTAGCAACCTTTCCTCCAGCTCATGTTGACTGTGAATGAAATGTAATCTGCGTTCAATAAAGCAGTTGTCATACACTGTTGGGAAATTGGGAATTTTTGGGTCTTAAATAGTACTTTCTAGACCTGCTCCATATAAACAGTGCAATGAGATGCCTTTTGTTATAAATTGGTGCTATATAAATAAAACTGAATACATTTAAATAACAAACCTGGATTTTAACATTTACTTTGCTTCTGAATTCCAGAGTGAAACAAATACCATTCTTATTGTAGAAAGACTCACAAAGAAGCCTACTTAAAATGAAATAATAATATCTATATTGATGTCAAAATATATACCTACAATAACTAATACTCAATTTCACTGCTCATGCCTAAGCACCAGTGTTGGCTAAGAATTACATAAAATATGGATATAGTGGTAATGAAATGATAGGGTGGGCTCTCAGCTAGCTAATAACACATAGCTCATTTAAAGTAAAATACATTTATGAAACTCAAGGTTGGAAAGGTAAGTGTATTAAAGAAGCTAAGGAAGAGAAAGAAAAAGAGAGGGATGTAAGGAGAGAGAGAGAGAGGCAGCCTACACAATATACACACAGAGGTACAGACAGTAAAGGGATGTTGCTATAGACTAAATGAAAATGGTACAGATATTTATAATAGTGTTAATGATAACAATCGTAATGTTAATGATTATAATAACAATAGTTTTTGCAGCAGAGGGTGTCGAGCAGGAACACGGGGGCAGCAGGTGACCCGCAACCACAGATCCAGACTCCACAGCTCCAGAGCCAGAAACACCTGCAGGAAGTGATAGGAGGAGAGAGAGAGGGACGAGAAAGCACAAGACTACCAGAAAGGGGAGAAGTTGTGTTAGTAACATGCAATAATGGGATGAGGTTGCATACAGAGGGAGAGAAAGTAGAGGAGAGAGGAGCTCAGTGCATCATGGGAAGTCCCCCGGCAGTCTAGGCCTAAAGCAGCATAACTAAGGGATGGTTCAGGACTCATCTGAGCCAGCCCTAACTATAAGCTTTATCAAAGAGGAAAGTCTTAAGCCTACTCTTAAATGTGGAGATGATGTCTGCCTCCTGAACCCAAACTGGAACCTGGTTCCACAGGAGAGGATATTCCTGATTTTCGCAATTAAACAAGAATTTTCCAGTTTGGTGGAACGCCAATTCCTCTCAGTTTCCGCGATATTTGCTTTAATTTGCGAGTTTCAGTATTATACCATGGAGCTAACCGTCTTTGTTTTATTATTTTCTTTTTTAGAGGGGCTACAGAGTCGAGTGTTATTCGCAGCGAGCCTGCAGCACTATCAACAAGATGATCGATTTGGGAGGGACTGAAATTAGCATAGGAGTCCTCCGTTACTTTGTGACTTGATAATGAATATAATGAATAGAGCTGATGGAATCGCATCCTTAAATTTAGCTACAGCACTATCAGACAGACATCTTGTATAGAAATTTTTGCCCAATGGCAATTGTCACACTTTCTACCACACTGTTAGTTAGCTGTGAATGTTTTTGACAGACTTTTTTTCCATGAGTATCGCTGTCCAATCAGCGTCAAGTCGTGTTCCGTTGAATCCCACCTCTTTTTGGGCAAATACAGTCTGGTTGTAAATCGCCCAGATCTCTCTGATAGACTTTAATGTAAAGGCAGTTTTTTTCGAGCTGAGGCCGTTGCAATGCAATCTCTATGGCACAGGTATTCAATTAGGATTCAAAGAGGTCCAGTTAGAGAAAATTTCCCGAAGCAAAGGTTTTTAGTCCAGAACTGACATTATTTCAACAATATTTAGTTTTTAAATCAAACTGGAGGGATAATAAATACGAACTATTCTCATAATGAATTCTAAACTATATATAGTGCCTAATTTTTAGAAATAAATAAATAAAAAGTGTAGCTTGAGGTGATGAAGCCAGTCTTAACCAATTTTATAATAACACTTGACACATCTTAGCAAATGAACAGCTATAATGCCTCCTTCTCTCTTTCATTCCCTTTTACAGAGCCACTTCCCTACTTTCTCTTGTCCTGACAGCTAGGATTGGAGTTCTATGACATTTTCTGGTGGGAATCTGCACATTCTAAATGTGAAATCTATTTTCTCTTTCGCCTCCTCTCTCGATGTGCGTTTCCAAAACGTCTCCGGTGTATCTCACTCGCGGACGTGGACTCGACTGCACAGATTTGATTGGCTGAGCAGCGTCACATGAGACGATTGGAGCACATGCAATTGGTCTGTGAGTTACCCAGGCCGCTAAACCAGTACAGTAAATGCAAGAAAAGCTGCACGGGTTAAAATAGAAACGCTCCGTCACGAGGTAGTAAGTCTCAATAATAAATCGGCTATAGGTCGGCAGTCCGGATCCGGACCGCGGTCTCCCTATTAGTGACCTCTGCTCTATGGGTTCCGGGAGTGCTCGCACTTACGTGTTTACGTCACGCGCCAGGCAGCAGAGCTACGCTGCCACCTGAAAACGACTCGGCGGTCCTCCAGCTTGTTGCTCTCACTACAACCAGCTGCTGTACAAAATGATGAGTAAATAATGAGATGCAGTGACTTTACCAGCGGTGAGTAAGACACAGTATAAATAATATAATGTAATTTGTTAAGCTATGAGGAGAGGAAAAGTCTGCTAGCCACTAGGCTAATTTATGCTCCATAAAATGCCATAGGCTAAGCTAATAATTGTGACAGTAAAACATTTTTGATAGTTATTATTAAGCCGGATGTTAAATGTGATTGTTATTAAGCCATGTTTTATGTGTGGTGGTGGAGTCAATTTAAAGTTAACTTTAATGCACTTAACCAGCAACAATTATTTTTGTGTTGTTTTTTTCTTTTGTTGCCAGAAACCACAGAAGAAAGAGGAGGTGGCATGATGGATCTTTATCTAAGTCACAACAATAGACAAACACACAGTGCTTGTCTAATACCACACAATAATTCATGGAACACACATTGTAAACATCCCCAGTTTACAGTGGAGAAAGTATGTGAACCCCTGGGCTAATGACTACTCGAAAAGCGGATTGTAATAATAAGCATTTCACAATACGTCATGACGCCTTCATGGGAGGACACCACAGAGAAAGCCGCTGCTGTCCATAAAAACATTATATACCCTATAATATAACACTAAAACTAATAATAATATAAATAATAAAAGTATGATTGCTGTTTATACTGTTTGTGCTGGCTTAGATATAAATACAGTGGATGTCAATGGGGAGTGCGTTCAAACCCTAATTACTCAAAATATTTAAGAGTGATCAATAAGCAAAATCGTAGCAGCCATGTACAAAAAAAATGCTGGAAATATCAAATAGAGATATCAAAGAGACATTTAAAATACATGTCTTAATGGTTGTAGAGAACATAACTGTCTGAAGCTAGGCTAGTTGCTTTTTATCAGGTTTACTCTCATGAAGCCGGAAGCGTCTTCAAATACCATTTAAGGTTCAGTCTGTAAGTTTTAGTGGCATCTAGTGGTGAGGGTTGCGAACTGCAACCAACAACTCACTGCGCATTCATATGCTCTTCGGATGGTCCCATTTCCTGATTTCTAATGGCAAAATTCCCCATACTTTTCCTCATGAGGTTGTACATTATATCAATTTAAGTAAAAAATCGAACAACAAAAGAGTTGTGAAAACTGTCAACATATGGTCCTCTTTTAATATATTTATCTAATATAGACTACACCGGCAATGTTTTTATTTTTTGTGTCTTCTTATATAGGTTATTTGTATACTGTTCTGTATACTGATTTATGTCCCATGTACACTTTATTCTTCTTTTTGCAATAAAGATTTAAGCAGGGAAAAAAATTCTGATTATTCCAACACCACATGAATGCACCACTCCCCTTCCCTTTGCAAGCATGCAGGAGAAGCTATGGTGGCCCGACACGCTCTGTCGACTCTATGCTAAACAACACGTGTCGTCCATTTGTCCAAATTTCACTTATTTTCTTACTTCTAATAAACCAGTCGACTACTACTACTACTCAGGGGGGCCGCCAGGAATTTTGGGACCCATGACAAAAAAATCTAATTGGGCCCCTCTGCACAGACAGTCACCACATCTCTAGGACCTAACTGTCCCATCAAAAGCTTTACATAACTCTAATTAACGGCTTGTAACTGTCTTGCTTCTTGTAGTTCGATACTAGTACTAGCACACTAAATAGTTCAGTATTTGATGCAAGACTAAAAGCCACCATAAAAAATGTCCTTAAGGCAATCTTTTACAGTCTCTATGTATTTTTATTGTAAAATTAAGAGATAAAATTCTCTTAACATTAATGGAAGACAAAAGCCTCCCTGTCCCTGTCAGTCAAATCTGCTGGCCACAAACCTGGGTCAACTTTGTGGCAACTTTTTACGACTTCTGTCTTCTTCCATCGTGCATCTCTCATCCTCATGATCACTGTAACTTTCTTTCCCTTCTTCCTTTGCTTCCACACTTCTTCCTCCGTTTACCTGAGAGGGCCCTGGCTCTGTAGAATGTACATGTGATATATACATATATACTGTGATATATACAGTATATTAAAATATGCTATATACCAATAAATGACTAACACTATAGATCATTGCCCAAATTATCTACAATTCTGTATCACCACCACTTAGATACAATAGTGTGTGTGTGTTATTCTCCAATAAATTGCCCTTCATGATGGGATAAAAGTCTGTATCTATAGATGTCATTTAACGGTCATAATTCAATCTAAATGACCATATCAAACTGGTTTATTTAATATAGTCTGTAACTTCCATGCAGCCTGAGGTAAGCTACTCACTGTTTCTAGCAGCATCCAGTACATACAGGAGGTTGTTTTTATTTTATTTCATAATGATCATTATGTAAGAAAATAATTTGTGTTTAAATTTGTTTCATCAAGAAATATTTCATTTTCTTTGTTGTTATGGTAAAAAGAGCAAGAGAGACAGATAAATCTCCACAGAGTCCCTGGAATGACGCTAACTCATTAACACAGTGCTGCTCACCTTCTTCACTGGGACAGGGGGGCTACAGTTATGGGGACACTGGGCTGCTGCTGACTCACCTGTTGTTAGTCTGCTAAAAGGGCAGGGACAATGATTTAATATGAATATCTTGCTAAACGTTTCCCTGCACTGATTAAATGTTGATGAAATGTTGGCTAACACTAGTCTGCAGCTAGCTAGCTTATTTCACTGTGGACATTAAGCCAACAGGTTAACACCTCTCTCAGACTAAAGGCTCCCCACCTTTCTAGGTGAAAAAACTGGGTTACAGAGTGACATCCTTTCCTTTCCTTTGTCTTTCCTCTCTTTTTCCTTTTTTGAAAACCAGATTTTGGTTACTGGGCAAGACCGTGATCACTGTATTTCTGGCGCATCTACTGACTGCAACTAAACACCGTGCGCTAAGGCAGGACCAAAACCATTTAATGCAGATACAGGGTGGTCAATATGGAGGTTTACTTATTGATCAACGGGGATATTTAACTTTTATTGCCAAAAACAAGTAAAAACAAAGAGATCATTATTACATTTGAAATATATATAGGCTACTCAATGATGATGGTTTACATAATTTATATTTTCCTGCTGCTTGCAGTAATTCATGCAAAAGGGGCCCAAAAGGGGCCCAAAAGGGGCCCAAACCAAGTACTGAGTACATATGCATGATTATACTTTTCAGAGGGCTGACATTTCTGTATTTAAAATCCTCCAAAACAACTTACAATTGCTATACATGTCAGAGGTCGCACGCCTCTGGAGCAACGAGAGGTTAAGTGTCTTGCTCTGCAATACAATGGAGGATGGGTCACAGTTGGGGATTGAACCCGGATCTCTCACACCAAAGGCCTGCGTCTTATCCACTTTTTACACGTTTTACATTTATATTTACTCATTTGGCAGACGCTTTTATCCAAAGCGACTTACATTTGAGGAACAACATAAAAGCATCAACAGAGCATCAACTACAGATCTACAACTGACAACACATACTAGTAAGAGCAGCAACACATACTAGTAAGAGCAGCAATAAATACTAGTAAGAGCTCACAGTACATTTCATATCAATGGGGTAGATACCGAGGGAAGGAAGTAAGAGTTAACAAAAAAGTGCAATCAATACAAAATCATTGTAGGGGATAGAAGAAGAAGAGCACAGGAAGTGCATGTTAGAGGTTGGGAGTTAGAGGTGTTATAAGAGGAAGTGTTCTTGGAAGAGATGAGTTTTCAAGAGCTTCTTGAAGTTAGAGGGACGCCCCTGCTCTGATGGTGTGTGGTAGCTCGTTCCACCATCGTGGTGTCACAGATGAGAACAGCTGGGACTGGGATTGCTTTGTGTGAAGGGATGGCAGAGCCAGGCGGCGTTCGTTGGAGGAGCGTAGCGGCCAAGAAGGAACGTAAGTTTGTATCATGGAGTTTAGGTAGATGGTGCAGACCCAGTAGTCACTCTGTATGCAGCATTAGTGACTTGAATTTGATTCTGGAGGCCACGGGGAGCCAGTGGAGTCATTGAGTAATGGAGGGACATGAGTCCTATATAATAATAATAATATATTACCTATTTTTTTCTTCTTTATCTTTGTCTTCGTATGTATTCAACGTTGTGAGGAAACGCGCTCTGTAGAGCTGTTTCTCCGTTTTGGGCTACTGTAGAAACATGGCAGTGTAACATAACATCTTCCTGTCAGTCGGCTCTAACAGCTGTACAGACTTTTGATGGAGTTTGTGTCTGCACACAAGTGCGCTGTTCTGATATAATAAAGTCTCACAGTTATCACTGCGCAGCAGCACGATTCTCTCTGTAGCTGTTACCTGTTTAACAAACACCTGCACATGAATAATAGAATCATTTCTACTGGCACAATGTTTATATTATCTGCATTTATAGGCTATTTATTGATTCTGATTGTGAAATCGTTATTTAATAACCCAGAATATGATGTCTTGGGATTTATTAGGCTAAAGGTTTAAGAGAAATTGAAATGATGTAACTCTAGTCGAGGCTCAGTTTTAGGCTTTCAGTTTATTTCCTCTGCCGATGTCCTTTAACAATATAGCCTACTGCCTACATTATATTTATGCAAGTCACATCACTCGTCACCGATCGATCACTGCGTTCCGTCATAGCAATCCGACGCTTTTCTTTTAGTGTAGCGGCTTTCATTCATACTTTCATCAGCTGATTTTACTCGCGCAGCCGCCGGCTGCTTTCATCAGATGCAGTAGGTGAGATCGGCTGGATGAGCGGCTTTATTTTATAGTCGTCTATTTGGACTAAACACAAGAATGACCAGCCTCACGTGTGACTGAATAGAAATGACGATAAATTATGTAAAACATGTTTATTGCTGACAGACTCTCTCTCTGACTTTAATTGTCTCCATAATAAAAGTTGACAGGAGAAATAGAAGAAAAAGAAAATCGTTCTAATAAATGAAGAAAGTTGTGCGGGGCTTTTGTTGTTCAGACCTACTATGAACTCAGATTTTAACTAGAGAGTGAATCATAAAACAAATCAAATATAGTAACTCTTTGCAGTGATGCACTTGACTTCAATTTTATCTGGGTTGAGTTCAATCTCAAAACGTTTTGCACCGGTTTGCAACATTTTCTGATTGAACATGTTTCCTTGCCACGTTGCGCAACGTTCTGCAACGGGCTTCGAGGTTTTGCTACGTTTTGTCTGCGCTGAACTTGCCCCTGATCGTGTATCAGATCAGTCCGATCAGCTGCAGCGACCAATCAATATAACGGCTACCCAATAAGGGGGCGTGTCGGTCAGTAAAATAGGAGCTTTGGGACAGTCTGCAAGATGGCAGAGCAGAACAACTTCCGGTTCAAGCGAGGATCGAGGAAACGACAAATACAGGTGCATCAGAAAATTAGAATATCGTGAAAAAGTTAATTTATAGTAATTCAACTTAAAAGGTGAAACTAAATATTATATAGACTCATTACATGCAAAGTGAGATATTTCAAGGCTTTATTTGATTTAATTTCGATGATTATGGCTTACAGCTCCCCAAATTCAAAATCTCAGAAAATTAGAATATTGTGAAAAGGTTCAGTATTGTGGGCTCAAAGTGTCCCACTCTAATCAGCTAATTAATCCAAAACACCTGCAAAGGGTTCCTGAGCCTTTCATTGGTCTCTCAGTCTGGTTCAGTGGAAGAAGACTGCTGACCTGACAGCTGTGCAGAAAACCATCATTGACACCCTCCACAAGGAGGGAAAGCCTCAACAGGTCATTGCAGAAGAAGTTGGATGTTCTCAAAGTGCTGTATCAAGGCACATTAATAGAAAGTTAAGTGGAAGAAAAAGGTGCACAAGCAGCAGGGATGACCGTAGCCTGGAGAGGATTGTCAGGAAAAGGCCATTCAAATGTGTGGGGGAGCTTCACAAGGAGCGGACTGAGGCTGGAGTTACTGCATCAAGAGCCACCACACACAGACGGGTCCTGGACATGGGCTTCAAATGTCTTATTCCTCTTGTCAAGCCGCTCCTGAACAACAAACCACGTCAGAAGCGTCTTACTAAAGAAAAAAATAACTGCTCTGTTTCTCAGTGGTCCAAAGTCCTCTTTTCTGATGAGAGCAAATTTTGCATCTCATTTGGAAACCAAGGTCCCAGAGTCTGGAGGAAGAACGGAGAGGCACACAATCCAAGATGCTTGAAGTCCAGTGTGAAGTTTCCACAGTCTGTGTTGGTTTGAGGAGCCATGTTATCTGCTGGTGTTGGTCCACTGTGCTTTATTAAGTCCAGAGTCAGCGCAGCCGTCTACCAGGACATTTTAGAGCACTTTATGCTTCCTTCAGCAGACGAGCTTTATGGAGATGCTGACTTCATTTTCCAGCAGGACTTGGCACCTGCCCACACTGCCAAAAGTACCAAAACCTGGTTCAATGACCATGGGATTACTGTGCTTGATTGGCCAGCAAACTCGCCTGACCTGAAGCCCATAGAGAATCTATGGGGCATTGCCAAGAGAAAGATGAAAGAACTGAGACTGAACAATGCAGAAGAGCTATTGAAGCATCCTGGTCTTCCATAACACCTCAGCAGTGCCACAGGCTGATAGCATCCATGCCACGCTGCACTGAGGCAGTAATTCATGCAAAAGGGGCCCAAACCAAGTACTGAGTACATATGCATGATTATACTTTTCAGAGGGCTGACATTTCTGTATTTAAAATCCTTTTTTTAAATTGATTTCATGTAATATTCAAATTTTCTGAGATTTTGAATTTGGGTTTTTCATAAGATGTACGCAATAGTCATTGAAATTATATAAAATAAAGGCTTGAAATATCTCACTTTGCATGTAATGAGTCTATATAATATATTAGTTTCACCTTTTAAGTTGAATTACTGAAATAAATGAACTTTTTTACATCGATATTTTCATTTTCTGAGATGCAACTGTAAGAGACTTGAGAAGCACCCTGTATATGTTACGCAACATTTCAAATCGAAAGTGAAAGTTTTCACAGAGTCAGCAGATTATCAGGAGCAGGAAAGGGACAGCTGGCTGTGAACTGATATCCTCACTGGGTTTCTGAAGAGTTCCTTTAGTGAGACGCAGATTAAAGAGGACTTTGTGCTTGTTGGAGTTTCTACAGGAAGATGAAGATGTTTGTGGTGTTTGTGATCCTCGTGCACGGTAAGATAAACTTCCTCCCTCTGATCTGATCATCACCTCAGTCCAACGTCACGTCTTTAATCTGGGTTTCTTTTGTCTTAACTTCATTATACTGTTTCAGCTCTCCAAATTTTCCTTTCCTTTTACACGTCCATGTAGTACAACGTGTACACTCTGTAGTTACTTGTGTAGTTTGTGAATTTGGACAGGGCAGTGTTGTCTCAAATCAAACACTGTTGTATACCGGAAATGAGGATCGTAACATTTGTGGGCTTCTTCTAACGGAGAATTGCAACCGTTCACAAAGCCAAATCAATACAGATCGCTGTATCACCCCAATAAGCATAGTTTTAGCATCTGTCCATAAACAGTATAGTGGTACTTAGAGTAAAAAGTATAAATTACTTTTGTCTAGGGCGGTGTTCAACGGAACAACTGCTGCAGCTGCACACACGCAAAATATAGTGTAGGCGCTTTTTTTTCTTCAGATAAGTAACTTTATTTATATGGCACCTTTTAAGAGCAGACATCACAAAGGGCTTCACAATAACAGAAAATGACTGAATATAAGACAGAGCAGAGAATGGAGGAAAATAAAATAAATTGTTTTTATTTCAAGCATTAATCCATTGTTGCAGTACATCTACAGCATTGGAATAAACTATCATCCTAATTATATATTATTTTTCTCATAATTAACTGAAACTCCTGAAATAGTGATCATTTGGTACACTCTACTGGGTGAAAATGGAATTGCATCCCATTAACAACCTAAAAGAAAATTAATTATAGCTGTATACTATGTCTACATATTAGTTATATATGCCTATATATTACACAATAAAAGTTACAACAATATTAGTTTGTAGTAGTAATAATTATATAGGTTAGTAGTTGTAGTAGAAGTACCAGTATTGGCAGAAGAAAGCTGTAGTAGTAGTGGCAGTGGTTGTAGCAGTAGTAGTTTAGGCTGTAGTAGAAGTAGTGTTAGTAGCAGGCTTAGCCCCCAGGTTATGCGTAACTTGCACTAGCAAATGTTTGAACTTTCATCTATTGTTACTGTATTATAACTTCACTCATGTCACCAACCAGTGAAGAATCCGTTAACATGTAAAAAGTAACATATTCTCTTCTTCCATTTCTCCTCTGTTGAACAAAAGTTACTGTAATGTTAATGTAATGGACACATGACTGTTATCCAGCAGCTTATGTAAATATGTGATAAAGTAATACCATATCTAATTCCTCTCTCTATTAGATAAGTTGCTCAGAGCCAGTGAGCAACGGACTTTCAAAATAATATTTTTTTAAAACTTTGTTAACGTGTGATAAAATAATTGTCGGCATTAATTAATTAATGCGTTAACGGTGATAATAACACGTTAGCGTGCTGTCCTGCCCGGCAGTCTGGTATAGAGTATGATGAGCTGGATACCATATTGCCTATTGTGCCAGACAGATTTTACTTTAACAAGAGACTATTAATACTCCTTTTTCTGTTTTATTATTTATTTAAATGTATTTGTTACTGGGCTGGACAGGGGACAGACATGGGGATAGGGGATAGAAACACCACAGAAACAGACAGCACAGAGAGACGACAAAACCTGCAAGAGAACAGGGAGGGGGCTTGGGGCGGAGAGAACAACAAACAAAAACAACAACAAACAAACAAAAATAAAGAGGACGCCAGCCGCACAGCAGCCATAAACTGCTGACATAGGAAGACAACTGAGAGAGAAATGAAAACGAGAAAAAATCAAGCAACATAAATAAACAACACAGCACAGCCATGAGAGCTGGAATAATAACAATTAATTTAAATAAGTAACTGAAAGAAAAGCATCACTACTGTTTTCCATAGCCAACTAAAATATTGCATTTCCTTTACTTCACATAAACGTAGCTTAGGTTCAGCAAGTAACAGTTATTAAGTACAACATACAGTTTCACTCTGTATCACGCACTACCCTGAATTTTTCTTCCTTCACTATTCATTAGCGTGTGTGTGTGTGTGTGTGTGTGTGTGTCAGAGGTGTTTACAGGCTCTTAAAACATTGGGGGCTTAGCCCAGCCAGAACTCTTTAATGTTTCTCCTCAATGATAAATGAATTAATTTTAATTCAGTTAGAAACCCCTGCACTTTAATAGCTTCTGTGTTCAGCACCTTTTCTGCTCATGTTCAAAACTTTCTGCACATTCAGAATCTCTCCCACATATGTGTTCTCTGACATTTGCAGAATAATATTTTGAGACAAAAGTCGTAATATTATGAGAATAAAATGACAATCTAATCAGAATGAAGTCGTAATATTTTAACAAAATCTACCTGCCCCTCTGCTGTGCACGTGCCCTGCATTATTGCTCTGCTGATATGGTAGTGGGCTACAACGTCTGACAGACATAGAGCACATGTGGGACTGTAGTCGATGAGACGAGTGCACTGTTCATCAGAAGTAGAAAACCAAAAATGAAAACACTTTCGATCAGAAATAAATTTCATGTCAAATCCACACAAATGTTCAGGACAGTCAAACAGAGCAAATTGTCTGAGCGAGGAGTACAGAGACAGCAAAGAAAGGGACAGGTGTCTGTATCGCGGTCAGGTTTGTTGTGGTGTTCATGTCAACACCATGTTCATGTAGAAAACAAAGTCCATCTAAACAGTGAGCGCAACATGACAGCATAGGTGGTTCTGTTATTTGTCAGGTGATTTTGGTTTTAAACTGTGCTGGACCAGGTTGGTTTCAGGATCACCTGAGGATCCAGGAGGAATAAGACATGAAATAAGGCTGCTGTGATTGAACCTCTCTGTCTGTGTGACCTCACAGTTTCCCAGCATGCCTCAGCTGTGGAGCTGTATGAGGGGGAGGAGTTTGTCCTGCTGCCCTGTAAGTATCCCACTCCTGACATAGACGACCCCACAGTGGTGTGGAGCCGCAAAGATCTCAATCCTCCAACCGTCCACCAGCGTAAGCAGGAAGGTGATGAACTTACATACCAAAACGAGCTTTACAGCGGCCGAACATCCATGATGACTGACGCTCTGGAAACTGGAGACTTCAGCCTCAACCTGACAAAACTCCAGCTCTCTGACAGCGGCACCTATACCTGCACCGTCAGAGTGTTAAGAAGACAACAGAAACTGGGAAACATACAACTGAAGGTCAAAGGTAAGTAACAAACACTAAAACCTACCATAGATACAGGTTAGAGGCCAACGACGTCACCAGGTCATTTTTTGACTGTAGTCCCGAATGTAACTCAACAACAGCAACAAAAAATTTTACATGTTAATATGCAATAATCTTCATGATGCAGCCTGTCTTGCAAGTCTTCAAAGAGCAGGTCTTCACATCTCTTACCAGCCCCCACTCCCCCTCTTCTCGAGCTGTTTCTTGTATTGTGAGCCAAAATCTTTTTATTTAATTTGCCAAATGCGCGAAAATAACCAATATGTTTGCTACCCAGGCTGCAGTAGCTTCAACATCAGCTGCAGTAGCCCACCGTGCATAGAGCCGTGGCCACTGCCAGGTAGAGAAGGAGGCGTGTGACAGCGAAACAGAGTGACAAAGTGACAGGGCGAGGGACAGAGAGAGCAGGAGTAGAGTGGAGGTGAAGTGGTAAGCATGGAGTAGCTCAACCTGTAGGGAGGGAAGGTCCTTCACACTGGGGACATGTAGCGACCACTTTTTGAAGGCATTAATTAAAAATGTTCTGAAAAATAGCTTGCACCAAGAAATGGTAATTAACAAATAAAAGGTTGGTTTATTTGCACAATAAGCCTCCAATGCAGTGTAAATATAGAATAATTCTCTCTATATATAAAAAAGTAACTTAAGGTAAAAAAAAAAGAATAAGCCACTGATTACGGCATTACATTTTATTGTTTTTACCCTTTTTCACCATAAATTGGTGGAAAATATCCCCAGAATTCAGGAAATTAAGTTTTTAATGCTCAAAATCTTCTGGGGGACGACACCCAGACCCCCTATCAAATATTTCATCAATACATTTTTTATACTGATTTCAAATTAATTAAGGTTATTATATAAGGTGCCATATGCAGATTTAAAAATACCTTAGGCTACTTCAGGCATGTATGTAGACTCAGCTGGGATTAAATTCAATGAGTAAAGTGTATCTACAGGAGAAACATATATGACAGCAATACAGAATGCCTGACAGCTGCCCTGCATTATATTACACTATTTTTTTAAAATTTATTTTGAATTATCACCTCAATAATCAGAATGCAGGAAGTGTTTAGAGCCAAAACCTTTCAGGCGGAGGACCCCCATAGCATTTATCAACACAGTGGCAGTAGCATTTATTTTAGTTTTACCTTTATTTTACTATAAAGTCCCATTAAGAACAAAAATCAATTTTACAAGAGAGACCTGGCCAAGTAATCAGCCAGACATAAACACAACATATTAAAATGCAACATATACAACACAATCACAGTAAAACAGAAAGCACTAACAATAAGTACTGCTATTCTAACACAATGGCTTCACAAGAAAAACAACCACACAACTTCACCACATTCTTTATGACGCTCTTACATTTATCAATTGATAGACACGTTTCTAATTTGAGGCTTTTTTTGCTAATTAGTCCATGCCCAGGGTGCATGGAATGAAAATGTAGTTTTCCCAACATCTGTCAAAATTCAAGGTACATTAAAAAGCAACCGTAGCTGGTAACTACCAGAATTGCGACAGAGGTAAGCTGGAACATAGCTTTACCTAGCATCACTTTATACAGTATATCACAAAAGTGAGTACACCCTTCACATTTTTGTAAATATGTGATTATATCTTTTCATGTGACAACTCTGTGAAGAAATGACACTTTGCTACAATGTAAAGTAGTGAGTGTACAGCTTGTGTAATAAAACATGTAAATTTGCTGTCCCCTCAAAATAACATTAATGTCTAAACTGCTCCAACAAACCAACAAAAGTCAGCACACAACTAAGTGAAAGTGTCGAAATTGGGCATAAAAATATACCACTGCTGTTGTTTGCGAGTAGTAGTGATGTCCAACCCACCAAATCATAAAGAAGGCAATGGTGAGTAAGGGCCTTTGCATTTGTAATAAAAAGTAGAGATGCATGATACACTGAATTAAGACTCCATAAGATGCAGGAGGCTGTGTGCATATATAATATGTCACCATAATCAATAACAGACTGAAAATAAATAAACCCAGCTTTATTTTTAATGCCAAAAAAACTAGCTACTTTTCTATCTTCACTTTGAGCTTCCTAACTACATTAGCAATATGTACACTGAATAAAAAGTTTGTCATCTATCCTTATACCCAAGTACTTTTACGAGGACACCCTTTCAGTGGATTTACAATCAGACGTAAAAATGCTGAGATCATCAAGCAACTGTGAGCAAGCTTTTGAGAAGACCATGAACTTTGTTTTCTGAGGATTTAAAACCACTTTTAAATTAAACAGAGCAGTTTGTGTAATGACTAACATGCAGTCTGAAGGTCTTGCACTGCCTGTGCTGTGGAAGGAGCATGCGTATAAATGACAGTGTCATCAGCATAAAAATAGATCCATATATAAGGGCCAGTTCTAGACCAGATTGAAAATGGTTTGAAAAAACGCTTTTAACAGTAAATTTAAATAGGATTCAAGGATCTTAGCCAGGATTGAGAGTTTGGAGATCGGATGGAAATTGTTTAGCTCTGAGGGCTCCCAACCTTTAAATAAGGGGAGAACACCTTTCTAGATTTTAGGTATTGACTCAAATTAAAAATGTCAAAAGTCATAGACTCAGCCATAACATGTGCCACCATCTTTAGGAGATAAGGATCCAGATTGTCTAGACCTGCAGACATTTTGTGGCCAAATACATTTCAGAGCTTTACATACTTGAGCAACTGAAATAGTTTTAAAATCAAACAAATCCATATTTCCATTAATTGCTGTGGTGGCAGAACATGGGACAAAGACTGAGAACCATGAATTTCCCCTGAAACTTCTTAACAGGACCCAGTTTATTAGAGATTGACAGAAAAATTTACTGAAAATATTCCTATGCCAGTTCAACATCTGTAATCAGAGTTTGTTAAGATTACAGCAATATAAATGATGCGGAAAGCCTGCTCTTCAAAACTTTTAAATCCATCCATCCATCTTCATCAGCTTATTCGGGGTCGGGTCGCAGGGGCAGCAGCTTCAGCATGGGACCACAAACTTCTCTTTCCTGAGCCACATTAACCAGCTCTGACTGGGGTATCCCAAGGCCTTCCCAGGCCAGTGTAGAGATATAATCTCTCCACCTAGTCCTGGGTCTTCCCCGAGGCCTCCTCCCAGCTGGACGTGCCTGGAACACCTCCATAGGGAGACGTCCAGGAGGCATCCTTACCAGATGCCCAAACCACCTCAACTGGCTCCTCTCAACGCAAAGGAGCAGCGGCTCTACTCTGAGCTCATCGCGGATGGCCGAGCTTCTCAACCTATCTCTAAGGGAGACACCAGCTACCCGCCTGAGGAAACCCATTTCGGAAGCTTGTACCCGCAGTCTCGTTCTTTTGGTCATGACCCAGTCTTCATGACCATAGGTGACGGTAGGAACAAAAAGGAATAGGAAAATTGATCGAGAGCTTTGCCTTACAGCTCAGCTCTCTTTTCGTCACAACGGTGCAGTAAAGTCAACGCAATACCGCCCTCGCTGCTCCTATTCTCCAGCCAATCTCCTGCTCCAATCTCCCCTCACTCGTGAACAAGACCCTGAGGTACTTGAACTCCTTCACTTGGGGTAAGGACTACCCCAAGTGGACTTGGACTACCAGGACTACCCCACTAGGGAGTGCCAACTCCCTACCTGGAGTTGGCACTCCACCGGTTTCCTGCTGAGAACCATGGCCACAGATTTAGAGGTGCTAATCCTCATCCCAACTGCTTTGCACTCTGCTTCGAACCGATCCAGTGAGAGCTGGAGGTCACGGACCGATGATGCCTTCAGGACCACATCATCTGCAAAAAGCAGTGACGAAATCCCAAGCCCACCGAACCGCAGCCCCTCCTCGCCACGACAAAGCCTCGATATCCTGTCCATGAATATCACAAACAGGATTGGTGACAAAGCACAGCCCTGCCGAAGGCCAACCCTCACCTGGAAAGAGTCCGACTTACTGCCGAGTACTCAGACACAACTTTTGCTTTGGATGTACAGGGATTCTCCAGATCTACAAAGCACATGTAGACTGGATGGGCATACTAGTCGTAGCCCACTCCAGGATCCTTGTGAGAGAGAAAGAGCTGGTCAGTTGTTCCACGACCGGGACGAAAATTGCATTGTTCCTCTGCGATCTGAGGTTCGACTATCGCTCAAACCCTCCGTTCCAGCACCCTGGAGTAGACTTTTCCAGGGAGGCTGAGAAGTGTGATACCCCTGTAATTGGCACACACTCTCTGGTCCCCATTTTTGAACAGGGGAACCACTACCCCAGTCTGCCACTCCTTGGGCACCGTACCCAACTTCCATGCAATGTTAAAGAGACGTGTCATCCAAGACAGCCCCTCCACACCCAAAGCTTTTAGCATTTCTGGGCGGATCGCATCAATCCCTGGGCTTTGCCACTGTGGAGTTGTTTGACTACCTCAGTGACTTCCTCCAGGGAAATTGACGAGAAACCCCTATCAGCCTCCAGCTCTGCCTCTACTAGAGAGGGGCGTGTCAGTCGGATATAGGTGTTCCTTCCACCGCCCAATTACCTCCCCAGTTGAGGTCAACAGGGTCCCATCCTTACTGTACACAGCATGGACGGTTCCCCGCTTCCCCCTCCTGAGATAGCGGAGAGTTCTCCAGAAGCACTTTGGTGCCGACTGAAAGTCCTTCTCCATGTCTTCTCCGAACTTCTCCCACACCCAAAATAAACTTTTAAATATCTTTTTTTAAATGAACCAGGGTTTTACCTTGGGGATTTTCAATTCCCTACACAAGAAATTGCACAATGATCACTGACATCATTGCAAAATAAGCTCGTTGAGGTGTATTTGTGAGAAGTATTTTTTATAATTAAATCACGCAAGGTACATTTATGTTGCTTTAGGATTTGGCCTTTACAAAGAGAGGTTACCATAAGTGCGCATTTTCCAACATCCACGAAGTAATAATCGCAGCTTACATCCCTGATCCTACTCTAAACAGAAAGAAAGCTGTAACTCACTCATCATAAAGTCACTCTACGGCCCTTTTCCTAACAAGGTCAAACCGTTGCAAGAAAGATGACAAGAGGAGATCCAAGCACATTATTGGACAAACAGCAAGCCTTGTTACTTTATAACTTTTGAGAATAAAACAATCAAATTAAATAAGTTGCAGGTAGAAATATTTATTTTGATAAAACATACATTTTTGAAACATTTCAATAACAATAAAAACACATAATACAACAATATAAATTAAAATAGGGTAACCATGAACATTACATATGAGGTAGGAGGGGGTAAAAACATTCTAGTTTTATAGTAACAGTGGAGTGAGGTCCTTTAGGCTGGTGTGCATTTTTATCAACGTTGCGAATGGCAGGTGTGAGGGCCTACGGGTAAATGCAGAGGGCTGCTGGGCCCCTGTGCATTACACCACCTGCGCCTGCAGGAGTTGCACAGTCTGCAACATAGAGTATAATTACTTAATTAATAAATAAAAATAATTATTGGATGACTTATAACTAAACTCTGGTCATTTCTGGGAAGATGGAGTGATGGCCTATGCATCACCTATTTAAAATGATGTGATGTGATTCTATTTCGAAATTACCTTCTTACCAACAAACATGCAAACTATTGAAGCACAATGGTGTCATTTTCACCCAATCCTAACCACAGCCTAAAATTTAGCTTGCTGTTTATTGTTTTATGATCATACCTTAAGCTGTAATAGGAATATAATTGGTTCCCAGTAGTTAAAATATAACTACAACCACCACGTTTTTTGTAAGATCCTGAATTTTCACCCCTTATTCTATAACTTCACACCTTGTTTCTCCAGAACAATCACACTGGACGTTATGGGCTATGATCTAAAGCTTTAGTGTTAACATTTAATTTCTTTAAGATGGAAACAAAGAGGCCTAGATGGTCCAAAGCAAAGCTTTGATTTTCGTAAAAAAACACTCATCTGTCTCATCTGTATGAAGTTTGCACACATGTCCATCAGTCCTGTCTTTTCCCTGAGTATTAGTGACTCCCTCTGAAGACATGATGGAGAGAGGAAGGAAGAGATGTGAGAAAAGAAGAGTTCAGACAGATAGCAAACTCATTTTAACACCATGTTGAATCAGGAAACAAAGTCCATCTAAACAGTGAGAGCAACATGACAGCTGAGGTGCTTCTGTTATTTGTCAGGTGGTGTAGGTTTTAAACTGTGCTGATGTGGTTTCACAGCAGCTGATCAGATGCAGCAACCAATCCCAAACAGGACCAGGTTGGTTTCTGGGTCACCTGAGGATCCAGGAGGAGTAAGACATGAAATAAGGCTGCTGTGATTGAACCTCTCTGTCTGTTTTGACCTCATAGTTTTCCAGCATGCCTCAGCTGTGGAGCTGTATGAGGGGGAGGAGTTAGCCCTGCTTCCCTGTGAGTTTCAGACTTTTGAGATGGACGACCCCACAGTGGTGTGGAGCCGCTACGATCTCGATCCTCCAACCGTCCACCAGCGTCAGCAGGAAGGTGATGAACTTAAAGACCAAAACCAGCTTTACAGCGGCCGAACATCCATGATGACTGACGCTCTGGAAACTGGAGACCTCAGCCTCAACCTGACAAAACTCCAGCTCTCTGACAGCGGCACCTACACCTGCACCGCCAGAACATTAGGAGGACAACGGAGAGTGAGAAACGTACAGCTGAAAGTCAAAGGTCAGCAGGAAACCTAAAACCTACTGTTACCGATACATGTCAGAGGTCAGAGGTCATGTTCTTTATGTTTCTGGTTCCCAGAACGATTTCCACTCTGGGCCACAGTTCTCCTGGTTCTCCTGGCTGTTGCTCTTATTGTTGCTGCTGGGGGTCTTTTGGTACATTTTTGGCGCCACTTCACGTCAGGTATGTCACTATTACTATCCCATCAAGCCTTGACTGTTAAGGTCGTTCATTTCTTCCAGAAACTAAATTAGTTGAGAGATAAAAATAACTGCTGCAGAGATCTGAAGATAATCTTCCAGTTTTTATTCCAGAAGTAAGAAAACTTCCTTCAAGCTCACTCATTCTGAGTAACCTGAGTAACAAAAAAAAAACTACTAGATACTTGACCAGATTTGTCCAATGGAAAACCAAAAAATGTGAGTCAAGTCAAGGCGAGTTGAGCCAGTACCATCCGGTGGAAAAAGGACTATAGTTAAGTCGCTTGGCCTTGTTTCCATGTCAGATGTATGGCTCTGTGGCCACTTCTGACCAGACTTTTACAGACAATAGATGTGGTGTTGCAGATTCCCACTGTTTTCTGCAGCTCTGAGCTGATGACACTGCTGGACATCTTCCGATGCAAAGACAATAAAGCATGATGTCTTTCATCTACTGCAGTAAGTTTCCTTGGTTGACCACTGCTTCTATGGTCCTCAAACATTGTAAAGACTAAGAGG
This sequence comes from Micropterus salmoides, assembly GCF_014851395.1. Classification (NCBI taxonomy): domain Eukaryota; kingdom Metazoa; phylum Chordata; class Actinopteri; order Centrarchiformes; family Centrarchidae; genus Micropterus; species Micropterus salmoides. The sequence continues at coordinate 52,860,454 of NW_024041150.1, forward strand.
GACTATCCTTCTGTGCACAAGAAGAGAAAATAACTCAATGAGAGTAACTTTCGAGAACAGGTAAACTGTACCTGGACCACCCTTTGCCTTCAAAACAGCATCAAAGAATTGATGCTGTTTTGAAGGCAAAGGGTGGTAACACCAAATATTGATTTGGTTTATATTTTTCTTCTGTTCACTCACTTTGTATTTTGTTAATTGATACATAAAACATGTCTAAAACCTGCCTAAAACCTTTGCACAGTACTGTATCAATACTGCAGTACTTTGATCAGTGGACCACAGGCTCCGTCACCTGTGTTACCTCATTAGACGATAGATAGTGACTAAAGAGTTTCTAACTTGGGAATGGGGGCAGGTAAAAGATGTGATTGGGCCAGCCCACTGTGAATATAGAAAATAAACCAATGGGCCGCTGTCTGTACCTGCCTTACTAGCTGTTCATTGGCCCATTTCCTTTAGGATTCCTTTATTAAAAGTATTAATAATAAATAATTCAAATTTTATTAGCCACAAGATGCGTACATCAGACAAGAATGTTTAATAAACTTAGTTGTCAATTGTGCGGTTGATTGTAGAGACACCAAAGACAACACTGTCTGTTAGATGGAACAATGGGACATATTTCAGAGTTCCTGCTGCTGTCTGTGCAGCTAATGTTGTGCTTTATTACCCTCTCAGTCCCCCAGGTGGAGGTGTATTCAGGGGTGGAGTCTGTCCTGCTGCCCTGCAAAACCCCAGTTCATCTGCCTGAAGACGTCACAGTGGAGTGGAGGGACAGATACAACAAGAAGGTCCACGTGTATCAGAACAGCTCTGACCAGCCTGAAGAACAGTACTGCTTTTACAGAGACCGAACAGAGATGAAGAGAAACCTGCAGAGACCTGGAGACCTCAGTCTGACCCTGAAATACCCCACAGACAGAGACACCTTCACCTGCACTGTCTACAGCAGAAAGAGAGAAATCCTGTTGAAGAAACAAGTGAAGCTCCGGGTCAAAGGTCAGTGCTGTAGATACAGGTCAGAGGTCAGAGCGGTAGATACAGGTCAGAGGTCAGAGCGGTAGATACAGGTCAGAGGTCATGTTCTTTATGTTTCTTGTTCCCACAGAACGATTTCCATCCTGGGCCAAAGTTCTTGTGGTTCTCCTGGTTCTCCTGGCTGTTGGTCTTATTGTTGCTGGGGGTCATTGGGTATATTTTCGGCACTATTACACGTTAGGTATGTCACCAGTACTACACTTCCCATCATGCCAATGGTTATCATGTTTACCCTTTTCACTCCTTTACTGCTGAGGCAGGCTGCCGCTCACTTTTTCCAGAAACAAAAAGAGTTGAGAGTAAAAAACAACTGCAGAGAGCTCAAGAGAATCCTCAAGGTGTTGTTCCAGAAGTGAGAAACCTCCTTAAATTCTCTCATTCTAAGTAAAACTCTGCTCTCCAACGCAACTTTAGTAAACAGCATGTCGTGTGGTTCACTGCATTTATCTGGGCAGAGTAGGAACATTTGTTCTTCTGTGGTATTAAACAGCAGGCTAAACGCTGCAGCCCTGAAAGTCAGGAGCAGCAGCTTTAGTAAATGTTTCTCTTTTAGTTGTGCTCAGTCTGGTCAAATGCTGCTGAGAAAGACTCCCAACAGTCTATAGAGATTGTTGAGAACAGAGCAGACATATTAATTCTTCATTGTTTCTGTGCTGATGTGTGTGAAACATGGCTGACTGTGGAGGCTTAATCACTATCTGTTCTTCATCAAACATGTCTGCAGCACTTTACAGGGTGCTCTGAGTAGTTACCAAGGAACAAATTAATCTGTCACTAATAACAGTATGTGATTGTATAGACACCAAAGACAACACTGTCTCTGTTAGAGTTCCTGCTGCTGTCTGTACAGCTGATGTTGTGCTTTGTTGTCCTCTCAGTATACCTGGTGGAGGTACAGGTCAGAGGTCAAAGGTCATGTTCTTTATATTTTCTGATTCTCACAGGACAATTTCTATACTGGTCCATACCTTCCATGGTTCTCCTTTTTGTTGGTCCTATTGTTGCTCGGCGTCTCTTGATACATTTTCGGCACTACTTCATGTCAGGTATGTCACTACTACTACACTTCTCATCATGAGTTTATTATCCCTATCCCTGTCACTGCTTGACTGCCACTCACTTCTCCCAGAAACTAAAAGAGTTCAGAGTTAAATACAACTGCTTCCGGGGTCAGTACTGTAGATACAGGTCAGATGTCCTAGTTCATGTTCTTTGTTTCTTATTCCCACAGAACGATTTCCATCCTGGGCCAAAGCTCAACTGGTTCTCCTGGTTCTCCTGGATCTCCACAGGCTCATGACAATTATTTTTGTCAGTCTCTTTTTTGGGAAAATATTGTGCGCTATTTAACAGGTATGTCACTACTACTACACTTACTATCATGCAAATGGTTATCATCTTTACCCCTGCCACTCCTTGACTGCTGAGGCAGACTGCTGCTCACTTCTTCCAAAAACTAAAAGAGTTGAGCATTAAAAACAACTGCTGTAGAGGTCAATCCTGTAGACACAGGTCAGAGGTCCAAGTTCATGTTCTTTGTTTCTGGTTCCCACAGAAGTAATTCCATACTGGGCCAAAGTTCTCCTGGCTGTCCTGATTGCCCTGGCTCTCCTGGCAGCTGCTGTTATTGTTGCTCGGCGTCTTTTTCAGCGCTACTTCACATTAGGTATGACTCTACTAATACACTTCCCATCATGCCAATCATTATCCTCCTTAACATTGTCACTCCGTGACTGCTGGGGCAGACTGTTAATCACTTCTTCCAGACACTAAGTTAGTTAAGAGTTGAAAACAACTGCTCTAGTGAGCTGAACAAAAACTTCTTCATACTCACTCATATTGAGTAAAAATCACCTCTCCAACATAACTCTAGTAAACAGCATGTTGTGTGGAGCTGTGAGATGCACTGATCGATTGGCTGGGGAACCTGAATTGGCTGCTTTTCAGCTTAATCGGCCATGACCGTTGACCACGGCTGAGCAGCATCTAATATCAGATTCTCTGCCGTTCACATCTAACGCTACACACATGCTGCACTGCACAGTGTTTCACCTCATGCGCACAGCGGCACAGACACAGTAACCAACCAATATCAACAGCCACACACACACATGCTAAAACGTGGTAGGTGTGGAAGTTCTTCACCGTGAGTGATGAAGTCGCAAAGCTCACAATTTACACCTGCAGAGAAACACACAGAAAGTTACGTTGGAAGATGCGAACAAGGTGGAAATTTTACATGTACGGATCAGGTAAAGCAACAGTGAACACAGCTGTTGGTGTCGATGTCGGTCAGTACCACGGTGGTCTCCATCGGTAATTAACATCAACCTTTCTCCACACGCAGCTCACCTGCTGCTGTGAAACCGGAATGGCGAGTGAAAAATTTTGCGTATTGTCTTTATAAAACTGTTCACAAACAAAGTGAACAGATCAAGAGACAGGTGTAGGTGTGTGTGTTTGAAGAGAAAACAAGGTGAGCAGATTAAAGCACTTTGTTAGTAAACAATAAAATAAGGTAGAGAAGTATGTAGAATTAAAATGTTGAGGAAAAAAATAACATACTAGAAATAGGGTAATGTATTCTTTCAAATATTTTTAAATAATATATATGAATATACCCACCAACTACAGTTCCACAGTTCAGTCTGTGGTAAACACTGAGCCGTGTTAAACTGCAGTTCAAGTACAAGTTCAGTCCAGTAGCCTGACCTGCAGCAGTTTTTACTGTGAGATGTGTCAGACTGAGAGAAGGTCATGTAACCTGCTGCAGTTTTGGAGAAAATGTAAAGGTTATTTAATATTTTGTGTTTTATTATTAACATATGGACCCCAGGAAGAATAGCCAATGCTAATGCAGGTAGGCTACTGATTGGGATCCTAATAAAGAAAGATGTTCCAATAAAGAAACGTTACAAAAATGTTTGTGTATGCTGTCAATTATAGTTCTTAGTAAGAAAAAACATTGAAATCGGCAAGTCAGACCTTTGAAAAATCAAAAATTGGAAATGGCCAGGAAAATTAGAATTGTGCATCTCTACCAAAATGGCTGTTGTTTTGTTTTGTAGATGCATTTTTGATGAACGATAGCGATCAGTGCTAATCTCACTGACAAACACATTGCATTTCCTGTGACTACTTCATAATAAATGGCTAAAGTTTTAACTTGGTAATATAGCTCAGTCACCACGCTTTCAAAAGCTGCAATTAAGAAACAGCAACAATTATGTTAGGTCATAATCAGCGGAAACTAGTAGGTCATTGACTACTTTGGTAAAGACTGTTAGGACAGAAAGCCAGATTGTAATGTATTAAAGAGATTATTGTTGGATAGGTAGGCAGTTTTTCAGCAACCCCCCTTTAAGTATTTTTGACATAAACAAAAGATTGGAAATTGGTCTTTATTTAAGCCGCAGTTTATTAATGGCAGTTTTAAAAGCAGAGGGGCACGCAGCCCATGGAAAGTGACCTATTGATAATTTCAAGAGTTGGATTTATTAAACTTTATTAAACTTAGACCAGTGGTCGACAATAGGCGGCTCGCGGGCCCACCAACAATAATATCCGGCCAGTGGCTAGATTACTTTAATAGTGGCAAAAAAAACCATTATAGCGGCTGGTGCTGAAACAGATCTCAGTCATGACAGAACAAGTTACTCACATAACCACTTTCTCTTAAGTGATTGTGCCTACAAAATAAAAGCGCATCTAGCGGTCGTCTTATGGGCATGTGTTCACTCGCACAGACTTCACTCGGTTAAAAACTTGGTGGCCTATGACGTTACAAGTTGGGGGGGATATTTTACAAGCACAGACCTGGTAAAGCAGCATTGAACACACAGGGTGCAGATGGTGGTTTCGGTTGTTTGATAGGCTGCGTCATTAACAAGCCCACAAGCGGCTCGCCTGATACTGTGATAACGGACCGCGATTGGAAAACCACGGTAAAAATATGAGTAAAAATTTGTGTCTTTTATGCGACTTTATAAAACGTACTGCTGATGGAGAAAGTGGAGTTGACGGGCGGGGGTTGGAGACAGAGAGAGATGGGGCAAGTCGGCGTGTTTACCTGAGGTGTAGGCCTCTTGTGTGTCTGAGTGTGGGGAGAAGAGAATTCCGAGGAAGGTGCGAAGCATATTTAAAATGTATAATAATAATGTTCGTGGTGATTAAAACCTGCTTTCACATGGCGGTATTATGTGATTTATTTATTTTTGGCCGGGGGGCGGGGTTTTACAATCACAATGCCTGCTCAACCATCGCAGATGGACGATGGCTTTGTCAACTCTACTACTGACTGAACTAAACAGGCACACAGTAAATTATGGATTATAAATGATAAATTGACTGTGTTTTGGAGCGACATCTAATGACGATGAAAAAAATTTGGCCCGATGCCAGACTTATTTGTGGCTTAGTAGATATACAGTGTATGTGTAGGTTGTAGGTTTGGAGGCCATTTCCAGGCTGGCAAAGGCCTCAGGGGAAATGGTTTCAAATTGAGAGAGGGTGGAATTAGTCTCAATGCCTGCATAAATCACGGTATTGGAGAGTTCGTAGCCATCAGTCTGAGAGGAGTGTGGACCAGTGACTTTGTCTCTAATTGAGGGTAAATAAATGTTTTTACAGTTAAGTGTTTGGGGGTTTCTAATCACCATGGCCAAATATTGAGAAATCTCCAAAAGTGCATTCAGTGCAGATTCTAGTTAAAAGTGATGATAGCTATTCCACCCCCTTTCATGTCTTGTCTAGAAGAAAATATAAAACTATAATCCAAGGGAGAATCCTCAGTAAGTGAAGCTGTGGATGAGAGCGAACGTTAGGCAAGACATAGAAAATGTAAACCATATTGAGAGATATTTTTTAAAAGTTCAGTAATGTGAAGTCATCCAAAGAGGAATGAGAAGGATCGGGATCCTTCTAAGTTTTTTTGGCCTTCTTTGATGTACAGTGTAGGCCTCAGTTTGAGTTCTGTTACATAGGACAGGTATGATGTGTTGGTGGTTAGTACCCATGCCTAGGGAGGTGGTAGTAGGACTTCCTAGCCATGGGTGGGAGTGCTACTGTGGTTAGTAGGGAGAGAGAGGTTTGCTGGTGGAGACTGATAGTGACCAGAAGTGGACATGCAATGGGGGATAGTCAGGGTGACATCACGGCAGACGATTGATGGGTGTTTTCAGAAGAGATTAAATTGGGGGTAAGGGTGTGGATAAAACAACATATGCCACAGTTGAATGGGAGTCTGAGCTCAAAGACAATGAGCCATTTACCATGCACTGTGCGGGAGTCAAGGAGCTTGCTAGCTTTCTTGTTTTAGTAATTGTGAAGACTGGTTAAAGGCAAACAACGTACAATCTTTCTGAGATGAAAAGTACCATTTCAACGTATTGACCAAAGACCTTGTTTTCGTCCCGCTCGTTTCTGGCCTCTTAAAGGTCCAAGCGATATTTCCCTTGGGGAAATCTTATTCGATTTATTTTATAATAATCACTTCTTCTCTCTGTCTTCATTGCTTCTGCTAAGATTAACAGTAACCGGGACTGGACTGTGAAAATCTGGCATACCTGGCATTTGCCTGGCTGGCTGACGCATCTTGGGGCCGATAATACAAAAAATATATTTATTAAATATTAAAAATAAAGACAATGTGCCAGTTAACGACCCATAAAGTAGGGACAGGCAGCGGCCAACTGGTTTAAATACTATGCTGACACCGGGCTGGCCCAATCACATTTCTTATTAGCTCCCTCTACCTCTCCCTCTGTTTCTTGTGTTAGATGCCCTGTTTCAGAGAAAAAATATGCCAAACTAACCGGTTTGTTTGCTACTGGGACTGTTCTAGCTTCAACATCAGCTGCAGTACCCGACATTGTGCAGCCACAGACACTTATAGGGGGAAAGGATAGCCATGGCCACTGCCAGGCAGAGGAGGAGGTGTGTGACTGCAAAGCAGAGGGAAAAGTGAGCAGGAGGTGAAGCAGAAAGCATTGGGTTGCTTAATAGGAACTTGTACAGAGGGAGCAGGGAGGTAGAGGATGTGTCCCAAACTGTAATGACGACGACGATGACCACTTAAATTAAGGTCAAAGATAAAAAATATAATAGTAACGCTCTCATAAAGTGAGACCGTCACATACTGCTGGTGATATCTCAGTCAGTCACTGTCATATAGCACAGCATAAGTTATGTGACATTGTTTTTGCAGCTAGCATAGTTCCCTAATTCAATCTCAACATGGACTAACTGTCCAAATAGCTGACTAGATGAGGTTATTTTGTCAGTACCCACACTGCTATGAGTGACTTAGGTCCATTTCTATCACATACATTAACATTACAGTTATTAGGCTACGGGTTCCCTTGATGAAGATGCGACTGTATAATTTGGTCTATTATACAACACTTTTAGAATACTGTGCTAAAATGAATAAATGATTATTTATGTATTGGGAATAAGTATTTTCATTTACAGGCAACAAAGTTGTCTTTTGATAATTTTCATCCGCTCCATGCATTAATTGAATAAACAGCTATTTCCTCATTCCCAGTATGTTATTGTTTTTGCAAAGTTTTTATTCTCTGACAATTACTTGTACTTATATTTGTGTATGAGTTGTGTATGCCATAACAGGCAGTACACTAAACTTACTAGTCAGTGGTTTGCGGGAATATTAAAGCAGGTACACATATCTAAGGGGGCTGCAAAGATGGTGAAGGGGTGGTTCACTGTTTATAGTGGGCCTCCTGGGCCAAAAATATTTTACATTATAATTTAACAGTATTTCTTTTATTGACCAGTCCTGATCCTATCTCAATGCAGGTCAAATGTCATGCTCTTTCTGTTTCTGGTTCCCACAGAACAACACCCAACCTGGCAGAAAGTCCTGGCTCTCTCTGCTCTCCTTCCTCTCCTGGCAGTTTATGATTTTGCTCGGTGTCATTTTGAAGATTTTCGGCGCAATTTCATGTCAGGTATGTCACTGCTTCTACCTTTCCCGTCACACCAATGGTTATCATCCTTTCCCTTGCTGCTCACTTCTTCCAGAAACTAAAAGAGCTGAGAGTTAAAAGCAACTGCTACAGAGAGCTGAAGACAAACTTCCAGGTTGTTGTTCCAGAAGAACGAAAACCTCCTTCAAACTCACTCATTCTTAGTACAAATCAGCTCTCCAACAAAACTTTAGTAAACAGCATGTTGTGTGATTCATAGCTTTAATCACAGCTGGTTGACAGGTCGATCTGCTGATTAAAGCTGTCAGACGATCATCAACGATTGATCACTGCATAACCCTTTTGTAACCCCGAATTGCCCCTGGCAGCTGTTCCTCCAGTGTATGAATGAGTGTGAATGTTAGTTTCTGTTTGAGCACTTAGGCTCAGTGAATGAATGTGTGTGACTGGTGAATGCAGATGTAGTGTAAAAGCGCTTTGAGTGATCGAAAAGACTAGAAAGGCGCTATACAAATACGGAGCATTTACATTTCATCAGCTGATTTTACTCACGGAGCTGCCTTCATCAGATGCAGTCGGTGGATGTGCAGGCTTGCTTTTCCTTTGATTTCTTCATTAGAGACTTTAGTGCAGTTTAGTTTCACATGTGACTAAATGGAAATGATGATAAATGATGTAAAAAATGTTTCTTGCCGACAGACCTGCCGACTCTTTAAATGTCTCCATAATAAAGTGAAAGGGGCAAATACTAAAGAAAATTTTTGCCAATAAATGAAGAAAGTGTTTGTGGACCTACAATGTCAAAATAGTTTAACTATAAGAGATGAAGAATGTTTCTGAATTATTTGACGATGTGCAGTTAATTATACAGTATTGTTTGGACAGAGTAGCCATAAACTTTGTCAGCGAGTTGGTGAGGGACATCATCTCACCACAGACTTTATGCAGCAATGCATTTTCAGCTAAACTGGAGGAGGTGATGACTATTTGTGTCTTTGCCACAGGAAAAATGCAGCAATGCAATGCTGGTGGTTTAGGGCTGTCACAACCACTAATAAGTCAAATTGTCATGGAAACAATTATAACACTCATTGTCATGCGTTTCATCAGCTTCCCAACAACACCTTGTGTAATCCAGCAGACGTAAACACACAGTGTGTGTATGTGTATGTGTTCGTATTTCGATTATGTGAGGAACCGTTCATTCAACTTCAAACATGGTCTGTGTGTTGCTGTGGACCCAAGGGAGTGCCGTGTGGCGTTTGGTGCAATTCGATCAATAAATACACTAGCCTATTAAACACAGACGTCTATTTCCAGGAAAAAACGCCTAAGATAACAAAATGAATCAATAATAACTCCTCAACCATTAGGCCTATATGCATCATTCTGGTCTCCTTTGATAGCTCAGATGCTAAGGAATATGAATCCTTTTTTTATTTTTTTTATTTTGCAATTGCAGACTAAATGGAGATGCAATGTAGGAAAAAAAAATGTTTATCCTCGCCTGGTACAAAATCTATATTTTAATAGCAATATCACCATCAAAACCATCATCCAACTCATTATAATGGAACAGAATATCTTCTAATACACCTGGAATACAACTGTACATTTAATGAAAAGTAACTAATATACAACAGTTATTACACAATTTTTTAAAATATACCAGCATGTCCATGTTTTGGCTATATTTACTGTTTATACAGTGGATAGAAAAAGTCTACACACCCCTGTTAAAATTCCAGGTTCTTATGATGTAAAATAATGAGACAAAGATAAATCATGTCAGAACTTTTTCCACCTTTAATAATAAGAATAATAATAATCTTTATTTGTAGAGCGCTTTTCAAAAACAAGTTACAAAGTGCTTTAACAAGTGTAAAGACAATAATACCCAAGAGCAACCTGGTTTTATGCAACCAGGTTGCTCTTGGGGAAGAGGATTAGGTGAAATTTTTTGAGTCTGAGTTTAAAGTCAGAACTCTAAAAAAATTTGTTGGATGTGGCCCTAATCCTCTTCCGCACATAGGTGTGCACACCCTTAGACTAATACTTTGTTGAAGCACCTCTTGATTTTATTACAGCAGTCAGTCTTTTTGGGTAGGAGTCCATAGCTGGCACATCTTGACGTGGCAATATTTGCCCACTCTTCTTTGCAAAAGCGCTCCAAATCTGTCAGATTGCTTGGACATGGCCTGTGCACAGCCCTCTTCAGATCACCCCACAGATGTTCAACTGGATTCAGGTCTGGGCTCTGGCTGGGCCATTCCAAAACATTAATCTTCTTCTGGTGAAGCCATGCTTTTGTGGATTGGATGTGTGCTTTGGGTCGTTGTGCTGAAAGGTGAACTTCATCTTCAGCTTTCCAACCGACGCCTGAAGGTTTTGTGCCACAACTGCCTGGTATTTGGAACTGTTCATAATTCCCTCCACCCTGACCAGCTGAAGAAAAACCGCCCCAAAGCATGATACCGCCGTGCTTCACTGTGGGTATGCTGTTCCTCGGGTGATGTGCAGTGTTGTTTTTGCACCAAACATACCTTTTGGAATTATGGCCAAAACGTTCTACCTTGGTTTCATCAGACCATAACACATTTTCCCACATGCTTTTGGGGGACTTGATGTCTGTTTTTGCAAACTTCAGCCGTGCTTGGATGTTTTTCTTTTGTAAGAAAAGGCTTCCGTCTTGCCGCCCTACCCCATAGCCCATTATATGAGGAATACGGGAGATAGTTGTCACATGTACCACACAGCCAGTACTTGCCAGAAATTCCTGCAGCTCCTTTAATGTTGCTGTAGGCCTCTTGGAAGCCTCCCTGACCTTTCGTCTTTTCATCAGTTGTGCCATATTTTCTCCACTTGATGATGACTGTCTTCACTGTGTTCCATGGTATATCTAATGCTTTGGAAACTCTTTTGTACCTGTCTCCTGACTTATGTCTTTCAACAATGAGATCACTCTGATGCTTTGAAAGCTCTCTGCGGACCACGGCTTTTGCTCGGAGATGCAACTAAGAAAATATCAGTAAAATCCTACTAGAACAGCTGAGCTTTATTTGTGATTAATCAAGAGTCACTTTAAATGATGGCAGGTGTGTAATGACTTCTAGTTAACCTGAATTTGAATGTCATTGGTTAATTCTGAACACAGCCACATCCCCAGTTATAAGAGGGTGTGCACACTTATGCAACCAGGTTATTGTAAGGTTTTTATTTTTCATTTTTCCCCCTCGAAGAGTTTGTTTTTCTATTGAATTGTTCACATTATAGGTCACATTAAAGGTGGAAAAAGTTGACATGATTTATCTTTGTCTCATTATTTTACATCATAAGAACCTGGAATTTTAACAGGGGTGTGGAGACTTTTTCTAGCCGCTGTATGTTCACTGGTATTGGAAGTTTTCTTCATAAGACTATTTCTGTCCATACAACCACGTTCCAAATAACATAAAGCTTCCAAAACATTTAAATATTGATAAAAACAGTGAATATTGATCAACATTCCTGCGACCAAAAGCACTTTCAAGCTTTACAGGCCCACAAGTTGAGAACAGATCCTACAGGGCTGTAAGTTCTTTCTCTTAATATTGAAGAGACGAATCGTTTGATATATTGGATGTCTTTGTAGATCCTATGGGTCGAGAAAAAGACCGTCTGTTCCAAAGCAACACTTCTTCTCTCACTCATTTTGAGGAGAGAAATGAAACCTAAGAACTCACTGATTGCCCAATACCAAGATGGCGGCCAGCGGTGATCTTTATACACACAGAATTCAGCTGTTTTTGGACTGAAAACCGCGAAAACGGCAAAAGTAAGTCAGCAGTTGTAACTGTGAATGTGTATTGGTGCGTTTGTTGTCATCCAGCTAATAACTCTGAGTTTTGTGATTTGAGTGATATGCAGCGCAGCAATAACCAGCCTATTTCAAATTAATGAAATTAACGAAATGACTCAAAAAAAGATAAGTTCATTTTAATGAACGAGATTGGAATACTAGAGTCTGTCAAAAGAGTGACTTTTCCCATCACTAATAAGCATAATGGCATTATGCAGCTTACCTCTGCGACAACAAGAGCGGGGTGCGCACCCGGGGACGGGGCTTATAGCCTCTGTTGTGGTAGTGAATTGATCAAACTGAGTTATCGTCACCCTGCAAGTTTGATATAGGTTACAAATAAATGTGCTGAAGCTGAGTTTTATCATAAGTTCTAAGGAAGAGATGAATATCTAGCAGTGTCTCCGCCATTGACATTGTTTCAGTGTTATTAATGCTGTAGGTCAGGGGACTCATGTTAAGCAAAGCTAATGATTAGCTCAGTTATTAGTGCATAGGTCTCTGATTTGGCGTGTTGTGGGGTTCGACCCCCCCTTGCGCAAACATTTTTTCCCTCTTCAACAAATTAACTATGAAGAGACTGCTCAGAATAAAGCGTGTCCTGGAGTTGATCCACATCCATCAACCTATGGACGCTTATATTCATTTCCCCAGCATCTCCAGGCAGAGGAAATTCCTGTGCTTCTCATGCAGGCGAATCACGTTTCCTAGAGCTTTTTTTGTCAAGCACGCTACAGAGTCTTCAGAATCAGAAGTAAAAGCTCTATTTCAACTCGGAAGTGATTATGTGAGTAACTGTTGCTGGCATGACAGATCTATTTCAGCACCAGCCGATATCAAAGTATTTATTTATTATTTGGACAGTGGGGCTTCTTGCCGACCACTGCTGTAGGTGAAACCATTGTGAGACACACATTTTGAACAAAAAGCTCAAGGAGGCGTCACATAGGCCCCTGTGAATGGGCACTGCACTAGTATTCTTAAAAAAGGAAATCTATTAGTCCTTGCCTAGGTCATCATCCAAAATCCCGTTTGCAGCACAGCAAAGTTTTGTGAATCAGCTCGAAGATTGACACTTAAGATTTAGTCCTACTACTAACTAACTAACCACAAACGGCTAGCACACCTCTCTTATGCTTATAAAAGTACATTTTGTGACATCTGGTTCAATGTTGGAAATTAAAGTAGAGACAGCAATCAACTACTCTTAAGAAACATTGATGTTCATGTAAACAATGATTACATTTACAAAGACAGACACTATACAATTTTAAAAACAACCACTGCAAGTCAGAAGGAACGTCATCAGGTACAAGATGTAATCAATTACCACTATTGTTTATGGTGGGGTTTGAACTCTCTTCTGGCACCATTAAGTGCTGCAGTGAAGTAAGACACTCTACCAACTGAGCTACTGAACCACACTTCTTATACTTCTCATAATGTTGATGTTTTGTTGATGAAAAAGTGCATCTGCCTTAAAAATAAAGATTTAAAGCTTTCATTTTAGGTAATTTATGTTAGAGCCTGAGTAGCATAAAAATATACAATCTGCAGTTTCTATTGCAGTGGATGAGAAATGTATTGTGGGTTCCCTATTAACTAACTTTAAATTTCAAATACGAAAGCTCCATTGAGGAAGTTGTTGGCCTTTTGAAAGAGAAAAGGCTTGGGGCCATATTTTGATGCCTATTATGTGCTAATGGAGATGAATAAAAACACACAATAGTACACATCATCAGCCATCCTCTCAACACGTTCTTCACTCTACTACCATCAGGATGTAGATACAGATCCTTGGCATGGGAATGGGCTCACTATAGCAGGAGTCTTATCCCCTCTGCCAAAGCACTACTCAACAGAAATATTTGTTATGTTAGAAAGTATGTTTGATTGGTGTCAATTTGTGTATAAATGTGATGTCTGATGTAGGATTGTTTATGTGTTTATGTTGTTTATGTGTAAGGTTATGTACAGATGGTGGAAACAAATTTCCTGAAAAGGACGATAAAGAATCTAATCTAATATGCATGACTGGGAGCAAGTGCAGCTTGGAAAGATACATTTACTCATTTGGCACTTTTATTCAAAGCGACTTACATTTGACAACATACAAGCATCAACAAAGTATCAACTACAGCACGAGGTCTAGAACTGACAATACATACTGTACTAGTAAGAGCAGCAATAAATTCTAGTATTAGCTAGTAGCACATATCACATCAATGAGGTAAATACCTAGGGAAAGAAGAGTTAACAAAAAAGTGTAATCAATACAAGATAATTGTAAGGAGATAAAAGAAGAGTTTAAAGCTCAAATGGAGTTTGTACAGCTGATGTTGTGCTTTGTTGTCCTCTCAGTCTGCCAGGTGGAGGTGGATTCAGAGGTGGAGTCTGTCGAGCTGCCCTGCAAAACCACAGTTCACCTGTCTGTAAACGTCACAGTGGAGTGGACGGACAGATACAACAGGAAGGTCCACGTGTATCAGAACGGCTCTGACCAGCCTGACCAACAGAACCAGGTTTACAGAGACCGAACAGAGATGAAGGAAGACCTGCTGAGAACTGGAGACCTCAGTCTGACCCTGAAATACCCCACAGATGAAGACAGTAACACCTACACCTGCACCGTCTACAGCAGGAAGAGAAAAGTCCTGATGAAGAAACAAGTTAAGCTCAAGGTCAAAGGTCAGTGCTGTAGATACAGTATACAGACACCAAAGACAACACTGTCTCTGTTAGATGGAACAATGGGACATATTTCAGAGTTCCTGCTGCTGTCTGTACAGCTGATGTTCTGCTTTGTTGTGCTCTCAGTCTACCAGGTGGAGGTGGAGGAGGGGGTGGAGTCTGTCCAGCTGCCCTGCAAAACCACAGTTCACCTGCCTGAGGACACTGAGGTGGTGTGGAAACGCTTTGACCCCATAAAGACGGTCCACGTGTATCAGAACGGCTCTGACCAGCCTGACCAACAGGACCAGGTTTACAGAGACCGAACAGAGATGAAGGAAGACCTGCTGAGAACTGGAGACCTCAGTCTGACCCTGAAATCCCCCACAGACAGAGACGGAGGAGAATACAGGTGCTGCGTCTTCAACAAGAAGGGAAACATCCTGAGAGAGAAATCAGTTGATCTCAGGGTCAAAGGTCAGTATGCAGACTGAGGTCAGAGTCTCTGTGTTTGTCTCTGTCTGACTGTCCTCTGTCTCCTCTGCAGAGAGAAGCAGGAACAGAAGCAGCTCCGCTGATCCAACTCCTCTGATGGCCGATCAACCTGTTTGATCTTTGATCTTTGATCCGATCTGACTCTGGATCAGAGAGAAAATGGAGGTGAAGCAGCTGATGGAGGACGGATGAAGACAGGAGGACGATTTGTCAGCTTCTTCTTCACTCTGACTCCTCCTACTGACTCTCACACACAGTCTACACACTCACTATTGATTCCTGCTGATCAGTGATGTCAGAGTGAGGTCAGCGTGATGTCACATGTTGATCAGCTGTAGGATCTGGACTGGAAAAATCTTGTCTTTGGAGACTTTTAGTGTCCCTTGTGGTTTAGATCCTCTGAACTGGACAGAGGTCTCACTCTGGAGGAAACTCTGCTTGTGTTTTATTCTCACACTCAACATGTTCCACTTTTTATCAACTGCTCCAACACATTTTCTAAAGCACTCACAGCTCTCCAAACATTTAGTCCAATCCTCTCCTTCATTTCTCTGTTCCACTAACACTAGAGTCAAACAGGAAGCTGGACGGACAAATGTCTCCACACAACAAGCTGATGTCAGTGAGGAAGTGTTGTGGAAAGACTGGTGTGTCATGTGATGTTTGTTCTTCAACACACACACAGATGTGTAGTGATGGTGTAACCCTCCCCTCCATGTCTCTGCTGGGACGTCCTCACAGGCAGCATGTTGTCTCTGGGTCATTCTGCTTCCTCCGTCCTCCAGCCGGTGACCCAGAGATCCACCGAGCTCCTCCATCATCCAGGGTGATATTTTTTACCAGGTCAAAAAACGGAAAGCCTGTACAACGCAGGCGTTGCTTCAGTGTACTAAAATCGTACAAAGCTTACAATATCCTCACTTATTTAACTATGTCTGCAGTCTATAGATGACGATGAATCAAATTCATTACACCAGCTCACGGGTGCCCCATCCCACATGGCCACTTTTGTAGTTGGGGGTCACCAAGTATTCTAGAGCAAAACTGCCAGAAATTCAGACACACAACGGCGGACCATCATGACCGCTCAAAACAGACCCACACAATGTTGAACCACAACCACAGACACTATCATAAAATGCAGTCTGCATTATCATCTGGAATTCATAATTCTTATGATTCACATCAAGTTTGAAGTTTCAACTTACTCTTTTTTTTTAGCAAATATCTCCTTTCCTCTTGCTCATGTTGACTGTGAATGATGTAATCTACATCCAATAAAGCAGAAGTCATACACTGTTGTTGGGGAATTGGGAATTTTTGGGAATTCCAGAGTTAAAACAAATGCCATGTTTATTGTGAAAGGACTCTAAACTCTATATTGATGTAAAAATGTATCTACAATAACTAATCCCCAATTTCACTGCTCATGCCTAAGCATCAGTGTTAGCTGACAGTTACAGAAAATATTAAATTACATAGTGATAATGAAATGACAGGGTGGGTTCTCAGCTAGCTAACATCAGATAGCTCATTTTAAGTAAAATAACTGCTAATTACGAAACTCTGAAGGTAGAAAAGATTTGTGTTAAAGCAGCTAGATAGTTAATCCCTTAGGTACTGCAGGTAAGTGTCAGGAGTTCTGTCCATCCATCCATCGTCAACTGCTTATCCTGTGTACAGGGTTGCGGGGGGCTGGAGCCAATCCCAGCTGACATCAGGCGAAAGGTGGGGTACACCCTGGACAGGTCCCAAACACCACATGTGTAATGTAAATGTGTATGGGGGTGTAAAGTTTGAAGTAACTGAAAATGTTCACGTCCTAAAAGCTCCACAGCAAATTCTCTGTCCTTTGCCTGGACCCGGTGCAGACGGACAAGACGTTAAACTAACGTCAATGTTAGGAAATGGTCCATTTTAGGGGTGTCTGAAATCGTATTTCAAGATTCTTAAATGTAAGGCATGAGTATGGGAAATATATTGTAATATTTACAATTACAGGTGAGAAAGACCCCCCTGAACTGTTGTTTTTGCCTCGTATGGGGGAGTCTAAGCCTTAAATAGGTGGGTCAGACCCCCCAATTCCAACCATGGGCCCCACTGCATGCTGTGATGATAGGCCCTTGGGCTCCACAGTAACGAAGCACACGCGCAAACACACTGTGTCTATAAGGGAACCCTATACTGGCAAATTTCTGTGCCTGTCTAACAACTGATAAGATTACATGCAGTAAATACCTCACCTACGTAAATTAATTTATTTCCATATTAAATTGAACAGTTCTCTTTATGTGCTTCTCTCCAACACAGACACTGCTGCACTGTGCTAAGTGATGGATTTTAGAGTCGGACTGTGTCACCTAGACTTCCGTATTCGAAAGTACAAAAGTTAAATAGAACGTTATAAGGAGCATGGACAGTGCTGTCATTGTCACACTTGTCACACGGTAGCTGCATGGGCTCAGTCAGCACAGGAAACGGAATCGATTAGTTCATGACTCTCAACTGTGGGTCTCTGGATTTGAGTCGTTCATTTGTCATGTGACAGCTCGGCTACTGTGGAGCAGGAATATACTATTTGTTCACTGCTCACATGGGTCCTCGGTCTATCATTCATTCTGCAGGCTGAGTGACTGCCAGCGCCAGAAAATGAGAGGCAAGTCGGTTGTCAGATAACAGTCTGACGACATGTGTTTTGTTAATTATTTGACATTTAATAAAGCATAACGTTATTACAGCGCAGTTATGTTGTTCTATAGTTTTAACACAGCCGTACCGTAACTTTAGTCCTGATAGTGTTTACAGCTAACAGCTGATGAGAGTTGTTCTGGGTCCGCTCCACTTCAGTGCCCTGGCATGGCTCTACCGGGAGCCGAATTACCTCAGCGGTAGTCTCCTCTCCAAAACAAATGGACCGTGTCATTATGATATGATCTCTCTTACTCTCTCTCTCTCTAGATATCTCTCTATCTCTATCTATACACACACACACACACACACACACAGCTCAAAAAAATAAAGGGAACACTTAAACAACACAACGTAACTCCAAGTCAGTCACACTCCTGTGAAATCAAACTGTCCACTTAGGAAGCAACACTGATTGACAATCAATTTAACATGCTGTTGTGCAAATGGAAAAGACAACAGGTGGAAATTATAAGCAATTAGCAAGACCCCCCCAATAAAGGAGTGGTTCTGCAGGTGGTGACCACAGACCACTTCTCAGTTCCTATGCTTCCTGGCTGATGTTTTGGCGGTGCTTTCACTCTAGTGGTAGCATGAGACGGAGTCTACAACCCACACAAGTGGCTCAGGTAGTGCAGCTCATCCAGGATGGCACATCAATGCGAGCTGTGGCAAGAAGGTTTGCTGTGTCTGTCAGCGTAGTGTCCAGAGCACGGAGGCGCTACCAGGAGACAGGCCAGTACATCAGGAGACGTGGAGGAGGCCGTAGGAGGGCGACAACCCAGCAGCAGGACCGCTACCTCCGCCTTTGTGCAAGGACGAGCAGGAGGAGCACTGCCAATGTCTCGCTCCATCCTCCAACGCCATGTTGCACCACAGACTGTCCAGCAGTTGGCAGATGCTTTAGTCCAGGTCTGGGAGGAGATCCCTCAGGAGACCATCCGTCACCTCACCAGGAGCCCAGGCGTTGTAGGGAGGTCATACAGGCACGTGGAGGCCACACACATTACTGAGCCTCATTTTGACTTGTTTTAAGGACATTACATGAAAGTTGGATCGGCCTGTAGTTTGGTTTTCCACTTTGATTTTGAGTGTGACTCCAAATCCAGACCTCATGGGTTGATAAATTTGATTTCCATTGATAATTTGTGTGATTTTGCTGTCAGCACATTCAACTATGTAAAGAGAGGAGTATTTAATGATTTCATTTCAGATCTAGGATGTGTTATTTTAGTCTTCCCTTTATTTTTGAGTAGTGTGTGTGAAATTATAATATATATGATAACTCATGGAGAGGGACGTTAGGCAACTGTATGAATGTGCACTTTAGAGATATAGTAATAATAATTATTATATATATATATATATATATATATATATATATATATATATATATATATGGCTCGTCTGGTAGTATACTCAGGAAAGATTGTGTAAACGGACAGATTTAGCTGCAGTAGTGGCTTAATCAAATATTGACAACATATTTTAGTGGTCTTTACATGGTTTGAATTTGGTTGTGACCTCAAGGAGCTTTATAGAACGATGAAAGATCAAGAGGTGAATTTGTGCATTATACTTTGTCAATTAAAGCAAACCAGGCAGCCTTCTGTGTTTGAGAACAGCACAGTTTTTTACATTGCCAACTAGAGGGCTGCAGTAACCAGCCTAGTTTAAATGAACGAAATGACTTAAAAAAAAGATTTGTACGTTTTAATAAATGAGATTTGAAGATTCAAGTCTGTCAAGAGCCACTTTTCCATCCACCACTAAATGGCATCACTGGTAGCTTGTACGTGTGCTTTGCTAGTCTACTTGTCAGATTTTACATTTCACCTGGTTTACAATGTTGCTAAAGTCATCTTTTCACATTATCAAATAAAAACTTAAGATTGGGCAGCCATACACATATTACCCAGCAATCATCACTGCATATGTAGCTTTGTGACGCGAATGTAGCCTACTAAAGAAAAAAAATATACACATATAAACAATATTCATTCTGTGGAATGTTTTAATACTTTGCTAAAGAGTTTTGTCGGTAAAACTACTGATATGCACATTTGAGGGTTTATATACCACGTGATCACAGTGGACATACAGTGATAGGAGGTGAAAGGGAATTCTACTCTTCTTTAATGAAGGTGGTAGCATTTTCACGATGTAACCAACAAAGTCCTGCTCGTAACCTCAGACGGGCGTAGGTATATACAGAGTAGCCGCACTAGGGCCCCTGTACAGTGGGGTACACTGCACTGTCTATACCTACACCCCTGTCTTCTTCAGCCGAAAGGCTTCTCTCTTCTTCCTCTTGTTGTTCCCACTTAGTCTCAGCTCCCTCAGGCGAGCTGAGCACCAAATATCTGTCTTCTTCTTCATTCTCTAATCTCAGTCTCACTTCATACACTTCTGTAGTGAACAACAGTGTGGATTTGTGGATTTTATATTAAATAAATTTGAACTACTCAAAACTATTCCCCTCTCCCTGAGAGAAGGAGGGGGGTTGAGATCAGCTTTCAACAGACGGCTGAAGAAACCCCAACGGAAGTGGGGTGGAGAGGTCACAAGTGCTATTCATGAGCAGTTGATCATAAAACTGGCCACCTTTGGCAACAGCCGAGATAAGTCTCTCGGTGCCTCAATTGTTAAAATGACATAGAAACTAACCAGAGATTGCAAACAGCGGAACTCTCCTTGGAGGGGGGCAGGAAACCCTAAACTGCTAAAAAATATTTGATTATAATACGCGCAAATAGATTTTCTTTTTCTTTTATAGACACTAAAAGTTTAGAAAGACAGTCCCTTGGGAACGAAGGACTGCCCGCTGGGGAACCACGCCCAAGACAACAAAAGAGCGACACACCACGTTGTTCGCTCTCTTCTCTTCTCCCTTCTCTTCCGCTCTGGACGCTTCGTACCCCTACCGGCAACGCCTAAGAATTCGACCAGCGCAACAAGTCTTTGTATCACTTGAAGCTAAACACGCAAAGTGCCGCGACATCGATTTTTCCCTTGTTTAACAGCAACTTGTTTTTATTTTCTTTCTTTTCGTTTGTTAAAAGTTATCAGTCTGTTAAGTTACACTAGTTAATTCAAGAACGACCCAGTTTTTTTAAGCTTTATACGTCGAGCTAAGCCCACAGAGGTCGGACGACTTGATGTGGGCCACCAGCAGCAACAAAGGACGACTTAAACCTGACCCGAGACAGGGTCGGGGGAAGGCCCCCCACTGCAAGTTTCCTCCATAAGCCTACCAGAAACGGACCCCGGAGAAATTCCCTGGCAGAGAAAGCGACTGGCCGACAGCTTTAAGTTGTCCTAACCGAGAACGCACGGACTCTGCCAGTGTGAGGCCGTTTACCAGCAACCCGGCGGGGAGAAACGCAGGCAGTAAAGACCAAAACCCTACATTCTGTTGTCAGTGACGTCCAATAGTTGCTAATCCATTTATCTTTAGTTCAGCATATGTAATCTTTATACCCCTAGACAGATTTAACCGAGTTATCATCTAATTGCATTCATTAGTTGCTGTATGATTCAAATGCTTCCCACAATCGAACCTCCATTCTCATTGTTTAGACATTGTTTATTTCCCTGATGTATTTAACCACCTTTTTATATCACCTTAGTTAGTTAATAAATTCACTGTAACCAAGGAACTGAGTGTTGCCTATTTCTAAGTCCCTGCCAAGAGAATTTACCCTTTAGATACGAGACTGACTGACTGATCACTGGTGAATGATTGTCTAATTATTAAAAGCTACTTAGAGGTCCGGAGACTCTAGGATAATAACTCCGGTGGTGCCACGCAAAATGAGAGATTAATATTGTCTGAATATTAAAATTCATAATTGGGTATTCTCATAAATTTATTAACATTCATAGCTAGTTTAGACATGCTACACTTCACAAACAACAAGAAATCAGATGTGATGTGACATATTACTGATTCTGTTCAGTTAGTTACTAAAACTACAGAGGAAAACAGTCGCGGCTCAATAAGACCTGATGTCCGGAGAAAATGTTTCCTGCTGTTGAACTGTGAGTATTATTGAAGAGAAGAGCCTTTCAGAGCTGAAGGGAGAGGAGGAAATATTCTAACCATCGTTACTAAAGATCAGTGTGGAGATATTTGGTAAGAGTGCTCAATGGCGCTGATCAAAAGGAGTTTACTTTCATTCTGGATTGACTTCAATCTCAAAACATTTTGTCAGGGCTGAACCGCTGATCTCGCCCAGGGTTGTGAGACAAGCGCAACAGAGATGGTAAAAATGGCAAAAAGAGAGAGAGGAAATATTCATGTGCTGAAAAAACTAAGAACAAAGTAGTAAAAAATGTTGCCGACCTCTTCCTTGGTGGAAAGGTGCTGTGGCAGGTGCAGATGAGGCAGAACACAGCACAGGCAGTGACAGGTGCAATTATGTACTAATGCAAACGGCAGTGTTGCAATGTGTTATTACACAAAGACAATATCCTTCTATAAGTGAGGAATCTCTGTATGTTTGAATTTATATTAGCGTTTAAGGTCACTGGAGGTGATGCAGAGAGACAGGGTGATGATGACCCCCAATCATGTTGATGATGAGGGAGAGAAGAAAGAAGGAGGAGTGGGAGAAGCTGCATGAGAAGGGAAAGGAAGAGAAGCAGCAGAAGGAGAAGGTCAATATAACCAGACAACAGTGACATGTACAGGGGCAGTGTGCTGATCTGGGTAGGCAATCATATTATGCATAGATAGAACTAGAAAATGTATTAGTGTCATAATTAGTCATATTTATTACTGATGTTCTTCACATGCATATGTAGCTGAACAATCCTTACAGCAGAGGGAGAGGCCTACTCAGAGCTGAAGATCAGGGCATTAATTTTTATGCACACTGCTCTATTTTATGGGACTGCATTGTAGTTTTTGATTATATTTTAGTATTTTAGCACTCTGAGTGACTCAGACTTGCCTGACTTAGTCTTGTCCACTGCAGTGATGCCTTGCTTATACAAACTGAGGAGGCAGGTGTCATCCTAAAGTTTCTTTCTTTCTGTCTTGAGCATGATCTGATTCACTGTATACAACCAAAACATGTATAAAATTAACTGCAAAAATCTTTTCCCATGCCCCCCAAAGGGTGTTCACATAGAAGGCCTCTCTGTCTCAAAGTCCCGAGCTGAATTTCAGTCCCAGTACACCCCTGAGGGTCAGTGTTTGGTTATGACTATACATTCACAAATTATGTGTTAATGATGGTTTGCTTTCAGACCTCTGCCTACTTTACACTTCGTCGTGATTGTTTCTTTGTTTCTAACACTGGGCTTCATAATTGTTGTCATCCTTGGTAATGACAACATTTAGCATTTTTCTTTTGGGATACATTTCTGTGACTTTCTCTAATGCTGTATGTCCTGTTATACCGTCTTGCTGTGTTTTTGTTTCTTACTCTCTGCGAATAAATATACTTATACCACATACATATCCAAAATATTTAATTGGTCTGAACACATGGAAACCCGTTTGGAAACTCCAAACGTGCAATACAGAATGGCGTACAGTGTGACGCATCGGCATCACCAGCTCATTTTTCACATAAATCTTTTGACTGTGGCCCAGAATGTAATTCAACAAGAACATCAAAAATATTTTCCATAGTAATATGCACTAATCTTTATGTCTTGCCCCGGTCTTCAGAGAACTGAGGCTACTTGCAATAATATTGCTACATTTTGTTTGAAGTTCACATAATCATTTTCCCCACATCTTATATAAAGAAGCATCATTGAAGCCAGCCAAGACTTATTTAACTGGGGGTTAAGGCCTGTTGCTTCTTATGCCAGCTCTGAGTGCACCTGTAAACCTTGTACCATTATTGCATTGAGAAAGACACCTGCAACTCCAACAAACAAGAACGATTGTTAGTAAAAAGTTTTCCACATTGGTCACAGCTGTACGGTTTCTCACCAATGTGAACTCTGATGAGTCTTTAAATTATCAGATCTTGTAAAGGATTTGACAGCGGTGACGTTTGATCTATTCCTCTTCTATAGGGACAGACATACAGAAAGAAAGACCGTCAGTGAGATGTCATAGTGGAACGAGCTATGTTGAACCATAAATGACATTTAGAGCATGTCTGTGGAAAATAATACACAATGTAAAAGTTTGACTAATGCATTACCAACTGTGACAACCAAATGTAGGGTTGTGTCCACAGGAGGGACCTGGGGTGACTCAGACCTCTCTAAGAATCTGATTGATTACTACACATACTGACATTTCTTATTAATTGAGACACATCACATTAAGGAGTTGCATTATGGGAAATATACAGCCCCATGTTTTTGAAGCTTGATCCATGTTTATTATCTTGTGCGCACAAGATAATAATGTTATGGGACTTCAGGGGCTCCGTAGGATGGTGTCCTGATTTGGAAAGAAATTTACGGTATGTATTGGACCAGTCTACCTCGTGGTTTGTGCAAAGCGCTGGAACGATCATAACCGGTAATAATAACAACCATCCTTTAACAGTCATGGGCAGAGAAGAATATAAATTTAAGTGCGAATACTAACATTTTTATTTACAATGTAATCTTGTGTAAGTGAACAATTCACAATTGTGACAGTTATGGCAGAAAATTGTGTGCTCTTATATTTAATCATTTATGTATGATCTTTTAATATTATCATATGTATTGTGTTTTATCCTCAACCTTTCCTCTCCTATACTCCTTATGTTAGTCTGTCCACATTTACTAGGGTTTAGGTCAGAGCTGTGAGATTGTTTTGGCGTTTCCCTCTGTAGTTGTTCCTCTCCTCGAATGTCCATTCAAGGCCGAGAGAGGATCTCTCCCATATTCCCCAAAACATAGAGACCTAGACTGCGGAAATGATAATGCTTCCCTATGCATAGGGCCAGACACCCGAAGCCGCTCTAGGTGGCAGGTCTCTGGACCTGCTCTATATGTGTTTTAGTACTTCTGTTTATTTTCTTTTGTTAAATAAATTCTTCAAAGACAACGGTTGGTTGTAACTCAATTCTTTGCTCAACCCCTCACCAGGAATATAATTTCCATGACAGTTACCAGACTACAGCTTATCTATAACAAACATATATAGTACTACCGTAACAAACCCATAAAGTTTATGTTAAATCTGCTAAGAAGACAGCAGCACATGTTACATACATAACTCAAATCTAGGGTTATCTCAGTTGTTTTTGTTATTAGGGACAGGTGAGGACACCGATGCCCTGACCTTTAGAGGGCAGCGGAATGCGGCACAGAAGGGATTCGAGTAAGTTAATGTTATATTTTTAAGAAGTTACTTAACCAGGATTGCTCACTAGGTAGACATTTAAAGTATTATGATAACATTACATATTGCGAGATCTTCCGTGTTTTCATGAAAATAAACAAAAGTACAAGGCAAGTTAGTAAGCTATGCTGCCCATTTAAAGGGGCTGTATGTAGTTCCCCTTCGAGGGAACTCGAACTGCATCTGTAACCTGAGGGGTATATAAGCAAGCCGGCACATAGGACACATTAGCTTCTTTCTATTCAGCAGGCACTCTGGCTATGTTTGGAAGCTCCATCATCCTACCTGAAGTCGAGACGAAGCAGATCATGTCGAAGTGATTCCGACAGTGTGTCTTTCCCTGTCAGCGTTTCATCACGGAAGGTGATACCCATGGGATGTGCGTCTCATGCCTGGGGATGTCGCACGGCCAGGCAGCTCTCGAGGGGGCTTCCTGCGACCATTGCGAGGCCCTGCCCCTGAGGGTGCTGAGGTCTCCTCGTGAGGATGGTCGGATGCGCTCCCCCCGTGGCACAGGTCGCTGAGGCGTCGCGGCGGCTCCGATCCTGGGGATCGCAACGCGAGATCGCCGAGGATGCCGGAACGGCTGAGGCCTTTTTCCGGTCCTCGTCCGCGGAATCCTCCTCTCCTCATCGCCGATCGGGAGCCCGTTTCTCGGCTTCTCTGAGAATGACTTCGGGGAAACGGAACGTCATCAGCCCTCGCCAGGGTGGGAGGAGTTGTTAGAAGTGGTGTCGCGGGCTGTGGCCAGGCTGCACATTGATTGGCCACAGGCGGTGCAGCAGCCATCGATGGGCAGCAAACTAGACGAGCGGTTTCTGCAACACCAAGCGCCACCCCCGCGGCGGCCTTTACCATTCTTTCTGGATCTACCCCTTCTCTGCACGGCTGTCTTCGTCCCCCCGGCTGGACTACGGCAACGTGACGGAGATCAGACAGCACGGCTACGGAGCGATGCCACGAGTGGAGGAAGCACTGGCTAGCTACCTCTCTCCCAACCTCACCTCATCCCTCCGGACGCCGGCGATCCCCACCAAGCCGTGTCGGATGACGTCCGATTTGGTGGGCAAGGCCTACATGGCAGCGGGTCGAGCTGGTGCCAGCCTGCACACGATGGCTGACTTGCAGGCTTACCAGGCCGATCTCCTTCGGGACTGTGACGTAGGGGGAGGTCCCTCTGAGGAAGACCTGACTGAGCTCTCCGGGCCCGGGGGAAGAGGTCCTGAGACTTTGAGTAGGGGGACCCACCACCAGCCCCCGCCTCCTCCCCCTCCCTGCCCCCCTTCCCCTGAGAGAGGCCGATCGAGGTCCCCTCGAGTATTTACACTCTGAGGTCTTCCCGGTGGAGGAAAGCAGACCAGTTGCTGGTGTGTTTCGGGTCCCTCAAGGCTGGGCTCCCCGCTTCTAAACACACCATCAGCAACTGGATTGTTCAGACTATTTCCCTGGCCTATCAGGTGCGCGGTTTACCTTCACCTATGGCCGTAAGGACGCACTCTACTCGAGGCATGGCGGCTTCTAGGGCCCTCCTCGCAGGGGCATCACTCCAGGATTTGTGTGACGCGGCTGGCTCGGCCACCCCTCACACTTTTGTCCGGTTTTACAGTCTGGACCGTCCTTCAGCACCCGGCACCCGTGTTCTCCTCCTAGTCGTGCCATCAGGTTCTGCACGCTGGGGGCAGGCGGGGTTTCGGCGTGGCCTAAGTGGGTATCTCGTTCCCATACAACATACGTAACCCAAGACGTTTTTCAATGTAATTACTTATTAATAAATAAAATATTTACTGCCTTATTGTCAATGGGCTCAAACCTCACAACTGAAGCACTTTCCGGTTTTCTCTGTTGATTGGAACAGCCACCATTCTGCCGAGGCTTTCCCAGACTACAGCGACAACACCGCAACTACACGCATTCCATTAACTCCATAAAACAAAAGGCTCCCAACACAAAACAGACTCCATGTTCAGATAAAAACAAGATTGTGCCAAACGAGATTCAGTAGATGTCGAGTTAAAACACTGAACATCAGAAAGGCTGGAGAAACACAGAGAGTTAGCTCGCCAGTTAACGCGGAGCAGTTGCTAACATTATACGGTGCAAAGTTGTTACGCTTTCCACATTACTACACCAACTACCGCGACCCACATTACTATCCTGTGTACCACAGATATTATGTCAAAGTGTTGATTTAGCCTGCAAGTGTTGCGTTTTTTCAGATTTTGAGAAAGGAGAGGCTGGATCCGATGAAAATTAACAAGAAAATTTAATTAAAAAACAGGTGACTAAAAGATCAGAACAAAACCTGAAACAAAAACACTGCAGTGGACTGGAAAGTTGTTCCTCTTTTCAGATTTACAGCTTACAGTCCTGATTCTCACAAAATGAATTGTTAATATCCTCCAGGTATGTGGGCGGGTCTTTTCCTCCAAATGGCTCAGGACCATAGCCATTGGTCGTTTGGTTACTTCTTTGTCACCCAATTAGGAAGGGTGTACCTTACTGTTCTACGTTGCTTTTGGTCGAACAAAAGCGTCGACCCCAGACGTAGAACCCTTTTTGATCTACAGGAATACACAGTCCTTGCTCTACCAACTAGTCATACAGCACAACAGGGGTTGTCTCCAAAACGGTCGATACCCAATCTTAGGAGTCTATGAAGAAGTTAAACAAAAGGATCCTTCTGGCACTAAACAAAGAGGTGTCAGTTTCGTTCACATTACAAAGAGGAGATAGACAGTGGTTTAATTAACATTCTAATGCAATTGTCTGGCTTAAAACCCTGCAGTTTTACATTTGAAGGAAAACACTGAAACACTGGAGAAACTTTTTAAAACTCAACACAAGAAAGGATGTAACAAACAAACAAATTGATGTTGGAAAGGATGTTAAAAAACAAACATGGAGCTATTTGTTTACTAGCCTATAGTGATTTAGGCAGGGAAGCCAGATATTTAGGTACACAGCCACCTCCCAGTCGATGTAACTAACGTGAACACCACAGAGGAAGAGCCATCCACTAACACCAAAGTAACTTACTGCGGTCTGTTGTGTGACAATGATCTAATTTATAATATTCAATCCAGCTAACTAACAGTTTCATTATCATCCACAACACTTAGCTGTGCTCAAATTGCTGAACCTCCAGTTAAAGACACACAGATAGTAATGTTGGTTAGTAAAAAGCACACAAGCGAGCTAACGACAACGTCAAATCATGTAATGAGCATGGGTTACTTCAACCTCAAGTTGTCTATAGTTGCTGCTACACTGCCTTTGTCTGGCAGTATTGTGCCAATATGTGACTGGCTACACTGTATGAAAGGCACAGAGCCGGTTTTGAGCTGCTTCTGAATAGGGCTGAACGATTAATTGCATTTGCAAATTTATCACAATATGATAAAACATTTTCTCATCGCAAACGCTGCGATTACACTCTGGTCACGACACGCGATAGTAAAGCAGTCCTCAGACGAAACATCAGCTTCGCACGTTACGCTGTACCTTAACATGTAGTACAATGGCCTTAAGCTGCTGTTGTGGAATCTGGATGTTCTGCATTTGAAGCTGCTGAACCTCTTGCCAGAGGGCAGCTCCACCATTGCTCGCAATAATAAATCATGCAATTCATACATCACCTAATTTCATCATAACACAGGCCTGACCCACAAGAAAGAACAGTGTATGTTTAATCCATCTAATATTGTGTTGGTCATAGTATACACTGATTTATTGCTTGTCTTGTCTGTGTCCCCTGATGAATGTGCCACTACCAGAGACACCAGTAGACTTTCACTTCATTCATAACTTCGGGTGGCTTCATGTTATACTTGAGAGTGAAAACGGTGCTGTAATGGGGACAGGTGGAGTTGTCATGTGTTAAGTTTGGCTAGTTATTTAAGTGTGTTCCTGAGTGCAAGTGTCTGAATGAGTAATATCACGGTTTTATTAATGTTTGCACATTTCTGGACATCATCATTATGGTGAGATTAAAGCTTTTAAAGTAAACTTTTCATGATGAGGAATTGCGAACTGTTGTTGCTGGACAGTCGTACTGCTAATGGCTTTATCTGGGAAAAATGGGGGCAAGATTCTGCTGTTTAACCTGGACAAACTGCTGCTTCAGCAAAATATGGATTTATCCAGCACCGAACATGGACAACTGAGTTGATGCAGAGACAACGTGGGCCAGGTCGAGATTACCAAAGGAAAACCTGGCTACATAACACGCTCGTGGACTCAGCACCAGAGCTGACAAAACAATCAACCTCTGTCATATGTAAAACGCCTATTAGCACTGCATAACCATAATATTTTTTCTTATCCCTGCTTATTGTACCCCTGTGGTCATAGTAACATAACACTGTGTAGTCATCTAACATTTGGCAGTTTAATATTTTCTGTTTATCAGCCACACATGAGTGAGAAAACACCTGATAATAACATTACTGACAATCTGTGACCGTCTTCGCAGTCTGTCAATCGTTTACCGGTTCTGTGACTGTAGGAACACATTTACATTTATTCATTTAACTGACGCTATATGTCAGAGGACGCACGCATCTGGAGCAACTAGGGGTTAAGTGTCTTGCTTATGGACACATTGGAGACACATGATAAAAATCGTTATAAATTTAATAACACACTGGATAAAGCCATCAAGTTCTTAAAATAACCTCAGCACAGTGAAAGCAACACAGAAGTTTAGATAAAATATTTCCAGCCGACAACAGCTGCGGATCAGCTGGCCTGACTCACGTCTGAGTCCACCTAAGCATCGGCGGTACTGGATTTTGGATTGTTGTAATCAGCTGTTCCACTTGTTTTGGAGTTTAGGAGACCAAATTTGGCTGCGTATAAAAATGTCCTGACTGATGAAAACTTAAAACAACAACTTTGGACCCAGTATTTAATGTAACTCCATCAGCTGTTCGCTGTAAACACACCGCTGTCCGATGGCTGCCATTTCTGAGCAATACATTCAATGCCGACGTACGATCTCAAGCGGACGTTGGTGAGACTGTTGATTGCGATTTACTGGTTTGCAAACAACGGTGGAAAAGAGAGGGACAGTCATAGAAAAACAGCCAACATGCTCGATTTAAAGCCAGTAGCCTCTACTCCCCCAAAGAACCGGTACTTTCATCAAGTACTACCCCCCGAGCAGAAACATTTTGGGGGGTAAATTAAAGATCCTGTTACTAAATTTAGACGCTGGTCCCTTTGGTGGAAATGCAGTGCCTTCCTCTAAAGGTTCCTCATTCAGGGTTATAGTTCCTTTGGTCGAAGCTAGAGAGCTAGAGACTGAGATGGACAGTTTTACGCAGCGGTGCAAGCAGAATTGTCTTGACCTCAACTCCTCCAAAATCAAGGAGCTGGTTGTTAACCACTCTGTTAGTCAACAACCAGTCAGTAGAAAGTGTAATGGCAATATTTGCTTTTTGCTTTACCTCTACCCTGTATTTCCAGTATCCATATCTTTACCATCATGCACAGGTATGAGTGTAGTTTTACACAGACAGACAAGATTTTCCAGAGATTATTGCAGTTGAGGTTTGGGGTTTATTGCAGTAGTAAATCGTACAAACAGATGAACATACCGGTTGATTTCTTATTCTGTTTCCAGTTGTTTTGTGGTCTATAACCCGTGGTCTGCTGAGAACTGTGTGTGCTCCCCCTACCTGTGCCTACCACTTCCTGTCACCTATGCCCTCAATATACAACCATGTGCATCTAATCACTGCCACCCAGTATCCAAAATACTGACATAAATCTATCTAAACAAAATAAAATATGCCAACAATAATTATATTGTTGTAATATTATTTTCAATAAACTTACCTTCTAACTTATTTACTTACAACCTTTTATTACAGTTACAGTGAGGAAAATAAGTATTTGAACACCCTGCTATTTTGCAAGTTCTCCCACTTAGAAATCATGGAGGGGTCTGAAATTGTCATCGTAGGTGCATGTCCACTGTGAGAGACATAATCTAAAAAAAAAAAAAATCCAGAAATCACAATGTATGATTTTTTAACTATTTATTTGTATGATACAGCTGCAAATAAGTATTTGAACACCTGTCTATCAGCTAGAATTCTGACTCTCAAAGACCTGTTAGTCTGCCTTCAAAATGTCCACCTCCACTCCATTTATTATCCTAAATTAGATGCACCTGTTTGAGGTCGTTAGCTGCATAAAGACACCTGTCCACCCCATACAATCAGTAAGAATCCAACTACTAACATGGCCAAGACCAAAGATCTGTCCAAAGACACTAGAGACAAAGTTGTCCACCTCCACAAGGCTGGAAAGGGCTACGGGGAAATTGCCAAGCAGCTTGGTGAAAAAAGGTCCACTGTTGGAGCAATCATTAGAAAATGGAAGAAGCTAAACATGACTGTCAGTCTCCCTCGGACTGGGGCTCCATGCAAGATCTCACCTCGTGGGGTCTCAATGATCCTAAGAAAGGTGAGAAATCAGCCCTGAACTACACGGGAGGAGCTGGTCAATGACCTGAAAAGAGCTGGGACCACCGTTTCCAAGGTTACTGTTGGTAATACACTAAGACGTCATGGTTTGAAATCACGCATGGCACGGAAGGTTCCCCTGCTTAAACCAGCACATGTCAAGGCCCGTCTTCAGTTTGCCAATGACCATTTGGATGATCCAGAGGAGTCATGGGAGAAAGTCATGTGGTCAGATGAGACCAAAATAGAACTTTTTGGTCATAATTCCACTAACCGTGTTTGGAGGAAGAAGAATGATGAGTACCATCCCAAGAACACCATCCCTACTGTGAAGCATGGGGGTGGTAGCATCATGCTTTGGGGCTGTTTTTCTGCACATGGGACAGGGCGACTGCACTGTATTAAGGAGAGGATGACCGGGGCCATGTATTGCGAGATTTTGGGGAACAACCTCCTTCCCTCAGTTAGAGCATTGAAGATGGGTCGAGGCCGGGTCTTCCAACATGACAATGACCCGAAGCACACAGCCAGGATAACCAAGGAGTGGCTCTGTAAGAAGCATATCAAGGTTCTGGCGTGGCCTAGCCAGTCTCCAGACCTAAACCCAACAGAGAATCTTTGGAGGGAGCTCAAACTCCGTGTTTCTCAGCGACAGCCCAGAAACCTGACTGATGTAGAGAAGATCTGTGTGGAGGAGTGGGCCAAAATCCCTCCTGCAGTGTGTGCAAACCTGGTGAAAAACTACAGGAAACGATTGACCTCTGTAATTGCAAACAAAGGCTACTGTACCAAATATTAACATTGATTTTCTCAGGTGTTCAAATACTTATTTGCAGCTGTATCATACAAATAAATACTATTAATAATAATAAATAAAATTTCAGACCCCTCCATGATTTCTAAGTGGGAGAACTTGCAAAATAGCAGGGTGTTCAAATACTTATTTTCCTCACTGTATGTGGCATATTGTGCTGTGTTTCTGGAATGTCAATAATAAACGCACTGATGCTCAGCAAAAATCAAGTTCCAAACAGATAAAGTTATTTGAATTGAATTTTACTGGAGCGGTTACTAAGCAAAGATCTCACAATTCAGAAAAGCCCAAACTGCAAAGAAACTAAACCAGCTTCACAACTGGAAACAACTTTGTCAAACAAACCAAGCATCAGACATATTTAGGACTAAACATTTCAAACACAGGAAAGTTAAGCTGTAAAATACCTAAAGACAAGAGTCCACAAAGGAGTTCGCTCTGCCTCCTGGTCATCACACTACGTCCACCACAGCTTCAGGATACAAGCACTCAGAACATTAGACCCAACTAGGACTGTGTGATTTCGACCAAAAGGTATAATTAGGCTGAATTCCGACATTTGGCATCTTTTTGCACGAACAGACAACGAGGCGGGACGGTTACTGAAAGTATCAAGCGAGTTCAAATTGACTGTTGGTGGAAAACAGAGAGGGAGTTGTCGCAAAGCAACTAGGGCAACATGCACAGTACAAAATATTTTAATAAAAATATCTAAACTAAAACACTGTCAGTAGCATCGTGTTGTGTCGAAAAGCTAAGTACCAACAGGGGAAAACTAATTTCATACCTGTCATACCAGATCATTGATTCAGAGAATAACGCAGTTAGACAGTTTGACATGGTGATTGCTCTGGTATTGCAGACTATTTTAGAACTGAGTTTACAACACCCACTTTGCAGAGATACGTCTACACAGTTGCACTCACATGATTTGTGGCAGCGTTGTCACGCAGCTCTGCTCTGAAACTCAGACTGAGCGAAAATTAAGCCTTGCAACTTAAAAAACAGCCTGGAGGCAGGGCCTTCTGCTCTTGGCCAATGCTTGGCTTTCTGCTGAAGTACAGTCCAATCAAGTACATAGATAAGATGCTTGCCTTTGGTGTGGGAGACCTGGGTTCAATTCCCACTGTGAGACATCCACCAGTGTGTCCCTGAACAAGACACTTAACCCCTCGTTGCTCCAGAGGCGTGCGACCTCTGACATGTACAGCAATTGTAAGTCGCTTTGGATAAAAAGCGTCAGTTAAATGTAAATGTTTAACAAATCTGCATCATGTTGTAGTTATTTCGGCATCAGTTTAATCCATTTATTGCTATTTAATCACAGCAACATGTTTACTTTGGGTTCATAGAGCTGTAGTATTACCATGTTAAAATCGCCTTCGAGTTGTGTGTGAACACTTGCAGCGAATGTACTCAAAGAAGACATATTCGCGTTTGGTCTGAACGCCGCATTACACTTGTTGCCCCACGCATGCGCCGATCGGGAAACACACCCACAACAAAGATTAGAGAAATTCTTTTGAGTTTACTTTCAGCTTCCTCTCTTCAAGATGAAAACAGGAATCGCAGAGACAGTAGCTATATTACGGTTACTGTTTAAATGGTGAAATCAGATGAAACAGACAGTTTGTTCACAAACATCTGCTGCTTCTCTCGGCAGCTAAGAGAGTCCAAACACATCATTAACATCACAGTGAAGCTGTTTGTTCACTTAACGGGCCATCGTGTGTTTGTCCAGGTCGGCTCTCTATTCAAATGGGGATCAGCTGCTTGAAAAGGCGACTGATGCGCATTTTCACCTCTCTTCAGGTGATCAGCTTGAATAGGAGGCAGAGAGCTGAACATGTGGACATCAGCTGGCTATTCAGCTGCATTAATGAGCAGCCCAAACAGATGCAAACACAAAGCCACTGAAGGAAAACTGTGTGTTGTGAATGTAGCCTGCAAACCTCTTTGCTTCCTCCGTCCTCCAGCCGGTGACCCAGAGATCCACCGAGCTCCTCCATCATCCAGGATGTTCCCCTCACTTTCACAGGTGGAGCAGAGAGGAGCCCCAGCTGGATCCTATGAGGACGTCTGTTACGGGGCAGAAACAGGCTGCTTGTTGATTGGTCGGCTGATCTGATGGACAGTAAAAGTGGAAATTCTAATATTAATATTCCTCCAGAAGTGTAAAAGGGAATAACAGCAGCAGCAGAGGCTCTGAACGTCTTCATGATGATTCAGCAAATGAAAATGATTCCATGTGTGTGGAATCCAAATCAGAAATGAATCCTAAAAACTCTGTCACTCTGTCTGCTTCCTCTTCTTCAGCCAAAGACTTCTCTCTGCTTCCTCTTGTTCCAGCTTCATCTCGGCTCCTTTATGGGAGCTGAGCTCCAAATGTCTGTCTTCTTCTTCATTTTCTAATCTCAGTCTGCTGTCACACTTTACAAACAAACCACAGGTCTGATCTGCAACATTTCTCTCCATCTTTATTGCTCCCTCACATCTGGGGCCTGAATCCTGAAGCAGGTTTAACTGAGTCTGGGTCTCTGGGTTGACCTGGTCTCAGTGAGACTAACAATGGCCGTCCTGGATAACCAGTATCATCTAACTATTCAGTCCAGCTCACTAACAGTTTTGTTATCATCCAGTACATTTAGCTGTGCTCACATTGCTGAGCCTCCAGGGGAAAGTCACACAAATAAATTATGTTAGTTACTGAAAAGCAGCAGGCAAATATTTCCATTTGATGGAACGGTGCAGCCATAAAAACATGGAGGATCTGGTTTGAATATCTCACTCAGTGATGACATCATATAGCCGAACTTCACTGAAGAGCTGGAACAAGTTGAACACAATAAATATGAGATGCTGTCAGACGAGCGTTTGTTTCTTCAGCTTCAGAGTCATTAATGTGAAATGTAAAATGTTTGTGCTGTTAAAATCTGTGAATAACAACAACCTTACTGGGCTGCTGATCTTCCATTATAGGAGGACTGGTTATTAAAGGTAACAGGACACAAACCCTCTGCACACAGTTTGTTCCTCCAGTGACTTTAAAGTGAAAACTATCATCTGTTGAACAAACTGAAGCTCCTCTGCTGCCTCCTGCTGGCTGCTTCCTGTCACTGTCAGTCTGTTCGTCCCTCAGGACAAACTGGAGAGCTCCTCACAAAACATTCACATTAACACAACAGCTACATTTACTACACTGCTGTACTAAAGTACTACACTCAGGTACTTGTACGTTACTTTCTACTTCACTACATTTATCTGACAGCTTTAGTTACTAGTTACTTCACAAATTAGGGCTTTTACACACAAACGAGTTCAAATTTAGTGTTTAAAATATGTTGAGTTAAACTCCCAACAGTTTATACAATTATTATTATTATTAAGTTTTCTTGCACACTATATAAAGCCACCACACCAGACTCTACTGCTGAAAATCTCTGATACAAAATGAGCTCCAGCTCAACAACTACAGCAGTAAAATCCTGCTTTTACATTAATGAGTCATTAAAATTACAGAAACTTCATATAATTAATATCTTTAATGTTAAAAAAATCAACTCATGGAGTCATAATGATGAGATACGAAGTAACTTACGGTCATATTTTTATCTTAGTTTTGGTATAAAAAGCATCTCCGTACCTTAAAAATGGTGACTCACCACAGGAGCTTTTATTTTGGTAATTCTTACCTTTTCTGGGCCATAAGGGTCAAACAACAGAGAATCCCTCAGTAATAATAGAGCCAGAACAGATCTAATTATTAACTGCAGATACAAGCCAAACAATTGCAGGAAGCACAACATGATATTTAATAAGTAATGTGAGAGTGAGAAGACGATAAAGAGGTTTTCCACCTTTGTAAATCAGCTTCCACCGCTTGTTTTGGTGCTGCTGCACAGACGACATCAGAATCTGAAGTAGAAGTTAAAGGTTTGTGACTGCAGGATCAAAATAGGACGTTTCACTTTCATCATGCTCCTTTGAAAACAACTTTTCTCTCTTTGATCAGCTCAGAAGTGACGCTCTGTGGTGACAGCGGTGATGACATCATCATAGCCATCATCCAAAGTATTCACAAATCTCGGTCAAAATCTGTTAGTAAGCACTTCTTTGCCCAGAAAATCCATCCACTTCACAGCTTTGGCATATCAAGACACTGATCAGACAGCATGGATTTCCTTCTGAAGGAATAAAGAAGTTACAACAGGTGTCTTTGTCATATTCAATAAAAGTAAGAATAACAGTAATTCAGCTCAAGGGCAGAGCTCATACACCAGAGGGTGATTACTGACCCAGAGAAACAGATAACTCATTTAATGCTAGGGAATAATTGTTGAGTTTAACTGTTACCTTCCTCTGGATGATAAGTCCAGGGGGAGGAGGAGCAACAATGTTTAAAATAAAACCGGGGCAAGAGAGGACAGGAAGTCAGGGTCATGTGCAAACTAAAAATTATATTTATTACAATGTTGACACGAAGGGAAGGCCAACACAAAACTACTCTCAAAAGGAGAAAGCGACAAAGCAGATAAGGCGGTAATCAACACAAGTTAACTAACAGAGCTATGTTCAACACTAACTGAACAAGAGTACAACTAAAAGTCCTCTCTCACTGTCCGCTGGGCTGACTGGTTGGCAGTGATCTGCTTACAGGTGTTCAGCAGTGTGGTCTCAACAGGTAGAAGGGGAAACTCCTTTTTAACATCCAGGCAATGAGTGGTGTTTAGGCAGAGCTGCTGACTCATGCAGGTAAGGTATGGGGGGGGGGGGGGCACTACCTGAGAGAGCAGAGAGCGAGAAGGAACGCACCCCAAATCAAACACAAGACCCTTACGGTCATAACACTAACAGAAAAGCCTTTCTCAGCCTTGACCCACAGGAAAGCAAAACACAAAAGGGGCGGTGGCGTTGGAGCAGTGGATAAGACACATGCCTTTGGTGTGAGAGACCCAGGTTCAAATCCAGAGTGAGCAAGACCCTTAACCTCTTGTCAGAGGTGTGTGACCGCTGACATATATAGCAATTGTAAGTCGCTTTGGATAAAAGCGTCAGCTAAATGAATAAATTTAAAATAATCTCACAGAAGGTCATTATATCAAAACATTGGTACACTTAGGGGAAATTATTACATAAGATGAGCAAAGGACAAAAAGGTAATGACATATAGAGGTTTATTAAAAGTTCGTACAGGGTAAAATCCATTTTAAGCAGTTTGGTCTGAATGATCAATGTTTTCATTGTCATGATCAGGAGAATTGCTTGACATGAGTGGTTGTGTCTCAGGAAGGAGGCAGAACTTGAGCTGACATGTCTGCACCTCAGCGGGAGCCAACTTGAGTGAATCTGCGTCTCTTTGCGTCGTCTGAACAAAACCACATTCAGTAATAGAAAATAAAAACAGCGAATATAGATGTAAAATACAGATTTAATGTAAATATGTTTAACTACAGCTCAATAACAAGAACTTATGTATGAAGCACACAGAAACAATATTTCAGCAAGCAGTTCATTCTTGACTCGAGCTGCACGATTTGGAGAAAAAGTCGTATTTTGATTATTGTGGACAATATTGCGGTTCGATTATAATGGAACAAATGGTCCTTTGAGTCTACTTGCTTAATTATCAAGGAAAAAGCACAAAATACTGACATTTTGAAGTGTGTTTTTCTCAACTGGAACAAAGTTAAACGATAAACAATATTTATAACAATAACTAATAAAAACATGTAAAACAGAACCAAAGGAACATGTTGCTCTACAGAGGAGGCCGCTAGAAGGAGCAAATATTGGCTCCATCTAAATCTACATCTGTCCACTGCAGAGACTCCCTCCACAATCTGGAGGAGGAACTAGTATACATGAGTGTATTAGTGTAATATTACAACATTAAAGAGTATAATGTTCATTTAATAGTAGCCAATACCGTTAGTGTAACAACAATACCATATATTCATTATGTCACATATTAGTATACTGTTATACACTAGTTGAATATTGAATCCAGTTACCGCTGTTTCATTACTGTGGGTTGTTGTTATTTATTTAATCCTTGTGCAAGCAAAAAGCTCTTCATTGGTAATTTGTTAATGCTAAGAACTAACTTGACATATAATGCTATGAAAATGCAGTGACTGCCCCCTACTGGTTGTAACCTGGCTACTGCAGTTTACTTTTGCTATTTGCTGATGAAACTT
Source organism: Micropterus salmoides (assembly GCF_014851395.1). NCBI lineage: Eukaryota > Metazoa > Chordata > Actinopteri > Centrarchiformes > Centrarchidae > Micropterus > Micropterus salmoides. The sequence continues at coordinate 52,898,923 of NW_024041150.1, forward strand.
CCGGACTGACGCTTTCCAGCTTTTTCCAAATCAAACTTCCTCAGCTGTCATCACATGACGTTAGTCCAGCACAGTCACATGATAACAGTAGGGCTGCAACGATTAGTCAACGTAATAGACGACACAGGCTATAAAAATTTGTCGACGTGAAATTTCATTGTCGTTACATACAGGTGCTGGTCATATAATTAGAATATCATCAAAAAGTTTATTTATTTCAGTAATTCCATTCAAAAAGTGAAACTTGGATATTATATTCATTCATTCCACACAGACTGATATATTTCAAATGTTTCATTTAATTGTGATGATTAAAACTGACAACTAATGAAAACCCCAAATTCAGTATCTCTGAAAATTAGAATATTAAGCAATACAAAAAAATAATTTTTAGAAATGTTGGCCAACTGAAAAGTATGAGCATGTACAGCACTCAATACTTAGTTGGGGCTCCTTTTGCCTGAATTACTGCAGCAATGCGGCGTGGCATGGAGTCCATCAGTCTGTGGCACTGCTCAGGTGTTATGAGAGCCCAGGTTGCTCTGATAGTGGCCTTCAGCTCTTCTGCATTGTTGGTTCTGGCGTATCGCATCTTCCTCTTTACAATACCCCATAGATTTTCTATAGGGTTAAGGTCAGGCCAGTTTGCTGGCCAATTAAGAACAGGGATACCACGGTCCTTAAACCAGGCACTGGTAGCTTTGGCACTGTGTGCAGTTGCCAAGTCCTGTTGGAAAATGAAATCTGCATCTCCATAAAGTTGGTCAGCAGCAGGAAGCATGAAGTGCTCTAAAACTTCCTGGTAGACGGCTGCGTTGACCTTTGACCTCAGAAAACACAGTGGACCAACACCAGCAGATGACATGGCACCCCAAACCATCACTGACTGTGGAAACTTTACACTGGACTTCAAGCAACGTGGATTCTGTGCCTCTCCTCTCTTCCTCCAGACTCTGGGACCTTGATTTCCAAAGGAAATGCAAAATTTACTTTCATCAGAGAACATAACTTTGGACCACTCAGCAGCAGTCCAGTCCTTCTTGTCTTTAGCCCAGGAGAGACGCTTCTGACGCTGTGTCTTGTTCAAGAGTGGCTTGACACAAGGAATGCGACAGCTGAAACCCATGTCTTGCATACGTCTGTGCGTGGTGGTTCTTGAAGAACTGACTCCAGCTGCAGTCCACTCTTTGTGAATCTCCCCACATTTTTGAATGGGTTTTGTTTCACAATCCTCTCCAGGGTGCGGTTATCCCTATTGCTTGTACACTTTTTTCTACCACATCTTTTCCTTCCCTTCTCCTCTCAATTAATGTGCAGGTGTTTTGAGGTAATTAGCTGATTATAGTGTGGCACCAGGTGTCTTCAATACTGAACCTTTTCACAATATTCTAATTTTCTGAGATACTGATTTTGGGGTTTTCATTAGTTGTCAGTTATAATCATCAAAATTAAAAGGAATGAACACTTGAAATATATCAGTCTGTGTGGAATGAATGTATACATTATACAAGTTTCACTTTCTGAATGGAATTACTGAAATAAATCAATTTTGATATTATATGATATTATATTCTAATTATATGACCAGCACCTGTAGATGCCGTTAGGGGACAGATGGGAATCTTCATACTAGGAACATTTCTGGTTGTTCATTTCTAACTGGAATGCACTATAGGAAGTGCTGGGAGCAGTACTTCGGAGAAAGAGGCGAACAGCAGAACGGCTTTTGTTTTGTACACTTTTGTAAGTTTTGTATGTTATTTAATCATTAAATACACTTTTGTGGCGAGAAATCAACTGTGTACAATTTGAATATTGGCAGTTTTACCAAAGTTGATGGCGAAATGGAAATGTGCTCAAACGTTTTCAGAGTTGAGAAGCTCCACAAGCGCAGGGTTAGCGGTGCCAGCCGGCCAGCCAGTCACGCCCACAGAACACCCTGGTCCCAGTTACTCAGTTCAGACCACTGCAGCAGCAACAACAGAGCAGCAGCGACAGAGGATGTTCATTTATTATTACCGGCCCGCAACAATATCAACACTGACCGCCACTTTTTTTTTTTTCCCGAGTCTTATTTAAAATCTTATTTGATTGCAGATGAGCGCCGTAGCGCATTGCGCAGCACATCCTCTCGCTCATCTCTCTCTCTCTCTCATTAACACCGCAGCACATATCTGTCCAACACAACACTGGCAATGTCGGAGACCCAGCTTTAAAAAAAAGTTAGTGGAAATGAGTAATGGTTTAAAGTACATCGAGGAACATCTGGTTCGTGATGTAGCCTACAGAACATTCTCCACCGAGTTATTGCCTAAAACCTATAAGCACTTTTGAAAAATAAACTAGTTTAAAAGGGGACTGTTGCTTTATTGTTCTAAATAGACATTACATTCTTAGTGTACAGTTGTGGTTATATTAGTTGATTTAATTTATTATAGTTCCAAAGCAAAAATCTTTGTTAAACAGTTAAAAGTTTGTACAAATCAGTGAATTATAGGAGTAGCCTACGCTGTCTTGTCTTCTTCCCTGGTTTCCCCCTGGCATTGATACTGGTGTTCATTCTGAATAGTAAACCTCATTCACTAAAAGGGTAACGCTAGCTAGTTAGGCTGTGTGTTGGAGATCAGTAATTCATTTGAAAGATATTTAATTAGTTAAATGGTTTAATTAGGGTTAGGTTTAGGGGGTGACAAAAATACTCGTGACTAGTCGACTAATCGAATAAATAATTAGTTAGTTACATTAGTTGCAGCCCTAGATAACAGGAGGTTTTATTCACGGCAGGAGGAAACCGCTAGCTCAGCTCTGTGAAAATGTCAAAATGATGCATTGTGAATGAATTTGTGTCTAAGGGTTCTCCTGTTGGTACATGATTTGCCACAGCTGCATGATTTCACTCTAGTCTGAACATGTTAAAGGATTTTTAGGTGACCTGATGTAGTGAAGATTTTTTCACACTATTCACACGTGAGGTTTCTCTCCAATATGAACACGTTGATGCTTTTTTAGGTGAGCTGATTGAGCAAAAGTTTTTCCACACTGTTCACACCAGTACGGTTTCTCTCCAGTGTGAACACGTCGGTGGATTGTTGCTTCAGTTGATGTAGTGAAAGTTTTTCCACACTGTTCACACCTGTAAGGTTTCTCTCCCGTGTGAACACGTAGGTGCTTTTTTAGGTTACCTGATTGAGCAAAAGTTTTTCTACACTGTTCACACCTGTAAGGTTTCTCTCCAGTGTGAACACGTTGGTGCTTTTTTAGATGACCTGATGTAGTGAAAGTTTTTCCACACTGTTCACACCAGTAAGGTTTCTTTCCAGTGTGAACACGTTGGTGCCTTTTTAGGTTACCTGATCGAGTGAAAGTTTTTCCACACTGATCACACCTGTGAGGTTTCTCTCCAGTGTGAACACGTTGGTGCTTTTTTAGGTGATCTGATTGAGCGAATGTTTTTCCACACTGTTCACACCTGTGAGGCTTCTCTCCAGTGTGAACACGTTCGTGGATTTTTAAGTTACCTGATTGAGTAAAAGTTTTTCCACACTGTTCACACCTGTGAGGTTTCTCTCCAGTGTGAACACGTTGGTGCTTTTTTAGATGACCTGATGTAGTGAAAGTTTTCCCACACTGTTCACACCTGTACGGTTTCTCTCCAGTGTGAACACGTTCATGGATTTTTAGGTTACCTGATGTAGCAAAAGTTTTTCCACACTCTTCACACCAGTGCGGTTTCTCTCCAGTGTGAACACGTTGGTGTTTTTTTAGGGCACCAGATGTAGTGAAAGTTTTCCCACACTGGTCACAGCTGTACAGTTTCTCTCCAGTGTGAAGTCTCTGATGAATCTTCAAAGATTCAGATGTGAAGGATTTGTCACAGAGCTCACAGCGGTGACGTTTGAGTCCAGTTCTTCTCTCCTTCTCTATATCAACAAAGAGAAACACAGTAAGTGAGATGTCATGGTGGCATCTAACACCATAAATGACAGAGCACATCTTTGAAATCACCTACTAATGTACTGTACCCACAGTGATTAGGACTGTCATCCACACTCACACACTGAATACTAAATAGGTGGAAAGTAACAAATTACAATTTACAAAAGTCACATTACTTTTATTGAGTAGTTTTTGTGCACTTTTGAGGGGGGTTGAGATATCAACCCACAACAGACAGCTGAAGTACCCCAAAGGAGGGGGTGAAAGTTTTGCACCACCCAAGTGCTGTTTGGGCAGTTTTGACCATAAATCTACCACCTCCGGTGAAGTTGAGATAACAGACTCATGCATGACTGTTAAAATGACAATATTAACCTTGTCGAGAGACTAACCTCAACCTGAACATGAGAAAAGCCAGATGCCAGGAAGGACAGTCCCAAATTCCTTTGTGTGAACAAGAATGTAAACTTATAAACTTGCCTTATTACCTTGTTTGAATTAAATCTTATTTATTGGCCTGACACTTCAGTTTGAGTAGTCTATTACCATGTTCTAGTTAGAAACTGTTGAAAAGCAGAATCCATAAATAAGTTAATTTTGCAGTCGTCTTTAATCTTCAGCAATGGTCACTGGATTTCCGGCATTTAATTTTTATTGTAACTAATGTTGTTCCAAGCACCTTATATACTTTCTTTATAAATTATATGGTTCAGAAATAGTCCTGTGTTGAATAACCAACTTTCACGCCTGACCCAAGGATTGAGTTAAAAGGGGCTATATGTAAGTTTTTGATTTTAATAAATGAAATTGCCTTATTGTCAGTGGGCTCAAAACTCACTCAGAAATGAAACACACACCTGTTTTCTTCGTTGCTTGCATCAGACAATATTCTGCTTTTAATGTGAGGTCTGTCGGGTCGGATTCAGCCTTGTGCGCGCTCCCGAGCCGCTCTCAGACTACAGCGGCAACAAGGCAGCTAACGACATGAAGT
>NW_024041150.1:52904349-52929349 GCF_014851395.1 Micropterus salmoides
GAGAGGCACACCTGGTGGGTCGATGGTTCGGGAAGCTACACACCAAATTCAGTTTGCTAAGGGGTTCTGGGTTGAACAACATGTTTCCTCGAACCGGTGCTCAACGGGCTTCAAGGTACGTTTTCTCTCATTTGGTGGGTGGTTCAAAGGTGGCGAGATGTACAGATGTGGACAAAATTGTTGGTACCCTTCAGTAACAATTGGTGAAAATCAGACATTGCTTTTAAACTGTGGTTCAACAGAATAATAAAAAAAAACTAATGAAACTGGCCCGGACAAAAATGATGATTCCCTGAACTTAATTTTTAGAGGTCACTGCAATCAAGCATCTGTAACTCTCAATGAGACTTCTGCACTTGTCAACAGGTATTTTGGCCCAATTCTCTTAAGCAAACTGCTCCAGGTGTTTCAGGTTCAAAGGGTGCCGTCTCCAGACTGCATGTTTCAGCTCCTAACCACAGATGTTCTGTAGGATTTAGATCAGGGCTCATAGGAGGCCACTTCAGTATAGTCCAATGTTTTGCTCTTAGCCATTCTTGGGTGTTTTTAGCTGCGCTGTGGGTCATTATCCTGTTGGAGGACCCGTGATCAAGCTTCCTGACACTGGGCTGCACATTTTGCTCCAGAACGCCTTGATAGTCTTGAGTTTTTATTGTACCCTGTACAGATTCAAGACACCCTGTGCCAGATGCAGCAAAGCAACGCCACAGCCCGCTTCACAGTAGGTACGGTGTTCTTTTCTTTGCATGCTTCATTTTTGCGTCCACAAACACAGAACTGATGTGACTTGCCAAACAGCTCCAGTCTCATCTGTCGGAAGGACATTCTCCCAGAAGCTTTGTGGCTTGTCAATATAGTTTTTTATGATTTGCTTTCAACAGTGGCGAACTCCTCTGTTGTCTTCCATTAAGTCCAAACAGTGAAGGATGGTGCGATCTTACACTGATGTACCTTGACCTCGGAGTTCACCTCTAATGTCTGTGGAAGTTGTTCTGTGCTCTTTGGTTACCATTTATATTATCAGTCTCTTCATTTGTCATCAAATTTCTTTCAGTACCTTGGACCTTAAACTTCTGAATATGTGCAACTGTAGTCACAGGAACATCAAGCTGCTTGGAGTTGGTCATAAAGCTTTAACCTTGAACATGTTTGTCTATCATATTATATATTATCTATGAGTCAGCTCTCTTCTTAGCTTTCTGTGGTCTATGTTCAGTGTGCTCACACCATGATACCAGACAGCACAGTGATGACTTTTCACCCTCTACAAGTTTGAAGATAACACCTTAGTTTAACATGTTTATTTGGTCAAATTATTTCCAATATTTTCTACTGGTACCATCTTTTTTGTCCACGTCTGTATATAGACACTGCCATATTAAAAAAGCAGGATGTACTAAAGGTGTTTATCAAATCTCGGTGTAGAGTTTGGGGACTGAACACTCCTGAGAACCAAAAATTGTGTTTTGTGTTTCTGTGTAAGGGATCTACAGCAGGTGAATCTCTGGATGAAATGAGTCCTGAAATCAAAGGTAACCTCCTCACCTGTCACAGAGATCCAGCTGGATAGAGACTCTCCATGGCCTCTGATGTTACACTTGTAGAGGCCTTCATCAGACTTGGAAACATGGTGGATGGTCATGTGACCTGTAAGCTCAGTCCTGATGAGGGAGCCATCTTTATAGAAACCAGCTGGGAGGTTGGAGGAAAGGTTCTTTGTTTCACAGTGCAGAGTGACATCATGTCCCTCCATCACAGGGTGGACGGGACTCTGCAGGATCACTGGTCCATCTCAACACGAGATACAAGAGGTTTTAGTTTTCAAATAAACCTTAAGACCTCACAGAGTCGCTAGAGTGGCCATGTGTGCTAAACCGTGTGATGGTACAATCACAGCTTAGCAACAATGACTAGGGATGGGTGATCCCAAACTAAGTTGAGGCATGTGGGGTTAAGGGACATCAGTATCATTTTGTCATGCCAACTCAAAAGCCACTTCACAACAAAGTACTAATTAAAAAGTACTAAGTTGTCTGTAATGTTCGGTTCAGAAGCAAGAATCACGACTCCTTTAACATAGAAAACTTTTTTTTAAACATTCTTAAGAGGATGATTTCTTCATCCTCTTTAACAGGTCCTTATTTTTCTAGTATTTAGTATTCTACTAAATACTGTGGCTGTCGGCTAGAAACCAGATGCTGCTTCTATCATCAGAGACACACAGTTTCAGAACCGACTGAATTCTGATGGTAAATCTGCACCGTAAACTGTTCGTGTGCCGACAGCGTGATCTTACCAGTGACGGTGATGTTGATGGGGTTACTGGTCACTCCGTCTCTGGACTCACACCAGTAGACTCCACTGTCCCGTGGGACGATGTAGCTGATGTTACAGGCAGAACCAACAGGCTTTCCCCATGCACCACATAGAGTATGGTTGTCTGTTGTGGTGTTCCTCCTCAGCGTCCATCCGGGGGAGTCGTCGACCTCCTCACAGCTCAGAGTGACAGGTGTCCAGCTGAAGAACTGAGAGCTGCTGGGAGTCATGGTCAGATGAGCTGCCAGAAAATAAGAGAGCATGAAGAGAAATCAGCCTCAGATCAGTTTCTACGCAGACGATGAGCTTGTGTTCTGCCCTTGTGATTTACTGTGTTGAATGTGTGATTACACACATTAAACACAGTATTAATTTCTTCTGCCTGACATTAACTCCTTAAACTACTAAAGGTGGTGCATTAAAAATATTTAGTATTTATTCTACATCAGTCAAGCTCCATAGTCAGCAGCTTTGAAACAAAAAAGTCAATATGAAGGAGAAAAAATGTTTTCATTCTGAAACAAGACTCTCTTCCTCCAAACTAAATGTCACAGGAACATTTTTCACATCCGCTGAAAACTGCAGTTTCCAGCCATCCCAGACTGACAAACTCTCAGTTCACTGAGCACTTCTCTTGTGATGTTTTGCTGCGTACTCTGTGTATGTACGAATAAACTATTAATATTTATTTATTTATTATATAAAATATTGTTTAAAATTTGCCATGTAACTATAGCACCTTTTATTTCTTATCAGTTATTAAACCCGTTTAGAAAAAACAGTTTAGTTTTAACTTTAAATCTGAATCAAAGCTCAGCATGACATTTGTTATTTATGTTAGTCTATTATTTAGAAGTTCAATAAATATTACTTTAGAATTCGGCACTGTACTCACAGGCCGTGGTATTTCTACTTTCAAGTGAAGGATCTGAATGTGTTTTCCAGGACTGAAAACATCGGCCAGGAAACACACTCTTGAATCTCAGTGAGGCTTTGTTGGTTAAATAAATATTAAAGTGAGGCTTAACTTTGTGTTACACTACAAGTATTTTGATATAACGAAGTGTGTATCATATTTGAATAAGCTCCTGTGTTACAGTTTGTCTTAATGTAAACATACTGACCTTGAGCGGGTCTGCAGCAGAGCGTGGTGGTCAGCCCTGAGGAGAAACAGCACTCAGTTGACACGTTACAACGGAAGACATCTTCACCTCAGACTCAGGGTAATACAGTGTGGTACCTTTCAGTATGGACGCAGTGAACTGAACCTTAAACAGCATCGTCGAGTTTACGTTCAGACATTAAATGAAGGGCTTTACAGTAAAACTGTTTAACACCGAATTTCATATCTTTACAGCATGTGAAAATCATTGATGTTTTAGTACTGTACTATATTAACTGTTTTACTTACAGAGCAGCCACTGGAAAGATGTGTCCTCCATCGTTCTGGCTGCTGACATGAGACCAGACCCAGAAACCAGACCTGCTTCCTCCTCCTCCTCCCTCTTCCTCTTTACAGGTGGGTGTGACGGTGTTGAGGTTTCGTTCTCCAGCAGTTAAGAGGTGGGACGATGGTGAGCCAGTATGGGTTGAACACAGCCACAACAAACACAGATGAACTCACCTGTAGAACTAAAGATAAAGGGAAGAAGACTTTCAAAGAACCAGCCTGATGAGCCTGAAGACATCTTTCTGAAGACTGAAGTGCACCATGTCACACAGGAAGTGAAGTGTGCTGACACCTTTGGGCAAACGTTAAGTGTGACGACTGATCAAGAGAAGCACCTTTATTTGTATAGCGCAATTCATATACCAGGGCAGTTCATTGTGTTTTACGGGGTGCAAACTGCAGTGATTGGTAATTACTCATTTTGCTGACTTGGATCTCTGAATCTCATTCATTAAAATGAACTAATCTTTTTTTGAATCATTTCATTCATTTCAACTGGACTGGTTATTGCAGCACTGCAGCCCTCTAGTGGGCGATTAAAAAAACTGTGCAGTCCTCAAACAAGAAGGGGCAACTTGTTTGCTTAATTGTCAAAGTTTAATGCACAAATTCACCTCTTGATCTTTCTCTATCATCATTCTATAAAGCCCCATGGACCCACAACCAAATTCAAACCATGTAAACGCCGCAGAAATATCTTGTCAATATTCAATCGCCACTGGCTCTGCTTTCCCTATTGTCCTCTTGCTACATTAGTTCACTGGACTGAACTATGGCTTGAAGTGCATTTTGAGTTCATTGCATCGTGTTATTTGGAGGCTTGGTTTGTTGTGATTTGATGAAATACAAACTACCTTTGAGTGCTGAACATTTGAGTGCTGTTTTTGCTTATCAAACTGTTGTTGTAATTTAAGGTGAGGGTGTACATTTGTTATTTGTTACATTTGTTCGTGTGGGCAAGGAAGATAACATAAACCAGATAGATTTGGTAAAGAAAAGTTATTTATCTGTAGGGTAAGAGTGATGCGCAGTAAACTGTAACAGAAAAAGGGATGCTGCTTAACCCAATGAAAACAATTTAACCAAAAGGAAATCTCTACTGAGAGAGATCGCAGCTTAACTGAGGCAAGGTAGTAAAAACAACAAACAAATTCAAAACCAAAACACAAAGAGAGCAGCCTTGACCAATTGTCACCGAGCCCAGCCAGACAGCAGGAGGAGTCGACGTCATTTGGTCCAATCCTTGGCAGGCAATCCTACAGCTCATTAGCATACAGCAACCTGTACAGATTCACTCAGAGCAAAGACAGCTACTAATACACAGGGCCGTAATAACATTGTATACGTGCATCCTTAGTGACATTTGTGCAAACATTTTTAAGTAAATCTAAACATCTTAAATGTCAGGAGAGAGACCAAAACCTGTAAAAAACTAAATCTGAAACTGCTGTTAAACTTTAACCTGCACATACTTTAGGCTGCATGTCTGCCAAGCTGCTCTGAAACACGAGGCCAGAGTTCCAGTTTATTGAGTAATCAGTGTAGAGGACTGCGGTTTGAAGCTGATACTTCCTGTCCTTAGCACAAAATCACCTTTGTCGGTTTTCTTAAGAGTTTTGGCCTGCAGACAAACAGAGACCTTTTGACCTTTGCCAACTCTTTCCATGTCTCAGTTGGCTGCTTCTCACTGTTCCCACTCTTGCCCTCGTTCACTCTCTCTGAATCTCTTACTCATTTTTAAATGCAACACAGTAAATCATGTGACCTCCCTCCCTCTGTTCTGAAATCATAGTAATAAGAGAGATCAGGAAGCAGTACAGGATCTCCGGCTCCAGCAGCAGCAGCAGCAGCAGCTCATGGCAGCTTCAGTTTTCAGAGTTGTGTGGATTATCTTGTTGCTGGTTTCTGCCTGTGGAGGTGAGCTCTGTGTGTCTGTTTCATTATCCTTTAAAACTTTCCAGCTGTGACAAAGTCTGATCTGCATTAACATTATTGACTGTTCAGAAATCTTTGATTCCTGATGAAATGTGTTTATGTGTCTGTATTTTTATCTGGGCGTTAATGCTTCGCCTCTTTTGCTGGTTTAGTTTTTGCCGTCATCTATTTACGGTTCAGTTCTTGCAGCGGTGACTTTAGGATTTTACTCTCTTGCCAAGTCCGGGTGTTGCAATGATGCAATGTATGCATTTGAAAGATTGAGTCCTCAGGCAGGAAAAACAGGTTGTAGGACCCAGAAGGAAATAAATGAATACGTTCATGAGGAAGTTTAATTAGATTAACTCGAGGTGTATAATTTACAGTTGCAGTCTAAATTATCTAAAACAAAAATTTACCACAAAAGCGGGTAACCAAACAGGAATAGAAAATTCACAGGTAACGTAAAGTCCAAAAACCAAATCCATTCATCAATAATCCAAACAGAGGAGAGGACATACAGGCAGGGCTGCAGGTAGCAGACAACAAACGATGACCACACCACGAGGACTGATGAGAACTGAAGGGACTAAAGCACCACACACACACACAGCCCGGGGAATCAACGTCAGGTGTGACACATGGGGAATCAGGGCTGACTGGACACAAAGCTGGACACAGGCAGTGAACTCTACAAAATAGCACAAGAAGTAAAACATAAGGATGGATTTACCAAAGTAAAACAGATAATACCAAACTGATTTGTAATGGAAATTTTATGTGTTTACTGTTTTACCTTTTATGCTGTATTATTATAGGCTTTTGTTTCACTTTGTGTTATTTGATACTTTAATTATGTTGCAGCTGGGTGAAGGTTCCCCTGGGAAAGTAGCTTGTTAGAGAGTTTCTTATCTGACTATTCTTGATAGGCCTTCATCTCAGGACAGCTGGTTCCTACTCTCTTCCTCAGACAGATGCATAATAACAATAGTATAAGGTCCCCTGTTTCTTCACTGGCTCTTGGTCTTACATTTGCATTCTGGCTTGAATTCTCACTAAAGGTTTAATTTCCATTAAAAATGAATTACAGACAAAACATACAAAACCAAGGACAAGGGACGAGTAAAAAAGAGAAACACATGAAGAATGACAGAATAAAACAGGAAAATATTACATTCCCAAACCAAAAACCATAAAGGAATAAAGACGCAGTGAGACAGTGACATGCAGATCAGAGCCTGAGCAAACATTTTAAAACGATCTAGTTCATATTTAGATTTAAAAAAGTAATATTCATTCATGAATATTGTCCTCTTGATGAAGATGAAGTAAAAGAAAAGTGCAAATAGGGTGGCGATGGAGCAGTGGAAAGAGACACATGCCATTGGCATGAGAGACATTGTTTCAGTTCCCACTTCGTCATAACCACCAATCTTTCCCTGAGACATTTAACCTCTGACAAACATAGCAATTTTGGATGACAGTGTCATTAAATAAGGTAATGTAGATGCAAACAGACTTCCTGAGAGTTTAGTCTGCGAAGGTCACCACAAATACGGTGTTGAACGTGTCCAAACTGTTAGGTATGACTCAGGAGAGGACACAAGGCAGAGGCAGTTAACCTAGGCAGATTTCATTAGAGTAGAAGAAGAAGTGGACTGGATGTGGGAAGCGGGCAGACTGCTGAGCACGGAGGACAGGAGAGAGGGAGCCACAGCAACACGCCCACAACCACTCACAGCAGTCATACACAGACAAAAAACAGAGACAGCAGGGAGGGAAGCTGTGGAAACAAGGGGACAGAGGTGGTGGCAAGGCCCAATCACGACACAAACGGCCTCTTCAGCAGTTAAACTTTGTTTTCTCTGTTTGTGTTCAGACCCACAGGAGGTGACAGTGAAACCTGGACAGGACGTCTCTCTTCTCTGTAAGGCTCCCACAGGTGGTCCCATCTCACTGATAGCGTGGAGCAGACCGGACCTGAAGGCTGATGGCTACGTCTTCTTCCTCAGAGACGGTCTCCACATGAACTACCAGCATCCTTCTTACGTGGGTCGAGTGAAGCTGAGAGATCCAGACATGAAGGACGGAGACGCTTCTGTTGTTCTGAAGAACGTCACCGTCAACGACTCTGGAACATACGAGTGTCGGGTTGGAGAGGAAAAACACCCAGATGCATCTGAACCCAGCAGCATCACCAGGCTGACGGTTTCAGGCTCAGGTGAGTTTGTAGAGAATCAGATGCAGAACGTGTTTTTGTTTTATACAGAAGTTGTTGTTGCGACTTAAGTCATGTAAACACCTGTTTCTGCTCTCTCACAGCTGGAATCATCTGGGCAGGATGGAACATGCATTTTGGACTGATAGCAAGTTTTTTATTATTTGGGATTGTTGCTGTTGTTGTTGCCGCCGTCTTATGTAAATATAAATGCCCCGGACTTGTATAGCGCCTTTCTAGTCTCCACCCAAAGCGCTTTTACACTACATCTGCATTCACCTATCACTACATCTCATACACTGAGCCTAAGTGCTCAAACAGAAACTAGCATTCACACACATTCATACACTGGCGGAACAGCCGCCAGGGGCAAATCGGGGTTCAGTATCTTGCCCAAGGACACTTCGACACGCAACCATGGGGAGCCAGGGATTGAACCACTGACCTTCTGATTAATGGCCAACCCGCTCTACCAACTGAGCCACAGCCGCCCTTTACATTTTTGTTCTTTTCAAGAACAAAAAGAAGGACAATCCATTTCAATCCATCCAGTGACCAGGTCAGATAGTCATCAAGACTCTGATGAATCAAAATGAGAATCAGGACAATAGACAGTGTATTTTGGGCAGTAGTGGCCTAAAGCAGTGGTTCTCAAAGTGGGGTTTGTGGACCCCCAGGGGTCCTTGAGGGAGCTCAGTGGTCCACAGCTAAAAGGAGAATAATTTATTTTCACCATAATTCTACCCATAAGTAACACAATGACAGAATGTTAGATTGTTTTTGGTCACTTTTTCTAATAAAACATCCAAAAGCGAAAATCTTATCAGACAGCCCAGGGACAAACTATTATCAAGTGGGGATTCATGACCTGAAAACGTTTGACAACCACTGGACTGGAAAACAATATGTTAAAGAAACATTTTGTTAATATATCTATATAAATATACAGAGAGATATATTGCCTAATGATCGTGTTGTGTGTGGAGCACGAGGTCTCATTTCATCAAGTGAAGGTCAACAGGTGGAAAACTTTGGGAGTTTGCACTTTAAAAAGCTCAGTATGTGTTGCCCAGAGTAAAGAGCTGTGCTGATGATAAACCTAAACTGTGAACATTTAGGGTAACATGAATATGCTGCTGGGATATTAATTTTTGCCTTTTATGTAGAAACTGGACAGTTTGTCTCTTAGTTTGAAAAGAAAAGCGTCTTTGTTCAATGTGCTGATTGACTGACTTTCCTTTGTGTTACTTAGTTTATTTGGATTATGTTGCTGTATTAAATGTCATTTATATCTTGAATGTTTGACTTTAAAATAATAATAATAATGTATCATTTATACATGTGTGTAATATCTAAAGATGATATATTACAGATATATGTATGTATGTATGTATCCCCTCCGTGAGTTGCCACCTTATCGTGGTGGAGGGGTTTGTGTGCTCACATGATCCTGGGAGCTGTTCTGTCCGGAGCTCTCAGCTCCTCGTAGGGTTTCCCACGACAGCTTGGTCCCAGGTGACGAGTCAGACGAAGAGCAATTCAGACGACCGAAAGCTCAGGGAGGAGCGCTGTTGTTTAAAGGTGAAGATTCACGTGGCTGTGAATATGTAGAATGTATTTGTGCATGTGTATATTTATACATGTATTTACAGTGTACATGTGTATATTTATACATGTATTTACAGTGTACATGTGTATAATAAATGTGCTCTAATGCTGTTAAACTTATCAGGAGTTTTGTCTGCTTTGATTATTTTAGGGGGCTTTCACACCTGAAAGTCCTCATTTGAGGAGAGACCGGATTGCTTCCATTGTGTCCGTCTGCAGTCTGAGGGTAGCGGACACGTAACAGAATCAACAAACTGATCCGCAAGGCCAGTGACATTGTGGGGTTGGAGCTGGACTCTGTGTTGGTGGTGTCAGAGAGGAGGATGCTGTCTAAACTACATGTCATCTTGGATTCTGGAGATTTATAAATGTCCTCATTCCAGTGCATTTGTTTATTTCCAGTTTACGTGGAAAACGCCAAACTTCTGTAAATAGTCTGAAAGTCCGGACCATCAAAAAATGCTTTCACAGTAGAAACAAACTGAACCACGGATCCGGACCGATACTACCTCTTTTCATTGGACCAACTTTGGTCTATTTGGTCGGGACAGTGGTCCGGGGGAGGTTTCATTGATTTTGGAAATAACTAAAAAGTCTGAGAGTCTGGACCAAATGAGAGGTAGGTGTGAAAGCCCTCTTAGTTACAGATTTTCTTTAGTCCGTACCTTACGTGACGGTTGGCCCCTAGTCGGGCCACTCCAAAGGGTCCCAAGATAAATCATAGTTCTGGGGTGATTAATGGGAGAGGACAGAAGAACGAGAGCTACTGGATCATTTCAACAGTTATTTAAAACATTTGAGTTTCTACGTCTGAAACACAACAACAGACACGAACCAAATGGTTTGGAAACCACTGGTTTAATTTCAATGTCAATTTGAAACGGTAATGTAGTTCAGTAAAAAGTAAGACGTTGATGCTTGTTTTCCAAAGCTCACAATTATGTCCTCAGATCTCCAGCCCAAAAATAACTGGGAGTGTCAAATAGAGAAGCAAAGAAGCCACAAAATATTCCCAATTTAAGACCAGGTGTGTTAGAAACTGACGGGTCTTGACCGTGCATACGCATGTGACGACATGGGAGTGCAGATTGTGTTGACAGTGTACGCTATAGCATACCTACTCCATAAATCTGATGCAGAACTATAAATTGGCCTTCAGGGTGTGAACCAATCAGGACAGCCGCTGTTCCCACAGCCAGCAATAGTGACCGGAAGTAAAGAGACAAACAGGAAGTGGACAAAACCAGACCAGAGGTGATCCCCACTCTACAGGCCTGCAGATGTTTCTGACTGTTTCTCCTGGACTTCTGCGTGCTCCAAAGTAAAAACACAAGTGTACCCAGTAGTTCATACCCCAGGTCTAAAATAAGGACGTATGTAGTTTGCCTTACTTCCTTTTTTGTTAGTGCCTGTGTTGATGAGTACCGCCAAATCTGCAGATTTATAAAGTACCACTTACCACGTCTTTGTGGTAATTAGTACTTTCTGGTAAGATTGATGACATCTGATGGGATGTGGATAAGAATCTGTGACCCAACAGAGAGGAACGCCGGCCTAGAGATGTTTTCCTTGTTTACATTTCTAGCGTGTCATTCTTTCTGCAGTGCTGTCAGACATCTTGTCTTTCTCTTTTCTGTATCACAGTGCACACGTGTACAAACAGTAAAAGTGTAACTGTGAATCCTGAAATCTTTGTTCTGGTGAAACTGATACGTGCCAAACTGAAAAAGTAAAAGCCTGCTGCATTTACATTCGAAGGAAAGGGTTGGGCTCTTTCAAGTTATTCAAGGAGGTCAATCAAAAAAAATAGTTTTTTATGTTTTATAGATTAAAAATTTGATTATAATTTAGTTTTTGTAAGTATGTGGACATCATGCAGCAGTAGAGTCAGATTGCATGCTGGATTTCTGTAACCTTCTAGTATATTGATTCTACTTTTCTACATCCAAAGATGTGATGAATTGTATTATATTATAATAAACATAACAAATAAATGTACATTAATAACAATGCAAAAGTGCCTATTACAGGATTAAATAGCAACTTTAGACTGCTTTGGGGCCTTTACAAGAAATGAGAATTAGAATTTTACTCACATACTGTAAAGAAATCAGTTTTAACTGCGACTGTTTAATCTGTTACATGTTGGATGTTATGTTAAAACTGACAACAATATGCTGCTGGGTTTCCGCATACATGTAACTGCAGTCATCAATACACCGTTAGTGTTTTTCCTCTCTTTGTTGCTAAATATGTGTTCATATACAATTTGAAACTAAAAAGTAAAAGTAGTTCAGTAAAAAGTACATTTGCCTCTGAGATGTAGTAGAAGTATAAAGTACCACAAAATGGAAATACTCAAGTAATGTAATGTTGATTAAGTGATTGATTGTAAACACGTTTTGATCCATGAAGGTTTGTGGCTGAAATGTGTGTGAAGGTTCTCAGTCATCCAAAAAAGGTTCAAATCAAGGGCAGCTGGACATGGTTGAAGATACCAGGAGAGGTTTTTGCCCCTTCTTCATAAATAATTGGTATAGGGAAACTCTACTATTTGACCTCTGTGGGGTCGTCTGCCAAGATGTTCAATACCGCTGGTTCGTTAGCGCTCCTGGCTGTTCTAATGACAGTCGTTATGGTTTGTCTGACCGACCATTGTTGTTATCCTCATCTGAAGTGATCATTTGGTAAGTTTCCTGAGAGGTAGTGAAAGGACAGCATTGTAAGTCGGGGGATAAGTGATGCCGTAGACCCCCTCCTCTGTTAAAAGTTCAGTGTGTAGGATTTAATGGCATCCAGTTTGTGACGTTTGTGAATTGAAACCATCTATCCAGTCTACCACTGCCCCTAACCTTTCAAAGAGCGCAGGACAGCTACGGTGGCTGACACAGCACAAAAAGTGGTGGTGTTGGTGCATAGATAAGATGCTTGCCTTTGGTGTGGGAGACCTGGGTTTGAATCCCACTGTGAGACATCCACCAATGTGTCCCTGAGCAAGACACTTAACCCCTCGTTGCTCCAGAGGCGTGCGACCTCTGACATGTAAGAGGTCTGACAGTTGTAAGTCGCTTTGGATAAAAGTGTCTTCTTCTGGATACCAGAGGCCCAGGCCCATCGTCATGAAGACTAAACACTTCAACCAGAAGGAACGGTAAATCCAGCAGATTCTTAGCCAACCAATTAAAATTGAATAAAGACAAAATAACTATTTCCTCCTTAAAGGACTCAGCAAGGAATCTGACTCCTAATCGAAAACATCAATGTATTTCTAAGGTTGCCAAGGTTAGAGGATGAACAGATCAGGGCTCTGGATTTACCTGTTTCAATGGCTGAACTCCGTTAAGCCCTCTTATAAAGGCAGAATAAAAGGGTTATAATTACAGGTTTTCCTACTGAATTCTACAATTTTGAAGTTTGCTTAATGTGAGAGTTAAAGGATATTATATATATTATAAATAGGACTTAAACCAGCTTAGAGTGGTTCCCTTAATGGCAATTAAATGTTCCAGTCTCTGTAATAGGATATGATGGTCAATTGCATCAAATGCAGCGCTAAGTCCTTTGTCTGATGCAATTTGGAGGTCATTAGTTATTTTCACCAGTAATGTCTCTGTGCTATGATGCACTCTAAATCCTGACTGAAAATCCTCACATAAATCCTCATTCTAAGGTGATAAAAATCTCTTCACATTTACATTCCCTGTTGTTGGAGCCTGATTTTCAGATGGTAGTCGAATGTCATACAGTGCTTAAATGCAGCACAAGGAATTCACCCCCCTCCAGGGACAGGAGTGCAGGAAGCAGCAGTCAGTGAGGAACGCCGGCTCCAGCATCAGCAGCAGCTCTCATGGCAGCTTCAGTTTTCAGAGTTGTGGGGATTATATTGTTTCTGGTTGCAGCCTGTGGAGGTGAGCTCTGAGTGTGTGTGTGTGTGTCGGTTTGTTTATCTTTTACTACCGTGTGTGTATGTGTGTGTGTAGTAGGGCTGACCCTAACAGCAAAACAACGTTCATTCCATTTTGGTGATATTGGAGTGCGTCTGATTTTACATAGAACTACAGATTTTCTCCCAGAAAGTTAATATACAGCCTGTTGCAACATACAATTAACCATATAATGCTGTAAATAAAAATGTGAAAAGAAAAAGGCTTTTAATAAATGGTTGAATAAATCCAAAATTACCCTTAAAGAAGTGGGGTCATGTGTAGGCGTAGTGTGTAGGCGTGTGTGGCCTAGTGGCAGAGAGATGGAGCTCCAGCCCCACCGGTGCTGTGCATGTTCGAATCATGTATCACCACTGATGAACCATCGTTATTAAACAGTACTTGAAATAGACCTGCAAGGTCTTTTCAGGTTTTATAAATCTTTTATTGAGTCCTACTTTACTTTTTCATGTATTTGCTGGTACGCTTGTCTTAGTTTAAAACGGAAAAACACATTAGCAATGGTAAATAAAGTTAGCAGCAAAATCACTGGGATTCAGCAGATAAAACTAACTGAACTGAACAATAGACGTGCTTAAAAAGGCAGAATCCATCATGTCTGATAGTTCTCACCCCTTGCATGCAGAATTTAAGATGCTGCCTTCTGGTTCCCGCTTCAGTCAACCACCAGCCAAAACATATCAGTATAAATTCTCCTTCGTACCCTCGGCCATCTCTCTGCTTAACTCTGTAAAGAATAGGTAACGTCTGCACAGAAGGCTCACTTGAACTTAAACTATTAATGTTGTGGTATTTATTTACCCATTGGTCTGACCCTGTATTTTTAATCAATGTTGTCGTCTTTGTTGCTATGTTCTGTGTGTCAACTTCTTTGCTACTGCAGTAAAACTAATTGCCCCTCGGGGACAAATAAAGGTCTTGAACTAGCTCCGACCAGTTGCCATGTGCAGGCGTTGTGATGCGATGTAACGTTCAGTAATCTTTTTATACAGCCTGATATCACAAACTTCACTCAAAAGCATCACATTCTGTAAAGTGTCTGACACTCCATCCCAGAGCCTGAGGACTAAAAACCCATATAGTGGGCAAAGTGATGAAATGGCAGGCATGGCTGTGTAGGGCCATTTGGCAAACACACCAACTTAGATTGTGATGAGCCGATGATGTAAGTTCAGAATGCATTGTGGGTGTAAAGTTAGCCGTCGATCGCGTGAGACTAACGGAGAAACAGAGTATTAAAATATTGATGTCCTCATCACAGGTCGCTACAAAAACATAGAAGAACTCAGAGAGTCCGACTCATCCAGTTCCCTTAACAACCATTGTAGAACATGTCCAGACTTCTTCTTCAGCAGTTAAACTTGGGATTCTTGGTTTTCTCTGTTTGTGTTCAGACCCACAGGAGGTGACAGTGAAACCTGGACAGGACGTCTCTCTTCTCTGTAAGGCTCCCACAGGTGGTCCCATCTCACTGATAGCGTGGAGCAGACCGGACCTGAAGGCTGATGGCTACGTCTTCTTCCTCAGAGACGGTCTCCACATGAACTACCAGCATCCTTCTTACGTGGGTCGAGTGGAGCTGAGAGATCCAGACATGAAGGACGGAGACGCTTCTGTTGTTCTGAAGAACGTCACCGTCAACGACTCTGGAACATACGAGTGTCGGGTTGGGAAGAAAAACAAACCTGAACTCATCGGCATCATCAGGCTGACGGTTTCAGGCTCAGGTGAGTTTGTAGAGAATCAGATGCAGAACGTGTTTGAGGTTGTTAGAAGTTATTGTTGCGATTTAAGTCATGTGACCGAAGTGCAGTAGATCATGTCTGACAGGATTTTGAAGAGGAAATAGATTCTACACCTGTTTCTGCTCTCTCACAGCTGGAAACATCTCAGCTGGAGGAAACAAGGAGCAAGGAAACAAGTACAAAGGAAACACGGACCAAGGAAACAAGTACAAAGGAAACAAGTACAAAGGAAACAAGGACCAAGGAAACAAGGACCAAGGAAACATGGACCAAGGAAACATGGACCAAGGAAACAAGGACAAAGGAACCAAGGACCAAAGAAACAAGGATCAAGGAAACAAGGACCAAGGAAACAAGGATCAAGGAAACAAGGACCACGGAAACCTTGATGAAAGAAACAAGCATGTTGGACTGACTGCAAGTTTGTTAGTAGTTGTTGCTGTTGTTCTGTTTTGTCTTTGAAGAACAACATGAATGCAAATGGATGCAATGCTACCACGCTGACCAGTTGACCACAGTTGTTGTGGGCTGCGTTGCCGCAACACATTCTCTCTTCCAAACGTCACATATGGACGCTTTGTCAAGACCCGTAGGCACAGGTTTTTAACACCCTGGGGAGGCACCCTTTAGTGTAGTAGTAACGTCCGGTTACACTTTCAAATAAAAGAAATTCTAAATGTTGTGAAATTTACATTTATTCATTTAGCTGACACTTTTATCCAAAGCGACTCACAAATTGATATCAGAGGTCGCACGCCTCTGGAGCAACTAGGGGTAAAGTGTCTTGCTCAGGGACACAATGGTGTCTCACAATGGATTTGAACGTGGCTCATCTCACTCCAAAGGCGTGTGTCTTATCCACTGCGCCATCATCCCATTGTGGCAGGGGTGTGTGACCTCTGACATATAGTATAGCAGTTATAAATAGCTTTGGATAATGAGTCATTAATATTATCTTAACTTCAATAAAAACATTTAATGTTGACTTTTTGTTTCACATGGGAAACGACCACCAGTCTCCTGGGTGAAAGTCCAGTTTCTGACCCATTATCCACACCAGCCACCTCCTTACTCAGACTTTTCTGTTAAATGTCCTGTACCTACCCCTAGTGTTCAAAAGTGACACTACAGGGCTTCAAACAGTGCGTTACAAACTGACAGCTGATCATGCGTACATACGTGACAAATTGAGTGTGAGAATGTTTTGTCATAGATTTGATGCAGAACTATTAATTGGCCTTCAGGGCGATGTATGTACAGAAGTTTTCCTTACTTCTTGCTGTTGGCACCTGGGTTGGTGAGTAATGCTGAATCAGCAGATTTACAAAGACCTGTAGGAGGCAGTTTGAATTGAGGTGGTGACACTAACATCTAGCAAGTATTGTTATCTATAAATTACTTGTTTGTTTATCAGTAGAGTAGATGCTGGATCGTCAGCCAGGACTAGCACAGAACCAGTCTTTAGACCGGAGATGTACAAGCAGCTCTAATGGAACAGTTGCTGCTTCACCACCACTTATCAGACTTCATGAAGACTGATTAGTGGGCAGAGATCTGTTCAAACCAGCACTGGACTGTTCTAGAAGAGCATTCAGGCTTCTTACAGAGACAGACTGTTTAAAGACGGGAGGGCTGTAGTGAGAGCAGAGTGGTGTTCTGTGCAGCAGTGGCAAATTGTTAATAGGAGGGCCCCACAGCAGAAATATGCCAGTTTCAGGAAGTAAAACCAGCAACAGAGCTGCAGTGAGAGGGGGAGCAAAGAGGAGAGCTTCAACGTCAGGAAATGAAACTTAACTTTGCTTTGTCAGAGCAGCAGCCGTCGAGACGAGTCTCTGTTTGTCTCTGAAAGGAAATTCAGAATCTGAGTTCATCAGGTCTTTCTCAACAACCCAGCGGAGTCTCTGCCAAACACGGGTGAGTACAGCTGATCACATTTACAGATTCAACAACCAGCATGAACACAAACCTGCAGCTCTGCTCAGGCAGGAAGTTCCACTCTTTTCATTTCATACTTAAAATCTAACTCTGGCTGTTTGTCCACAGATCCACTATACAGCAGCCCACTGACTGCTTTAAACTGCCTCTGTGTCCGAGCTGAGTTTCACTCCTGTTTCCTGATATTATTACTGTTTATTGATCGCTTCTTGCAGTCATTGTGCATTTGAATTCCTCTGGCTGTTTCACAATAAAAGCTTTCCACCTGCGAACCAGCAGGAGGCTTTTAATGTGAAACAGCTAGAGGAAATGTAACGTGCGTGCCATCATGTAAGCAGAGTTTTCTAAGCAGTGCGATTCTTCAATATATATATATATATATATATATAAATTGATCTACACGACATGAAATGTACATTTTCTGTGATATTCTGTTATCGTAGACAGCTTGAGCTTAACAGCACGGCTTGAATGGTTGCAGCTGCTCACAGCTCAGTTTGGTGAAATATCCCCACAAAGCCCAAATAAAATTTAAAATGGCTTTAATATTTTATGCTGCACTTAAAATGACTGTAATCACACTTCTTTCTCCTTAAACTAAGAATTAAAACTGTATATTGGATTAAATGGTTCCTTTATGTCTCTCTACATGTGTAGATATGGCTGCTGTGAACTATCTGCGATCTGAAGATCAGTTCCTGTGCTCCATCTGTCTGGATGTGTTCACTGATCCTGTCAGCACATCATGTGGACACAACTTCTGTAAAACCTGCATCAATGTGCACTGGGATACTAAAGACCAGTGCCTGTGTCCAATGTGTAAAATGGTTTTCAACACAAGACCTGAGCTGCACGTCAACACTTTGTTCTCTGAGATAGCTGCTCAGTTCAAGTCAGCTCAGCAGGAAGCCAGCAGCAGGAGCTCAGAGACACAAGCTGCCAAACCAGGAGAAGTTCCCTGTGACGTCTGCACTGGAACCAGACTGAAGGCCCTGAAGTCCTGCCTGGTGTGTCTGGTCTCCTACTGTGAGACTCACCTGGAGCCTCATCTGACAGCTTCAGGCCTGAAAAGACATCAGCTGATCGACCCTGTGGAGAACCTGGAAGACAGGATGTGTACGAAGCACGATAAACCTCTGGAGCTGTTCTGTAAGACCGACCAGACGTGTGTCTGCATGCTCTGCACTGTTTTAGACCACAAGATGCACGATGTTGTTCCAATGAAGGAAGGATATGAAGGAAAGAAGGCCGAGCTGGGGAAGACAGAGGCTGAAATTCAGCAGATGATCCAGCAGAGAGGACAGAAGATTCTGGAGATCAAACAGTCGGTTGGCCTCAGTGAGAAAGAGGCAGGCAGAGAGAAAGCAGAAGGTGTTCAGATCTTCACTTCTCTGAAGGAGTCTGTTGAGAGAGGCCTGAAGGAGCTCATCGACACCATCGAAGAGAAGCAGAGAACAGCAGAGAAACAGGCTGAAGGCTTCATCACAGAGCTGGAACAGGAAATCTCTGAGCTGATGAAGAGAAGGACTGAGGTGGAGCAGCTCTCACGCTCTGAAGACCACCTCCATCTTCTCCAGAGTGTCCAGTCCCTGAACATCCACCATCCACCCACCAAGGACTGGACAGAGGTCAGCGTCTGTCCACCATCATATGAGGGGACTGTGGTGAGAGCTGCGGCTCAGCTGGAGGAGAAACTCAGTAAAGAGATCAAGAAGCTGCTTGAGCTGACGAGGGTCCAGCGGTTTGCAGTGGACGTGACTCTTGATCCTAATACAGCACATCCGAAACTCATCCTGTCTGTTGATGGGAAACAAGTGTATCATGGTGACGTGTGGAAGGTTCTCCCAGACAATCCAGAGAGATTTTCTGTTAAAACTTGTGTTTTAACTAAGCAGAGTTTCTCTTCAGGCAGATTTTACTTTGAGGTTCAGGTTAAAGACAAGACTGGCTGGAAGTTAGGAGTGGCCAGAGAGTCGATCAAAAGAAAAATCAAACTAAGCCATCAGAGGGGTTACTGGAGTTTATGGTTGAAAAATGGAAACGAGTACAGAGCTCTTGCTGGACCTTCAGTCCTTCTGTCTCTGAAGTCTCGGCCTCAGAAGGTGGGGGTTTATGTGGATTATGAGGAGGGTCTGGTCTCTTTTTATGATGCAGATGCTGCAGCTCTGATCTACTCCTTTACTGGCTGCCACTTCACTAAGAAACTCTTCCCATTCTTCAACCCAGGTCTGAATGATTGTGGTAAAAACTCTGCCCCTCTGATCGTCTCTCCTGTCAGAGTAAACTAATCACTTATTTCACGTATTGTTTTATTGGTATTAAAGGAAATAGATGTAAATATTGAGTGGACACACCACAGAGCTTACATCTTATTTTCTACAGAATCTGTTTACTGTGGTTATTTATTAAACTTCACTGTAAGATGTATCCCATTGCATAGGCAACACAATAATCTGATGCATCTGTGACCGACTCGTTCGCGGGCGGCTAGTTAAAAAAAAATAAAAAATTTAAACTTAATTTAGGTAAGGTTCTGCAACAAAACACGACGAGGCTCAGACAAGTAGACAAGTTTATAAAACCAATGCCTTTATTAAAAAAATAAAACAATGAACCAAAAAAGTCCCTTTATAAAAAGACCTAAAAATAGTAGGAGTTTATAATAAAACCTGTAAAAGTCACTGGGCAAGCCTTAATCCGTCCAGTCCTCAGTAGTTGGTCTTTAAAATCCCAGTTTCCAGTCCATCGCCCACTGCTCTCGCTGCTCGTTCCTGCTCTCAGTAGTGGTCAGCAGTAACCTAGGTGACAGCCCAGATAGCAAACATTATTGAAACTGTGTTGAATCAGCATTCTGCTCTCAACGCTAATTTAATCGAATCATCAGACTCTGATGTTGAATCAACATTTTGCACCCGTTTTTTTTAATACTGAAACGTCATAACTAAAAATCAACATGACTTCAATGTTATTTCAACCAACATTAAACCACAGAAAATAGACTATAATATATTAAAAATGAATAAATGACAGACAATTTAATCAGTTAAAAAATAAAAAACAAAAATTCTTCACTACTCCTGTTCTGTCCACCCATCAGGTCTGGAGCATTGGAAGCCATTTTTGTGCTGCCTGGGCAAAGCCAAAGACTTCTGTCCCCATTGGTTCAGTCAGGGCATCTATAACAGAAAAAATACAAACAAAACAACTTTTGGTAGTGAAAAGGAGGTGAAGATGAACAATGTCAGTCGGGCTGAATTGGTCTCTCTCGGTCAGTCTCCCTCGGTCTCTCGGTCTCTCTCTCTCTCCTTGAATTCACTAATGTAACCAATTTGGTAGTTTATTGTAGATGTAGACTGCCTGGCTGGCTTCAATCTGGAGGATGAAAGTTGTAGAAGACTGACAGATGTATCAAGTTAGCTGGCTTATTTAAAGTTAAATGACAGGGGCATTAGCTAGGATCAGTTACGAGCATGAGCATATATTTCGCAAAGCAGTCGAAATCTGAGCAAAGATAAAATACAGTTTAACATAATTTACAGTCCTGTACAGGATATTATCCTCTGGTGATAAAGTTAGCATTTATACTAGCGAAGTAACTTATCCTAATACGATGGAGCTTGGATATTGTGCTATTTGTCAGTATAAAATGGTATTGAAACACTTGTATATAGTCTATGACTGCATATAATGTTAGACAATGTCAATAAACAATAAATGTCTACAAATTTGGTACAATTAAACGTTAGATAAATAAATATGTGCTTACTTGATGTGGACTTGTGAGATGTGAGGGGTTCAGGAACATTGATCCACCAAGCGATGGTCTCCTGGTCAATAATGCTGCATTGACTTTTCAATCATACATTATTTCTCGGTCAACCATAAATAGATGATTTTTCAACATTGCTGTTGTTGTTGTTACCCAGTCAACTACAAATCAATGCTTAATCAAGTATAATCGGGGCAACTATAAATCAATATTATTCCAATGTCCGGCTCATACATGGTCGTTTTTCATCAGTACTGCAATATTGATTCAACATTTATTTAGGGTTGAGATTTCAATCTCAACCATTCTGATGATTCAGATGGAAAATCAATATTTATTCAATGCAGTCTTGCTATCTGGGAGGATGCTTGGCTGTCACAAAGTTCCCCACAATAGTTCCGCTAGGGTTAATTCAGTTATATATAAAAAAAAAAAAAAAAACTTTAAACAAAAATGTTCATGCAAATAAACAACTAAATCACAGGTGCAAACAAATCAAAACCCCAAACCCCACACCCAAGCAAAACTATTGATGTTCGTGGCGTGACACCATGATATATATATATAAATGGACTTTAAAATTAGGACCGGAATCAGGAGCGTACTGGCTTGCTCCTCCAAGTACTACAAGTTAAAAAACACAACTAAAGTGGCAGGTTATTCACTGGGGACGGTAGATAGTCGCAAACAAAGAGGCGTGGGAGAGCTACTTACAGGGAAGGAGGGGGGAACGAATTCTGACCCCTCCTCGTGTCTCCGATGGCGTCCTCCCCCACGCACTTCCATAAAGGCCGCTTCTTGCTCCAGCTACTCTGAGGCGTCTAGTCTTGGCTCCGGGGCACTGAGTCTACCTAAAGGGTTACTCTGCAGTGCGGTTGACTCTCTTCCGAAGTCCACCTCGGTCCCTGTCTCGTCTCGGTCGACTCTCCGCCTTACGTCGTCTGTGGTGACCACCGCGTCGCTCTGGCTTGCCTCCTTTGATGCTGCTGCCGTTCTTGGTCCCTCGGCTCAATACTTGCTTGCTCCCGCGTTCTGCCCCTCTGCTGGGTTTCTCCCGTCTCCTTATAAAGGAACACCTACCCCCAGACTTCCCGCACCGGTAGCCATTCACCACTAACGAGGGGGGCATGACCATACGCAGCTCCAAATCTCTCTCTCACACGCACACACGTCACCCCGGTGACACATCCATCTCTTCGACTCTGCATCATGACAAAGGGTGGCGGTGGCGGTGGTGGGAGATGCATAACCATGTGGACTTGGACGATTGTAAATCAAGTCACAAATGTCAGCAATCAATTTTCTAAAGGTTAACTGATCACTGCCCTCGAATTCCCGGAGGGACTGATTTAATGATTCAACTATAAATCTAAAGTTTTCAATTATTCCCTCAAATTAATCTGAAAAAACGGCCCAAAACAATGAAACATTCATCGCAATTTTTTAGAAAAGCCGCCACAAAATCAGGTGTTTTAGGACGCAACAATCACAAAAAAGGCCAACAAAATCCTGGAGGGACTGATAAACATGTTTAGAGTTTGGTATAAAAAACAGTTTTTGTCTGTATAGCAGACCGCGATTATACTAGCAGTCCTACTGTTTTGTCCTAAATGTAGTACGCAGTATAAAATACATACTGCAGTCGCCCGGTAGCATTAGGTGGTTCTGATTACAGCCCAAGTCTCTCTATCTAATTTCCCCCTCAGGGCTCCAGACTAACTGTTTTTACAAGGAGCACTTGGCCCCTAACTGAAAATATTCTTCACACCGACAGAATCAGAGGGAGAGCTGCTGACACGGTGGATGCGTTGATTCTCCTGCTTGCTGTATATAAAAAGGCCTGCTGTATTAGTGCTGCCGCTGGTCAAGTTGAAAATTAACAGCAGGCCAAACGGCCCTTAGGCCGCCGGGTAATCCCCCGGTGCAGACTTGCTCCCACCTCATTTTTTAACCATGTTTTCGACATGTAAATTTGCAGGCCGCTCATGTGCAAGTAGCTGTAAAAAGTACTCGCACTGTCTCAAAATACGGTCCCTAAATGTGAGCATCTGACCACAGCCAGCCTGCAGCCAGGTACAAGTCAAAAACTTTTACAAGTTGAAAACTTGTAGTTGAGAGACTTTCTTTTAGATTTCGATCGACTGCAGGGCCCTTGCTCCCAACCAGCAACCAGCTGTTGAGATGTTGTGAGTTTTTATTTTCTCTCACTCAACAAATATAGATAATCATTATGGGAAATCGTGCCATGCTACATTTAAAAGGCCAGTTTATTTGTATAACACACGTGAACAAGGCAATTTAAAGTGTTTTACTTAAAACCTGAAGTAACATAGCATAACATTTTAAACACAAATAAATAACAATTAAAATAAAGTAAAATAGAAAATTAAAACAGGTTAACAATTAATTAATTTAAGGTGCTAAGTTAATAAAACAATTATAAGACTACAAGATGCTTATAAACATAAATAATTCATTTAAGTGTTAATTCAAGCACAATTAACACATTTATTATTGCTTTTAAGGCACTTAATTATATAGGCTCTTATTAGAGAAGTGTTAACAAGTTATGGACCTTGATACGATGTTTATTAACATTAATGAGACTTAATGAGTGTTAGTAATGTCCTAAAACACATTAATTATTGCTTATAAGATATTTATGAGCACTTATTAGAAACTTGTCAACAGTTTATAGACCACTTATCAAAGTTAATAGGATGTTTAGTGACAGTAATCAGACTGTAAGAATATTACTGCCTTATAAAGGCTAATAAACCTTTACTGAATTTAAATACTCTGTATTTGTATAGTGCTACGATCTTCCGATTAACGGGCAACCCGCTCTGCCTCCTGCCGCACTTATTAACCATTAACAATGCTCCCACTTAAGCTGCAGTAGCTGCATCATAAGAGATTTATTATTTTAAATAAGACACTGTTGTGATGCCCCCGTGTGGCTTGAATCTGTATGTGTATCAGTACTGCAGTGGTGATGTGTCTGGACAACCTAGCTCCAGTCCACAGGAGATAAAAGCTCCACCTCCAAGATTCTTGGCTCTCTCTCTCTGATCTTCCCTGCCGGCAGCTACACCTTTTGGTTTCATTAAATGAAATGTGTTATGTGAAAGTGTTATTTGCATTTATTTTATGTTACAATAAACACCGTGAACGACAGGCAGTGTGTCTTTCCCACTTTTTGTTATGGCCTTTGAGCCAGGTCAAGACACCGTTCCCACTTTAGTTCAGGTAGCTGCATAGGTGCACTGGTAATGCTTGTAATGGTTAATAAGTGCATAATAAATGATTTATTAATTTAAATAAGACACCGTTCCCACTTTAGTTCAGGTAGCTGCATAGGTGCACTGGTAATGCTTGTTAATGGTTAATAAGTGCATAACAAATGATTTATTAATTTAAATAAGACACCGTTCCCACTTTAGTTCAGGTAGCTGCATAGGTGCACTGGTTATGCTTGTTAATGGTTAATAAGTGCATAATAAATGATTTATTAATTTAAATAAGACACCGTTCCCACTTTAGTTCAGGTAGCTGCATAGGTGCACTGGTAATGCTTGTTAATGGTTAATAAGTGCATAATAAAGGATTTATTAGCCTTTATAAGGCTTTAGTATAAACATTCATTAAACATTTATTCTTGACAAGTTTCTAGTAAGTGCTCATATTAATAATATTATAAGTAATAACTAATAAATGTTTTAATTCATATATTAAAATATAATCTCAATCATTTTAATAAACATTTTATATGCTGTCTATAAACATAAATTTTAAAAGAAAAATACATTCCTACAAGTGTCGTACAACAATAATAATAATGTTTTAATTTCTCTATAATCAACCCTTATAAAGTCTAATTAATGTTAATAAACATCGTATTCAAGTTTATAAACCATCAACAAGTTTTTAATAAGACCCTGTAAGTGTCTTACAAGCAATAATAAATTAGTTCATTGTCCTTTAACGTATTCGTATTTCGTATAAGGCATTAATGTCAAATTAACTGTTAATTACTGATTATTATAAGAACCTTAGAATAAAGTGTTACCAAAAATGGGTTAATTTACCGTAAACCTTTGT